>NC_090275.1:61859402-62176902 GCF_040414725.1 Anabrus simplex
TAAAAATGTCCCCCAACCCAATACTGACATACGCTTCAGAAACTTTGTAATGAGGGGAAGGGGTAAAAGCAGGATCGAAGCCATTGAGATGAAATTTTTGAGAAGTAGAATAGGAGTAACACAAATGGATAAGATGAGAAAGTTACAGAACTAGGGCAACAGGAACCACTGTATGACAGCATAGGAAGAAGTAGTTAAGATATTCAAAATATCTATGGAGGAAAGTGATCTCTATATGAGTATTTTTTCTTTTTGGTTGATGCAATAAATATGGGATCATTTACAGACAACATGAACAATATTACATGTCAGTATCAAAGTTATGCTGTTTCCTTCACCTGAGCCATATTAAAGTTTGAAAATTGTGGGCTATGTTTATAGAAATATTTTGCAAATTTCAATTTTAGAAAAATGCTACTTCCGAGTAACATGATAATTCTATTCACAGCTTACCAAAGTCCATTTCTTCCTTTAATAGTTCGTGAACTAAGCTTGAAAAATTGATTGCTCAGAGAAGATATACGAAGGTGGATCAAATATAAACTGGAATTTGAATGAACCGCTGCTGTTAATTTAATTCTGAGGCAGGGCTTTGCCAGGATGTTGGTAGGGGTGTCTGAAGAAGGGGTTTGCACACGCGAAAGATGGTGGAAAGCTGGGCTGTTTCAGTATGCCAAGAGTGAGCACGAGGTGCACACGTCTCTTGCGCAATACATCATCATAAAATTTCTCGCAAAAAGGGCACCAAACCTTCCGAAATTTTGAGACGGCTCCCCGCACAGTTTGGGGAAGAAACACACTTGCAGATCCAAGTGTATGAGTGGGCTAAAAAATTTGTGGCAGGAAGAGAAGCTGTGGAAAATCCACCTCACTTTAACGCAGGAAAAACTGGAGGAAATTCACTGGACACCTCTGGAACACCCTCAGTCCAGATTTATCGCCCTGTGACCACTATTTTTTTTTTTGGACCTCTCAAACAAGACCTAGAACAGAGGTTCGATGATGATGCAAGTGAAGAAGAGTTTGTGCGCAACTGGCTCTGCACACGTCCCGCTTCTTTCTATTAGGACGGCATCAAAAACTTACCAACCTGATGGAGAAAATGTGTTTCAAAGGCAGGACACCATGTAGAGAAGTGATCCCTATATGTGTATTTTTTTTTTTATGATGTGAGTTTAGGAGCAAGTTTTTGTTAAGTCTAGCATTTTTCCTGAATCACAAGACTGGGAATGAGAATGAAAGAGTTATATTACCCCACAGAAATATATCGAGCTGGATAAGGGAAAAGCACAGATTCCGTAAGAGCTATAGAACCCAGGCAAGAACATCAGGGACAATACACACAGTCGACCTATTTTTCTAAACTTGTAATCAACCACGTGGTACAGAGTCATAATTTTATTTGTGCCTGCCTGCAGCTGCACCATGGTCTCAAGCATGCACCACTTACTGCTGTGGGTTGATAATGCTGCCAGGTATGGACTTGAGAAACCAAGTGAAACTTCTCCTCCGCGGTTCCATGCTGTTAAGGCATGTAGTTTTGTTGTTTTGCGTGGATGAAATTTCAGTAATTTGTCACTCTCTGTGCTGACCCATAGTTGACTCCTGTTTGCTGTGCCAACTTAGAGAAAGAGAGAATTAAGAGGCATATGTTCTAATCGACCATGGATATCATCAAGTTTGTCCTCTGTTAAAACATGACACCTTCAACTTATTTTTTTCCTGTAGTTTTGAATTTGTTCACCATTTTACAAACTGCAAGCCTGTTATGCAGATCAGTGTCAGGAAAGTGGTCCCAAAATGTTCTACAACACAGAGTAGCTACACAGATGCTTTTCCACGATTGTACTTGCCTGACTTTGCATTCTGAGCTTGTAGCTATTCATTAGTGGGTGAACGAGCTGTCTGTGCCCGTGGGACTGTGGTGCCTAAAAGTAGGCCCTTTTAACTGATGGTAATATATTAACCACCTTAACTGCCAGCATGAGATTTTGACTGTTGAATAGTAAGAAAGAAAGAAAGAAAGAATTCTTTGAAAATATATCATGTTTCGGTTATTACTTTCTTGGTATTTTCTCGTCCAGAACACTTGGCCATCTGTAGCATCATTGCATGCAAGGCTCTACTTCAACGGCCTTAAAGGTTCAGACAGGACAGCGCTGACATTCTGACCAAAGTATGTGGATTTGCTTTCAGCTCAGTACTGCAATATTTGAAGATGCTCTAACACAACAGGCTAATGTCAGTAGATTTACCAATTTCTGGCCCCTGTCATCTCTGAAAAACGTAAAAGTACTTTAATGGAAAACTATTATTATTATTATTATTATTATGACTTATTCCATTCCAACATACGGAGATATAAAGTTGAAATATTTCTTTTTTCGGCTCTCATCTGTTAGGCATGTTTCACGTTCTTCCCTAGGTAACTTGCTCTTTCTCTGTATTTTGACCTCATCGAGCTTAATTTACTGTCTGCTTTCTACATTTTTAAGATGAACATAAGTACAAATACAGTTCATATTAACTTCTCAAATTTGAATTATAATTTCAAGGTGAAATCTGGATGCAGAAACAAATACACAAACATAATCATCTATTACAAACAATAATACTGTACAATCTCATTCTATGTAATGAAATGTATTAAATTAGTGTTACCTCGTAATTTTGTAATGATGCAAGCTCTTCAGCCTCAAATCGGTTCCTAATATTGGTGAGACGTAGATTTCTGAGGATTCCAGCCACTTCAACACGTATGTGCATGTTTTCTTCCAGCTCCTTCAAGGGTTGTAACCATTCCTGAGCGATACCAGCTTGAACCTCCTCTAACTTGGTCTCAACTTGTGTGATTCGTTCCCGGTACAGTCTCATAAGGAAAAACAAAGGCGTACTTATGAAATTTCATAGAAATCTCAGAGGGAGTTCTCATGAAATTTACAAGGAAGTTACAAGTTATTGTCAGTATTCTCAGGCTAGCCTCGTAAAATGAAATGAGACTCTTGAAAATTATCAAATTCAAGTACAGTACATTCATAATAATTTGTGATCGTAATTAATGCATGGATGTCTGTAGATTATTGAAAATTGCCAATTATCCACAATATTTTCTTTTACTTATTGCCTATTAAAGGTATTCTCATATGTTTTGATAAATGTATGCTATAAAAGAAGCATAGAATTATATTAAACTGTACTGACAATCTTTTCAAAAATCTAACAAATACAGCTACCACTCACAAGGAACGTTCGTGTACCGGGCAATGGCCGATCTTGTGTAAGTTTTGCACACATATTAATAGAGCCAAGAGTAACACTACGGCCAAAACATTTGTTTCAGAAATTAGCTAGTGCAACCTAGAGAAAGCGTCAAAAATTTGCATGTTTGAATTAGCATGCATCAAACACAAGGAACATTAACAATCCTGAGTACATTTTGCACACACACGTTAAATGAGCGAAGAGTAACAAAAACACTTGTTTCGGAAATTAGTTTCTGCGACCTACGGAAAGCGTTACAATTTGCATGTTTGAATTAGTGTGCTTGGCTACAGGACTGTGACGTATGCTGGGTTCACTCGTTGAGAGATCATGCCGCTAATTTCTGGGTTGATTGTGGGTCAATAAAGGTAACAGAATAAGATTGGTATGGGAGAAATAAAGGTATAAATATAAACGTTACTGGCTCATCAGTATAACCAAGGATGTTACATATGAAAGCAAATCACTCCATATAGTTTCTACAATAATGATGCACATGGGAGAAATGCAGATAAGTTATATACAAAAATTGAAAGCCAGAAAATAGCTGGAATTGATTCTGGGTATATGCTAAAGAGAATGAGTTGAGATATAGTACCATATCCGAAGTACTTATCTGATTACTGTTTGCATGAAGGAAGTACACCAAATGAATGGAGATATGCTGTAGCAGCCCAAGTGTACAAGATTAAAGTGGATAATTACATGTATTGCATGTAACGTCTGGGAAAACATTCTTTCTATTATGAGCCATGAAGCGGACTTACTGCGCCGATTGGAGGCAACTGCAAATTTGCATATTAAAAAAAAAAAGAAGACAGATTTACGACTTAGACAAGTTGCTTTGTATCGTGCTAGTGTTATTTGCATCAAGTGCTTTTTGTGAGAGAAGGTATAGTTTATTAATTTATTTTAATTTTTTAGCCAACATAGGACTACTTAGTCAGGTTCATGGAAGTTTTTCTTCTTTTTGTCAGCCCAACACTGTTTCATCTTTTCTGAATGTAATTTTTTTTTCTGCTTCTGGAATCACTCTTCCTATTCTCTGCTTGTTGATTTTTGTCTGTAGTCTAGTGTGTTTATCTTTCAATATTTTGAATGTATTGGTTTTGTATTTTAAATCTTCTATTGTAATATGCAACTCATAGGCCTTACAACAGAAGACACCACAAATAAGATAAAATTGAATACAAAACTCAAGAATACAAACCTCCGCTTTACCCTTACACAAAACAAACCAACAACACGCACATTTTCAACTGAGGAAAGGGCACGAAGATCGGAGCATCTGAAGAAGTACTGGGAGGACCACAAAGCCTGAACAATCCCTTCAAAGAGACCTTAACGACGGACTGACTAAATTGATCCTATGTGGTCATAAAAGAAGAAGAAGAATATGCAACTCTCTGTGATCCATCTAATATTATTCTTACTCTTACTCTTCCATAATTTTTATATTATTTTTCTGCTGATTCTATTTTCTGGTGACAGTATTAGATGGTCTAAGAATGATATTTGTTTCTTTTTCATTGTGCTAGTCACAGGTTCTATTTCTTCATAAACTGTCTCATTGGAAGCTAGTCTCTCCAGACTCCGCTTACTTGATAGTTTTTATTTAAAGAAGTCTTCACTATTCTCCTTTCTAACTTGAGTACTGCAGTTGTGTCATTTGATGTGTCATTTAGTTTCAAGTTTAGATGTGTTGTTTGGACTTTATCAATGTTTTAAATTAAGATTGTAAATTGTGGCATACCAAAGTGTTCAACACATTGGAGACCAAGCCCAAGTGTGTATCAGGGTGGGGTAACAGCGCAGACTGACCGCGTCCCAGGCTAACTCGGGCCCGCGTATTTGTTATATTGTCAACACAGCCAGGGCGATGATCAGGCGGAAACTATACATACCACTTTAAAGAACTTTTATAACAGCTATACCGTGCGTTCTTGTCCTCTGTCGTTGTTTTCTCAAACTTGTAGCAGCTTATTTTTGCTCAAGTTCGCTTCTACACTCCATGCTTCCAACCTTGCTTTCAGCTGCTCAAGGTGCGCGCTTTCAGAGTTTTGTTTACATCGTGCGAAGTGTTTAGACTGTGTTTTGTTTCTGCTATCATAATTGTATCATTGAATGAAAGTGGAATTGTAGGGATTTTAGAAGAGATTTTTTTGTGACAGTAGTTCAGAAGAGGTAGATGATTCAGACCTAGACCCTGTTAGTGATGAAGGTACCGTATTTACGCGAATAATACACGCACATTTAAAAAAAATTGAGGCAGGAAATTGGGGTGCGGGTTTTATTTGAGTCAATGTTGACATTTTTTTTTTCAAAATCAGCCTTCCTAAAGTTAGGGTGCGGGGATTATTCGCGTAAATACGGTACTTATAACCTATTCTATCATATTCCACCCAGGTGTGATTTTGCACTTTGTAGTTTATTTAGCTAACGTTTCATGATCTTCATATGACTGGAGAATCGTTTAGAACAAAGTGGCACTAGCGATGATAATTGAAAGGCAGGGACTGATTCGCATTAGCCAGGTACTTTTGGTGATTTGGATGCACTTGCAAAGCCTGTGCAGATAAAGGAAAAGCAGAAAATGGGAAAGTAATGAGAAGAGAGACATGCTGGTGGTATCCAATGTATTCTGTAGCACTTTGTGTCCCTGAATGATTCAAGCTACTTCACACTCTAGCTCATTATGTGTAACACTTACAGTTTACTATGCATCTGTCTTCTACCTAACACAGCTTCTCAATTTTATATCGCGGCCCTTCTGACCCTTTATAATAAGGCAAGACACCAGCCAACATTATGGAACAATAATCAAGAAAGGGACCGTTAGATTGAGAAGATATTGAGAATGCTGCTGTTTCCAAAGCTTTCAATTTCATTGGTGTTTTTTCCTTGTCACAGGCTTTTCGCCTGCACGTTATATCAGGCTTGGTTTCTCAAAAATGTTTGCTCCCGCTCCCCTCCTGACCAATTTAATGTGATGGGTTTCTACAAGGATGATTTTCGACAGTGATTTCAACCTGTTTTGTTATTGTTACTAAACAATATTTTGTAAATTATGAGGTTCACAACCTCACCATGTGCTACTATTGTTCATTTCCATCTACATCATTTGTTTTTTCATTCCTTTGTTTTCTTAGGTTAACACAGTTTTTAGTTTCAATTATTATTTTAAATTAACACCTCGCTGAATTTTGTCGCAGTGAGTTGTTTTTTGCTCCGCATATTGATGTAAATATTGTACATTTGTGCTAATTTTGTTTCCGTCTAGGCTCTCTTTTGTTTGTTTTTTCATTTGCTCCTTCATTATGTTTTTTAGCATTTTTTCAACTTATATTATGTAAATTATTTCAAACTCCCCTCATTTTTCACTGAAGATGGCTCAAATGAGCCAAAACATGTTTGAATTTGTTTACTCCGTCTAATGACGGAATATTTATTGTATTGAATTAGGAGGATACTCTCATTTTTCACCTTAGTAAAGTAAGACTTTGTTGTTGGACTTTTTTTTTTTTTTTTTTGCTGCAAAAGGCATACCGTTGGAAAATGTGTAATGTGAAACCTATTCAATAGATCTTAATGAATACTTTTAATCTGTAGAATAGACACTTTTAATTTTTTGATAGTGTATACGTGTTATAACTGCAACCTACCTACTATTTTCTACAGTTTTTTTTAAAACCTTCAAAATATGGCAGTCTGCCTGCCAGTATGCCACCTTAAGACACGGTCTCCAATGCGTTAAACAATTATTGGTTATATGTGTGCATATGTCTTCCAATTGTAGCGTGGCTGAAGATGACCCAAAATCTGTGGGGTCGAAACTAGTCCCAGTTTTATAAGACAATATACAAGCTTATGGTATTGATTAGGTGGACCCTTCTCTACCCTTTGGTAGTGACTTCAGAATTGATTGTTTCACCACGAGGGAGGACATCAAACCGAATAACTCCTTCAGAGTGATGATGAAACATGCCTCGCCCAATGACTCACCGTGCTTTTATCCACTGTCAGGTCTCCGTAGACATTCTACAAGCGCCTATGAGTATCAATGATGCCAGCCCTGGTTTTCAGTCAAAAGAAACTCAATAACTGCTCTCTGCTGGTGCGCACATCTGTTACAGATGCCATTTTGAAGGCTAGTTATAGCGCTGCCACCCTTCAGAAATTAATGAAACAAGATGAAACGGGAATATTCAAAGATGTCCCAAACAAAATTCCAATTTCTTAAAAACCGAAATTGGCTGAGAAATAAAATGTGTTGCATTATATATTGAACGCCTTCCCCCCGTAACATAAATGGCCCATCATTACAGATTCATCCGAAACAGTGAAAGATTGTGGCATTTCAGTTCTCAAACTACATGACATGTGTATGGACATTAAGCGCACAAAACACATGGATGCTTTATAGAACTTCACTTAGATTGCCTTTGTTTGCTGTAATCATCGAAGGACAGCCTGTACACTATGTGAAGTTTGTACTTTTTATATCAATAACTATAATTTAAAGCCAAAACATGTAGGCCTCACACTGTATTTTTATTATTGTGGCACCTGGTTTTCAGAACTGGTGCCTACGTAAGAGAAAACTTCGCGAGCCCTGCTCTATCCCATTCAAGTCATAACAGAGCAACCTTGTTGCTGTCAATGGAATAAGATCAAATTCTCTCCGCTATGAGCTTGCAGTGATGCAATTTATTGAAAATAAAAATTATCATTATAATTAATCAGCAATGGGTATGAGAATTTGTACTGACTATACGAGACCATATCCATAACAGAGAGATGACCAGAAAGGGACCCCAGAGGCTATAGATAAGTCTGTCATTGCTTCCACTTGCTTGTGCCAGGCTTTTCACTGTCATCTTTCCTAAATGATCTCCATTAGTCAACTCTTGTTCTCTTCCAATCCCGACAGTATTAGGTTCGCAAGGCCTAGGGAGTCCTTCACTGTCATTTCCTTCTTGGCCCCTCCTTTTTTGCCGATACCTTCAATCTTAGTCATAAATATTTTCAGAGAAGTTCACCTTATGAATACTAAAATACTACTAAGGAGGACTTCTCACAAAATAGTTATAATTAATCACTGGCAATTTATTTCATGCAACCTTTTATTTTTCTTCTAGTTAGTGTTAAGAGTAGTTGTACTTCCTCTTAAAACCACAACCACCACAACAGAAATATGGTCTCCTCATTTAATAGCTGAGTAATTATTCGTTACATTACCTCTGACACATAAATTATACTTACTGTTCACGAAGAACGGTAAACTGCCGTTCCAGATCAAGTAGATTTTCCACACATTCTGCTCTTCTTCTTTCACATTCCTCCTCATCCATTTCTATGAGAGAAAAATGGAGGTAATATTAAGAAGTGAACAGAGTTTTTAAAAAAAATCAAAATTATAAATAAATCCTAAAACAAAAAGTTTCTGATAATGAAAAATGAACAAACGTAATATGATGATAACAGTCAGAGAAACAACATTCTGAAACTAACCCTAAGTTAATACATGCCTACTTATAACAGGCATAAGTCTAATAATAACTGACCATTCACTCACATATTTATATATCAGTCATCTCATAAGTCAATCTGATGTATTAATTAAGTACTGAATAGGTGAAACTTTGCAATAAATTCTCCTTTTTAAGAAATAAGTTCATCAATATTAAATGTCAATATGGAACCCAAAATGAAATTTAATGTTGCAATCGATTTGATGTAACAAACACATATTTTTGGCAATTCAACTTAAAATTTTTAAAGGGAAGTTATGTCTCTATAGTCAAGCTGCCCACTGTCCGGTCCTGACAGACTGGGATGTAAAGAAAAGAAAATCTGTGGTGATTTGAAACTGTAGATATAACTTTGAAAACGCTATTATGAATTACATTATGCCGTATGATTTTAATATTAAATCACTGAAACCAACACCCTATGTCGATTTGATGTTATTGTTTAATTCAGTTATTTTACTGCAAATAATATTAAGAGTTCTGCTAGTGGCAGAATAATTGTCACAGTTTGCAATGCCTGGCGTCACTGGCGCGAGAGATTTAAGACTTAATAGCAAGCAACAATCACTGTTCATGTCACCATGGGTCCCGTCTATTGCTGGTGCAGTGCTGCCACTTGTTTCAAGGGAAACACGTGGCCTCAGTTGCACTCTAGCATGCATGAAATACATGTGTTTACGGTGAGTGTAAACCAATTTTTTTTGTTATTGTGACAAGGCCAGTGGTTCATCGGAAACTATTAAGAAAAAATCAGTTGTTACAAGAGCCAAAGCCGTGAATTTTCATACCAGCTATGTGAATATTTTGAGAAGCATGATAATGATAGGCCACTTATTCCTGTTACAAAAGTGGTGGATCGAGTTTGTGATGCTTTAAAAGTAGGTAAGACAACTGCAAAAAGTGTAGCAAAAAAAAAAAGTATCCATTGGATCATAATACATCTTCTGAAGTGGTGTGTACTTCTGAAAAACGTAGACCAGGACACTGTCTCAAGACATCACTAGATGCATTTCAGAATGATGTGATTAATTAAATGAACTAAATTAAATTGTTTATTTTTCAAGCATAATACTGTTACCATAATATGTCTTTCTTCAAGTATAGGTCAGTTCTTGTGAGTTTTGACTTGACATTTGAGCGCTGCCTTTCGGCGGAGGCTAAGTGAATTAATAAACAGCCAATCATAGGCAGCCGATCACTCCGATAGAGCGCGTTAGACTCTAGTTCCGGTTACCAGCGTTGTCGATCTGTTGTTTACTATAACCACGTGTTATCGGCTGTGTGCTGTATTGTGCTCAGTTCTTTTCACGTTCTTTGTCAGTTCACCGGTCATTCTTGACAAAGCACCAACAATGACAAATAATTTGATTGAATGGTTGAAGGAGCACAATATTTCGGTTCGTGATCACATGGGAAAGGAGCGATCTCATGCATCTTGTGAAACACAAAACAAGCCCTAGTACCCAGTTTACGTGGTGGATGAAATAGCCAGGAGGCATGGGCATAGAGTTGTTCAACTTTCACTATACCATTGCCATTTTAATTTCATAAAACTGATTTGGGAATAAGTGGGAGAATATGAAGGTGCAAATAACCAACTCTTCACAGTTTCAGAAGTTGAAAGACTTCTTTGGGAGGCCAAGGGCCGTGTAAGTGCGGAAGACTGAAGCAAGGTTGTGAGACACAATCCGAGATAAGTGAAGCTTGGGATAGGGAAAGTATCACAGACGATTAAGTTGAAGGCGTTATTATCTTGTTACGGTCAGGTGAGAGTGAAACCTTAACAGACGATGACAATGCCAGTAGTGACACAGAAATGAGTGGTGTTTTCCCTACGTTGGAGTTTTCCTTCCTTAGGAGAAAGTGAATCGATTAGCAACGTGAGCTCTTCTAGATGGTAAGTAGAAATTTCATTTTATTTTCTGGTGTTTTATCTCTTCAAGCATTGATCTGTTTATTCTTATAGCCTTATCCTAAATATGCTATGTGCCATTGTTAGTCTTATGCGAGTTATGCATGTTGCTAAAGAAACATGATTCTGGACTTATATTTCAGTATATACATTTCCGTTCAAGTTGTATGCCGTGAATCAGCTGTTTGTACAGTAGAAGTCAGACAGTCCGGCACGTTCGGGACAGGCCCGGTGCCGGATTACCGAAAATGCCGGACTATCGGGCGGTACCTCTTACTACGATATAGGTTAAGGCGTACAGCGAAAACAGCTGTAACACGACGTTTTGAAGTAAAATGCTGATCAGCAGAATCATTAGTTTAATAACTTTAGCTCAAAATTAGGGCAGCACCAAATTTTCATTCAACACATTCAGTTTACAAACATGTACTGTACAATATTTTAGTATGACTTAAAAAAAAATCTTGAATATTCCTTTTTTTCGAGATTGTTGTCGCTGGGCGGGCGGGCGGACGGATGCTCCATTTTCTCAGAAAACTGAACACTGCTGCATTTAGGTTAAGGTCAACAGCTTCATATAAAAATGAATTTGATCTGTGACTCCTCGAAAATAAGGTGAGATCCTCACTGTAAACAGACTGCATGAATCACCTAATGTTGATCAATATGAATGGCCCGGGTCTAGAAGATTTTGAAGAAACAAAATCAGCAGAGGGTTATAGATCTGTTGGAGGAGTAAATAAGAATGAAGCAGCAATGACTACTAAGGTGGTGAAATCGAACTGGTTAATACCGAGTTATAAAGGTAAGCAGGTGAATTTAATTTTGATGCCTGACTCCTAACTTATTCCTGATGTGTCCAGCCCTGGCATAGTCACTGAGCTGTTGAAGATCAGATTCAATACGGTCATTGGCTGTGCACATCATTTGGACCAAAGCAATTATGTAAAATAATGACCAACTAAATTAGAGACCTTAGCTGCTGTTTTGGAAAAACACTCCGAATGACCACAAAGTCATGCTGATGTTTTGTTTTTGTTTTCAGGTGTAACTAATGTAACAGCATGGCAGGAGATCAACTTGAAGCTTTGAAGAGAGAAACTTTGTCCTTAAATGTTATTGGAAAACCGACAACGCCATGGAAGTGCAAAGACGGTTCAGAAGGGAGTTTGATAAACCGCCACCAACGCACCGGACAATTGCTCGCATCAGAGCTAAATGTGAACCACATGGAACCATTCACAGCATCAACAAGAAGCGTTCTGGACGACCACAGACATCCACCAGCCCTCGAAATGAAGAGCAGGTGCGGGAAACCCTAATTCGAACCCCAAAGAAATCTCTACAACTAACAGCTTGGGAGACACACCTCTCAAAAATAGCGTCCATCGCATTGTGAAGTGTCTATGCTGCAAATGTTACATTCCAACACGAATCCATGCTCTCAATGAAGACAATCCGGATCGGAGAGTTCAGTTCAGTAAATGGTACTCAGCAAAACGTGCACAAGATGCAGGGTTTCCACACAAAATTGTCTGGAGCGATGAGGTCACCTTTAAATTAAATGGCTCAATTAATCGCCATAATTGTACATACTGGGGTCCTGAAAATCCTCATGTTACAGTTGAATATTATGTAAACTTACCAGGGGTAACAGTGTGGTGTGCGATATCAGCATTGAACATCATAGCATCATAGACCATTTTTTTTTTTTTCCAACGGACCAGTAAATGGTGACAAGATACCTAACCTTGCTGCAGGAGTCCGTTGGTCCACACACTGAAGAGACGTTTGATGATGACAACTATATTTACTTTCAGAATGATGGAGCACCTCCCCACTACCATCGCGATGTAAGAGCTCATCTCGATGCAGCTTATCCAAACACATGGATTGGACGAAGGGGTTGTGCTGAATACGCTACACGTTCCCCAGACCTTATGCCAATAGACTTCTTTTTATGGGGATGCGTCAAGGACAGGGCTCATCACACAAAACCAAAAACAGCTGATGTACTGAAATTGGAAACTGAAAGACAAGGTCACGAAATTCCAAATGTACTGTTTCGTGACGTTTATGAATCCATTGGTTCCTGTTATCAGCATTGTCCGGACAGGAATGGTGATCAATTTTAACATTTGCGAACATGATTCTGTAATCAGAGATGCCAACTTTCTAGAAAGGCAAGTCGTAATGCACCTGTTCAGGCACGGGAGGGGGGGTGGCGGACGCGGGACCGTATAATTTTTTTTTTTTCGAGATCTTACTAACTTACATATGATTGAAAAATCAATGAACAACATACAATTCAACCAGATATTCAAAGACTGGCATATAACGAATGTATGATTCTTACCTGCTAAAGTAAAAGATGATTTGCAGTACATATCTGAGTGGAGGTTGAAGAATCATTTTTTTTTTTTTTTGAGTACTGTAGTTGCTCCCTTAGCAGTTTGTAGTTGCTGTTTGGTAAACATACACTGGTGACATGCTTTTCCTTTTGATATCATGTGGATCCTCTGCACTAAAAGAGCACTTAACAGTTCGGTGTTCATATTAGCACAGAACTCAGTCTTGTTCTTCCTCACCATAAAAATGAAAATACACAGCCTGTTTTCAGTCATTTGACAGGCTCAGGGGTGGAATGAATGAAGCCCCCATCTAGCGGCGAGGATAGGAATTGTGCCGGCTGCCGAAGCCTGTCGCACTCCTCTGGGGCAATGATGGAATGGAATGAAATGATATTGGAGAGTGTTGCTGGAATGAAATTTGACAGGGAAAACCGGATTACCCGGAGAAAACCCTGTCCCGCCTCCGCTTTGTCCAACACAAATCTCACATGGAGAGATCA
Organism: Anabrus simplex; assembly: GCF_040414725.1. NCBI lineage: Eukaryota > Metazoa > Arthropoda > Insecta > Orthoptera > Tettigoniidae > Anabrus > Anabrus simplex. Next base: position 61,872,958 of record NC_090275.1, read on the forward strand.
GGATTTGAACCACGGAACCCAGCGGTAAGAGGCCGGTGCGCTGCCGTCTGAGCCACAGAGGCTCTGTTCTTCCTCACCATGCGCAACTGAAAAATCGCGGCTACACACACTACAAAACACGTGTGTGTTGTGTGTGTCTTCCGCGCATACAATCTCCGCAGCCCGCCCGACACATGGATGTTTCCAGAGACCACGAGGCAGACTGCAGTGTGCTGACGTGATCGTCGGTGACGTCAGCCAGCGCTATAAAAGGAGCAACGTTTCTCGCATCTCCAGGACTCCTACAGTGTCCAACGACCAGACTACACAGCAAGTCAGACACAGAGGCACCCTCTTAAAAAATGTGTTCTGAATACGTGGACTGATTCCTGGCCGTGAGGCTTCACCTCTGGACATTGCCTCATTCATCCTGCATCCCTTAGCCACGTCAAGTACCCATCCAAGCATTCTGCTACTCATTCAAGTACCCTACAGTGCTCCGACTCCAATCATAGCATTCTGCTATATATGAACACTAGACGCAAGTTCCCTGCAAGTTATACGCCACCTCTTAGCATTCTGCTAATACGAACTCTCTCTACAAGTTACACTTCTTATTATACATGACCGATAGTTTTCGACTATCAAGAACATTCTCTCATTTGAACAGACTGTCTCATCAAGACAAGATTGAATGTATATAGGAATCCCAATTCTTACGTATGTAAATATCATACAGGCCCTCAGCCTACTACCTTATATTAACATTAAACGTGTGCAACTCAACAAGCTTCAAGAAAAGTTTCATTCTATTTCATGTAGGCCTACATATTGTATGAATGTGTTGAAACAATAAACTTTTATGTTGTGCCTTATATACCAAGTTTCTTGTATACAACAGTGTGAATGAGATTTTAAGTAAACAGCAAACAGGGCCATTCTTTCGAGTATTCCTCCCTAAATTTTTGAACTATTTTTGGTTTATTACTAGCATCACTAATCACAGTAACGTCATCACACATATTTTTCTGCACAAGAAATTGTTTCATTAATTCACACTTTCGCATTTTGTAACACACGATTAGCATATATCCTAGAAGAGCAATATATGTAAATGTGGCAACCAAAATCACAATGAATACTTCTTCAACAGTCACGCGCACAGTATCCACAAGCACAATGAAACAGAGTTTGTCACCAACTTGCCGCCAAAACAAAGACAAAAGAACTTGCATACTTGCATGGAAGTCTGGTCATGTGACAAACAAAGACAACCACTTCACAGGTGCCCATATTTCAGGTAAGTTACTGGAAGCATACACCGGCACACACTGCGTACGGCGCGTGAAAACTCGAAATATTCTTAAACGAGGTGCAGGAAAGGTATATAAATTGTTACTGAGAAATCTGAAAATAATATTCCAAGAATTCAATCTGTAATTGGTATTTCCTGTGTATCCTTTTGAACACTTCATACACTCTGATTCGTAAAGACGTAATTGTGATGGGTGATTCGTAATTATTACGACTAAATCGTAGTAGTTGTGTAATTACATGTATCTTATGTAATTCAAGCCCTCAGACTTATCTCCATGTTCACAAATAATGACCTTACAGTCCTTCTAAGTGTTAGTACATTATTTTGAGACACACTGTAGATGAGCACAGGTCATGTAAAACACAAAATCTCAACATTTTTGATCGCGGCGAGACTGCCGGTACCAGACAAATGGGCTGTTCTATATCTGAAGTCATGCAGGCAAATGGGCTTCTGGGCAGAACAAGATTTACCAATGATGAACAACTTCAAACAGCAGTTCTCCAATGGTGCCAAGACCAAGGAACGGATTTTATCATCAGAGAAATGAATGACTGGTTCCAACAAGTCTTGACAGACTAGGTTATTAATGGCGAAAATAGTGTGGTGTATCTGACTAACTTTGCATTGTATTGCATAGCTCAATAAACATTCCCTGACTTCTCATATCAAACGTAACTTACTTTTTGAAGGCGCTTCATATAGGCTATAAGTTATACATTATTCTGCCCAACTCGTCGGTGGATGCAGAGTGGGTCTCAGCCCACAAGTGGCCATGACTGGTCCATGGTCCAACAGCTCTGCACTCCGACCGGCCAACCGAGCAGAGGAGGGGTGGCCACAGCTCTACCATAGCTTTACGCCTCTGTATTCGGGAAACTGGACAGGGCTGGACCTCACGGCTGGCTCCAACCGTCAAACTGTCCTGAGAATATCCTGGAATTCAACATCTATGATATCTGTATTGAATTCTAGGAGCAGCACCATTCTGTTATGAATTTCAGCCAGTGGCAGAAACTGTTGATGCAATGGTACTGGAAATGTCAGATTTTATAAAAGTAAATATACTTCCAGGGGTGGGTTGGAGGGTCGCTAGTTTTGGAATTGAAACCATCAGGCTTATACAATAGCTCCTCAAGAGCATGCTGCAGTGATGTACACACTGAATGTTCTCTCTCTCTCTCTCTTTTTTTTAAACGTCGCATTGACACAGATATGTCTTATGGCGACGATGGGACTGGAAAGGCCTAGGAGTGGGAAGTGTCCGTGGCCTTAGTTAAGGTACAGCCCCAGCATTTGCCTGGTGTGAAAATAGGAAACCACGGAAAACCATCTTCAGGGCTGCCGACAGTGGGGTTCGAACCCACTACCTCCCGAATACTGGATACTGGCCGCACTTAAGCGACTGCAGCTACCGAGCTTGGTTAATGTTCTCTAGCACCTTACCCTACTTCATCACACGATTATCCGTCATGATACCAACTGTTGATAAAACACTCCATACCACAACTGAACCCTCCTCTGTATTAAGTTAAAGTATCTTACCAAATGCTTAATTTATTTTCCTACAGGGATCAGTCTTTGTTTTGGTATCCCCAACCTTTATGAGGAAACAGTACTAAGGTGTAGACACAGAGTCTATACTTCATAACCACTGATATGTTCATAGCCCACAGGCCATGCGAAGCGAAGCGTAACCTTATGCACTTCACGCTGAGGAGCTACTGTACCGTACGCCATTCCCACATTATCTCAAACAAGTAATACGAGGCAGGATTTACATTACATTTCCAAATAACTTACTTTAAATTGTGGGCATACAAGCAAGTTTTAGCATAACTTGGCTCTTAAGAACTTAAGACTAGAATAATGAAATGATCTATACAGTAGTGGTATCTGTCACATTACTACAATATAGCCCATTCCTTGTAGGGATGTGGCATTAATGAAGGGTTCACAATTCATTGGAATTCAAAAGAAGGGGTATGTATGTGTAAGAGTGCTGGTGAATTGTAGGTAGAAATTGAATACTCGGAAACGAGTAACGACGACTAAGTATACGAGTTATGTTGTCGTGATATTAGATCGTAATACATCACACAATACAACTTCAGTTGTCAATTATTGAGAGAAACTAAACAACCATGTTGGAGTTGCAGTTAGACTGTACAGTCGTACAAACCAAGCTTATAGTAGATATTCCTATCATAAAAATATAATTAAAACTGCAAAATACTGACCCGAACTGTCATCAGAATCTGAAGCGGCATCGCTGCTGTCGCTGGTACAACTTGATTTATCACTTTCACCAGATTCATGTTCCATCTCTTCCCCGTCACTGTCCTCGCGCTCATCCTTGATTACCGGCATCTTGCAATTAATAAACTTAATAGCAGAACTTCAAGACAATTTGTGGCCTGGTATCGAACACACACATAACCTCATTTCACAACTGTTGCACTAAAAATATCACGCGCATGGCTGAAAGCTTAAGACAAGCCTTCCAGTAGTCTCATTTGTCATTGTTTACAGACTCCACACGGCAACTAGTGCTGAAAATAATGAAGAGTATGATTAAATCACTCAAAACTAACACAAGCACACTCCACAACTATATACAAATGCTACATTCGCCATACTATTCACGTTAGTAAACACAAGGATCATGTAAAGAAATCGTAAACAAGTACAACCTCAAAGGTAAACGAACGATGATGCCAAGATCCCAATCCCAGCAAGGCAACAAAAGAGCATCACTCCAGATTAGCCCCTGCACAGTGTAACAACTTAACAGCATGAAATTATGATTTTTACAAATTTTTTTCTTGAATACAATACTTTGGTTCTAGTGCTGTCGTTTCCAAAAAAATATAACTTCCAATTAAATTACAGTTTTATGCACCATATTATCTTTTGGTCGCTTTATTTACGTGGCAACAAGTGAATTCTCCAAAGCAAGTAGCCTACCGGTAATCTCCTTTTCAGACAAACAATAACGATACAATAATACATTGTTGGAAATATTATTGCCCTCCCGTCCCCCGCTCTTGGTCAACAGTGAACCCACATTATTATAACGAAACTCAGTTATTTCAAGTTATTTGGCTCAACGTGTATACAACAGCGGTATCGTTTGTCGCAAAGTTGGCATGTATGAATGGTCGGCTTAACAACAATGGAGAGTTAATGTGGTTTTGTTGGTTATCAATCAATCAATCAATACTGATTTGCATTTAGGGCAGTCGCCCAGGTGGCAGATTCCCTATCTGTTGTTTTCCTAGCCTTTTCCTAAACGATTTCAAAGAAATTGGAAATTTATTGAACATTTCCTTTGGTAAGTTATTCCAATCTCTAACTCCTCTTCCTATAAATTAATATTTGCCCCAATTTGTCCTCTTGAATTCCAACTTTATCTTCATATTGTGATATTTCCTTCTTTTAAGGCCGCCACTCAAACTTATTCGTCTACTAATGTCATTCCACGCCATCTCTCCTCTGACAGCTCGGAACATACCACTTAGTCGAGCAGCTCGTCTTCTTTCTCTCAGTTCTTCCCAGTCCAAACTTTACAACATTTTTGTAACGCTACTCTTTTGTCGGAAATCACCCAGAACAAAGCGAGCTTTTTTCCAGTTCTTGGATCAAGTAATCCTGGTGAGGGTCCCATACACTGGAACCATACACTAGTTGCGGCCTTACCAGAAACTTACATGCCCTCTCCTTTACATCCTTACTACAACCCCTAAACACCTTCAGAACCATGTGCAGAGATATGTACCCTTTATTTACAATCCCATGTATGTGATTAGCCCAACGAAGATATTATATTAACACCTAAGTACTTAACAATGATCTCCGAAAGGAATTTTCACCCCATTAATACAGTAACGCAGTGAGAGGACTTTTCTTATTTGTGCAACTCACAACCTGACTTTTAACCCCGTTTATCAACATACCATCGCCTGCTGTCCATCTCACAACATTATCGAGGTCACGTTGCAGTTGCTCACAATCTTGTAACGTATTTATTACTCTGTACAGAATAACAGAATACTATCTGATTCCACATGTTTACTCATATCATTTATATATATAGCCTATATAAGAAAACATGAAAGTCCAATAATACTGCCTTGAGGAATTCCCCTCTTAATTATTACAGGGTCAGATAAAGCTTCGCCTACTTGCACTCATTTTTGCCAGTAGTCTCCCATGAACCACCCTATTAAATGCTTTAGACAGGTCAGTCGCGATACAGTTCATTTGACCTCCTGAATCTTATGGCGACGATGGGAAAGGAAAGGGCTAGGGGTGGGAAGCAAGCGGCCGTGGCTTCAAGGCGACACTCCGGAGATACAAAGATATTTTTACCTAAAGCATGGATTTTCACGATTTTTTTGTGGGAATGTTACCTACATAAAAGTAGAGATATCACGAACAGTTAATAGCTTTTCCAAGATAATTTTTTTCTTTTGAAATTTTAAATTCCATTTTCTTCATGAAATTTAATTAACATGTTAATGTAAATTCGTAATTAGGTAGATAATACATACTTTAAAAGCTTTACGTATCGATTTTCCTGTACATAATTTATATAGGCTAAGGATATCGTACTAAAGTTTGTGTAATTTTTATGTCCTAAAATTTTGGACTTAAAAATCCCTGCTACTCGAAAAATTCTGCTGTCAAAATTTTCATTCGCAGCTGTGATACATATACCATACAAGTTTTGTTACATTTGGCAGAATATTATCGGAGAAAAATGGGATTTAAATGTAAAATTACAGTTGGAAAACAAAGCATTATTACAGTAATAAATTATTTGAATTCAGCGGAATAATTTCGTGACAATGAAAAAGAAACCCAATCCTTTCAATTTCAGTCAAAAAAATTTCACCAAAATGACCAACATATCGATTTTTACCTCCGGAGTGTCGCCTTAATTAAGGTACAGCCCCAGCATTTGCCTAGTGTGAAAATGGGAAACCACGGAAAATGATCTTTATAACTGCCTACAGTGGTGTTCGAACCCACTATCTTCCGGATTCTAGCTCACAGCTGTGCGCCCTTAACCGCACGGCCAACTCCCCCGGTGACTATGAAAAGAAAGCCGTTCTTACCCTCTTTGGTTCCTACCGAGTGCTGTGACGGATCTTCAGTAGATATTGATGGTTTTGATTGTTGTCATGTAATTATATCCAACAATCGAAATCATAGCTTATGTACTCTTAACATAAACCGGCTGCATTATTGAAACTGTTCGTAAAATTGATAATATCGCTCTTCGTTTGTGAAGAAGTAGAATCTTCATTTAATTTGCTTAAAAAAAGGAACCACTTTGGTAATACGCTCCGTAAAGGTGACTACCTTCCAGGTCGTAGGTATCTCGATTACGGGAGACTCAAGGCCAAATCTATTGCATCCACAAACAAGGGTGTATCTTCCCCATCCCATGCCTTTCTTAACTCTCTCAGTGCCGGGAATCGAATGCAGGATGCCGTAAATCAAAATCTAAAATAAGGAGAAATAAAAGTAAACGGCCGGCCCCGCGGTAAAGGGGTAGCCTGCCTGCCTCTTACCGGAGGCCCCGGGTTCGATTCCCGGCCTGGTCAGGGATTTTTACCTGGATCTGAGGGCTGGTTTGAGGTACACTCAGCCCACGTACTTAAAATTGAGGAGCTATCTGACGGTGAGATGGCGGCCCCTGTCTAGAAAGCCAAGAATAACGGGGGGAGAGGATTCGTCGTGTTGACCACACGACACCTCGTAATCTGCAGGCCTTCGGGCTGAACAGCGGTCGCTTGGTAGGCGATGGCCCTTCGGGGCTGTTACGCCATGGAGTTTGGTTTGGAAAAGTAAACAGAGAAGGAAGTGACATCCCTGCAAGGCTCTTTAGCTTTCAGCTAGTTCTTCCGTCCGTCTCGTGCATTTAGGGCAGTTGGAAAACGAACGCCTTAATAAATGCTTCTCATAAAACCTTTGTAAAAATACTAACTGCATCTATTTAAAATAATAATCACAAACACCACCTTTTCATGTGGCTCAGTTGGTTGAGTCGCTGTCCTTCTGAGTCCGAGTTCGCAGGTTCAAATCCCGGCTTGGGTCGGTGGTCCTTAAAACGGTGTTGAAATGGCAACAGCTCCATGTCGTTGGTTTCTGGTACGTTAATAAAAATTATACATACGAATATCAGCGTCACAAAACTGTAACTTTATACTACTATATTCTGTATCCCAGGCTTGCGAAGGAAACTAATAGGACAAGATAAACTCTATATACCTAGGATATGTTGTGATGTGTATTTCTCTTTACCTTCTTCTTCTTTAACTGTTTACTCTCCAGGGTCGGTTTTTTCCCTCTCACTCAGCGAGGGATCTCACCTCTACCGCCTCAAGGGCAGTGCCTTGGAGCTTCAGACCCTGGGTCGGGGGATACAACTGGGGAGGATGATCAGTACCTCGCCCAGGCGGCCTCACCTGCTATGCTGAACAGGGGCCTTGCGGGAGGATGGGGAGATTGGAAGGGATAGACACGGAAGAGGGAAGGAAGCGGCCGTAGACTTAAGTTAGGTACCATTGCCTGAAGGAGAAGTGGGAAACCACGGAAAACCACTTCCAGGATGGTTGAGGTGGGAATCGAACCCACCTCTACTCAGTTGACCTCCTGAGGCTGAGTGAACCCCGTTTTAGCCCTCGTACCACTTCTCAAATTTCGTGGCAGAGCCGGGAATCGAACCCGGGCCTCTGGGGGTGGCAGCTAATCACACTGACCACTACATCACAGAGGCGGACGCACATTTTTTACCAACTAACAAAATATCTCTACCCCTTACATTCTATATATATGCTGTGTGTGTGTATTTTTTTACCACATTATTTGTATTAAATATCACTTCTTTAAGCCTATAGCTTATCACAATACCATTATTATAATAAAATTACCGTATTTATTGTCCGACCCGTTGGCTGAATGGTCAGCATACTAGCCTTCGGTTCAGAGGGTCCCGGGTTCAATTCCCGGCCTGGTCGTGAATTTTAACCTTCATTGGTTAATACCAGTAGCCCTGGGGCTGGGTGTTTGTGCTGTCCCCAACATTCGAAATTATTATTACCATATTAAAACCAGAATATTTCATCTTTACTCAAACTATTTATTCTTGTAGTCATTTCACTTATACCTAGAATAAATAAAATTCTGCAGCTATGTTGGGACGGGAATAACAGAGACTGGCGGGGCGGGGGTGCTGTAGTGCAAGGAGTCCAGACACCCCAGGAGTTTTAACTAATGTACTTTTATTAGGCCTCTTATATATAATGTATATTATTATCAGCTTCTGGAATCCGCACGAATCCACCACTCTTACTTGGATCCAAGGACACTCATTTCCCTTTTAGGTACGGTATTCTATACCACCTAAACTCTGGAAGTCTGGACACCTATTCAAATAAAATTCTGGATGAAGAACTACCTTAATGTCCCCCCCCCCCCCCCCATAAAAAACTGAAATCCTGGCTACGCTGCTGCTTCCCAGCCCAAAGTTTGTGACATTTTCGTAACACTAGGCCTACTCCTTTGTCGGAAATCACCCAGAACAAACCGTCCTTTGAATTTTTTCTAGTTCTCGTATCAAGTAGTCCTAGTGTGGGACTCGTACACTGGAACCATATTCTAACTGCGGTGTTATCACAGATTTATAGGCCTGCGTCGTCTTCTTTACAGCCTTTCTACAACCCCTAAATACTCTCATAACCATGTGAAGAGATCTGCAACCTTTCTTAACAACCTCGTTAATATGATTACTACAAGGAAGATCATTCCGTATATTAACACCTAGGTAATTTCTGTGTTCCCCATGAGGTACAGTACTGTCACCCACATCAACAGAATAATTAAAACTGAGAGGACTTTTCGTCTTTTTAAAACTAACAACTTGACTTTTCATTCCATTTACATTCATGCCATTGTCTGCTGTCCGTTTAACAATACTATTGAATAATACAACCTGTGACAATAAAGTTCGGTGAATGAAGTCAGAGCGGTCGATCCGACAACACTGGCGACACGCAACGCTGCACCTGAGTAGCAAGGTTTTGACCACCTGCTCCGAACGTTGTTCAGTTGAGCATCGTGTGTGTGCCGTGTAAACCTGTTTGCCACAGCGCGTGCTCAGTGCGTTGGTTCTGAACTGCGAACAGGAACATGAACGGCCAAAAGATCAATGTACAGTTTTGTTTTAAGCTCGGAAAGACACCGAAAGAAACGCATGCGATGCTGGTACGTGTTTATGAAGATCGAGCACTGTCCTTGAAGTGTGTGTACGAGTGGTTCGCCCGTTTTCGAGGAGGCCGAGAAAGTGTTCCTGACAACCCCGTAGCGGAAGACCGGCGACCGCCGTCAGTGACGAAAACATTGAGAAGGTGAGGACATTAATCACGAACGATCGGCGATTAATTGTGCGCATGCTATCGGATGAACTGCAGATTAACCGTGAATCCATACGACAAATCATTACCCAGAAATTAGGGAAGAGGAAAACGTGTTCTCGTCTTGTGCCACATCACTTGACTGGCGATCAGAAGCAGGCACGTTTAGAGGCTTCACAGGAGTTTATCGAAACGGCGGAGGAGGCACCAAATTTCTAGAACTCCATCGTCACTGAGGATGAAATCAGGTGTCTCAGGTACGACCCTGAAACGAAACGGCAAAGCATGGAATGGCGTTCTCCGGGATCCCCCCGTCGGAAAAAGGTCAGATCTCAATCCTCCAGACTTCTTCTTAATTCCACGACTCAAACTCGCTTTGAAAGGAAAGAGATTTAACGATATTCCTGACATCCAACGAAACGTGACGAGGTTTTTGAACACCATCCCACAGGAAGCCTTCTTGCAAAGTTTCCAGAACATGTATCGGCGATCTCAACAGTGCATAGTTATGGGAGGGGAGAGGACAACAGTCCCCCTGCATTTGCTCACAGTCCTGCAACTCATCTACTACGGCACTCTGTACAGTATAACATCATTTGTAAATAGCCTTATCTCTGATTCCAGTTCTTTACTCATATCATATATATATATAAGGTCCAATAATACTGCCCTGTGGGATCCTCCTCTTAATCATTACATTCACCTACACTAGTTCTCCGAGTTCTATTTTCTATCAACCACTATTTTGTCTAGTCCAAAAGCTTTAGATAGGCCAATAGCGATATAGTCCATTACTGACCTCCTGAATCTAAAATATCTGTTATATCTTGCTGGAATCCCACAAGTTGAGCTTCACTGGAAACAACCTTGCCTACACCCGAACTGCCTTCTATCAAACCAGTTAGTAATTTAGCAAATGTGTCTAATATAATAAGAAAGAACGCTTTCCCAGAACTAACAAAATACACATATCAAGCTGACTGGCCTGTAATTATCAGCTTTATGTTTGTCACCCTAACAACATATTCTTCTTTAACACAATTTCTTTGGTTCTAGAGCTGTTGTTCCCAAAAATTTTAACTTCCAATTAAATTACTGTATAATCCACCGTATTTTATTTTTGTCGTTTTATTTACGAAAACTTTCAGCCGATTACGCCTGTTTTTTTTTTTTTTATCTCATGAAGACTGGCTGCATATCTTCGTGGCAACAAGAGAAAACAACTACCGGTTGACAATCAATACAATAATGCACTGCTGGAAGTGTCCCCCCCCCCCCCCCCTCTCTTACGACCCACCCATGGTCGACAGAGTACCCCACATTTTTATAATGAAACTAGCTAATGTACCCGTGCTTCGCTACGGGATTCTCAGAAAGACTGGCATAGTGGTTTTCTTAACTGAAGTCAACATAGGTCATTCATTACAAAAACGTCAGTACGACAGTAGCGATTAAAAGCAATGTCATCATATAAAATACTCCATCAAATGAAAAACCACAAATTTTCTCACTTTTAACGAAGAGTACTACGGTGCCGATCTAACAGTCCATAGTTCCAGAGCTGGAATGACCAGGCCGCAGACAGCCGTGAACACTCCTCTGCAATTATTCCGTTAAATATGTACACTGCATATTCCAATCAGTGCCTCAGAGTAGGGACTGAATAACTTGCATGCTATGATGGACCAGTGTGTTACGTGCCAGTAGTATCAGAACATTTATAAACCAGAGAAATGCCATGCTAAAGAAGAAAGTTATCTAACTCCCCAGCTACCTTCCGCCAATATTCAGGCAGGTTTTACACTCGGTACGACCGGGCGAGTTGTCCGTGTGGATAAGGGCGCGCAGCTGTGAACTTGCATCCGGGAGATAGTGGATTCGAACCCCACTGTCGGCAGCCCAGGCTCTATATTAATAATAATAATTATCTGTTTTATTTTTTGACAATATGAAAGTGACTGAAGTATGAGCGATGCTAGTAATGTCATTCCTTATGCAGTCAGTCCCTGCAGTAATGATGTTAAAATGTTGCTGATAGGGACGGTTAATGCATGCATTTCAGTGGGATTGGCAGACTGATATATAATAGCAACTTCTGGCTCAGTGAGGAAAGCAACGGAATACCACCTCACTCCTCATTTTCCTAGTACATCTTTTCAGTGGTGCCTAGGCCATCTATCACAGCTAATGGTGGAGCAGTTGAGGATCCAACCAATAATAATAATAATAATAATAATAATAATAATAATAATAATAATAATAATAATAATAATAATAATAATAATAATAATAATAATAATAACATTAATAATAACATAACCGCAGGTTGTCGATTAATGACAAATATAGACTGCAAGTACAGACATGACCAAATTCCAAAAATTATTCATCAGAAATTAGCCCGACCAAATAACCTAATCCATTGTACTACAGCATATTGGAAGGAAACCCCAATCAGTCTTAGATAGTGAAAATTAGAAACTTTACTGGGATAGAAGTATCATTACTGATAAAAATATTACCTGTAACGGACCAGATATACCTTTTGTAGATAAAAACAAGAAAACCTGTTTCGTAAATCTCATAGCCTGCCCTAATCCTCACAACCTTCAATAATCACATTCAAGTACACAGATCTAAGTGCAGAAATAAAAGCCATGTGGACACCGACAATGTTATCATCATTACGGTAGTGATTGGATGTAATGGTGTTATACCAAAGACACTACACAGGAGCATTGAAGCACTTAATCTCCACCCTCCACAGAGAATTACAAAAAAGTAGCAATCCTAGCCATTTGCTATATGGTAAGGAAGTTTATTGACATGAACCGGCCACCATATACAGATGACTAACGAAAATCGTGTACTACGAATAATTTTGAATATTTATGTATTCTAAATCTATATATATAAAATAAGAGTTTTGTCTGTACATTGCTCAGAATTTGAATATAATGGTATTTCTGTATCGGTCATGTCCATAGTAACAAGAAAATGCACTTTTTACTTTTCCGTAATTTCTGTCTGTCTGTCTGTCTGTCTGTCTGTCTGTCTGTCTGTCTGTATGTATGTATGTATGTATGTATGTATGTATGTATGTATGTACACGCATCACGAGAAAACGGTTGAAGAGAATTTAATGAAAATCGGTATGTGAAGTCGGGGGATGAGCCTCTACAATCTAGGCTATAAATCATTTTACTCGCGCTGAGTGAAATGGTAGTTTAGGGGAAGGCCTAAAATTGAATTCTCAACTATTTATGCTATTAGTGGTCTAATGAAAATCGGTATGTGAAGTCGGGGGATGCGCCTCTATAATCTAGGCTATAAAACATTTTACTCACGCTGACTGAAATGGTAGTTTAGGGGAAGGCCTAAAATTGAATTCTCAACTATTTATGCTATCAGTGGTCGTATTTTAAAGAAAATGGGTATGCAAAGTTGGGGAATAATTTGCTACAATCTAGGCTGTCAATGATTGTATTCACGCTGAGAAAAATGGTAGTTTAGGGGAAGGCCTAAAATTTAATTCTCAAATATTGTTATTAGTAGTCCTGTCGTGACGAAAATCGGTATGCAAAGTCAGGAAATAAGTCGCTATAGTCTAGGCTGTAAATTATTTTATTCACGCTGAGTGAAATGGTAGTTTAGGGGAAGGCCTAAAATGTAATTCTCAAATATTTTTTATTAGAGGTATAATCGATGAATGCTACATAACTAAGGTTATACAGTATTAAATTTCCTATTATTCATGTCTTATACATTGTTTTTTTTTTTTTTGCTAGGGGCTTTACGTCGCACCGACACAGATAGGTCTTATGGCGACGATGGGATAGGAAAGGCCTAGGAGTTGGAAGGAAGCGGCCGTGGCCTTAATTAAGGTACAGCCCCAGCATTTGCCTGGCGTGAAAATGGGAAACCACGGAAAACCATCTTCAGGGCTGCCGATAGTGGGATTCGAACCTACTATCTCCCGGATGCAAGCTCACAGCCGCGCGCCTCTACACGCACGGCCAACTCGCCCGGTAATACATTGTTACCTCACTGGCTATGATCACAAAGATATTCATGAATTTGGAGTTTTGTTACTACAGTAAGTCCATATCAGCGCCGAGTAACGAGAAAATGGGTAAACAGTATTTAATGAAAATCGGTATGTAAAGTCGGAGAATAAGAAACTACAGTTTACGGTATAAAATATTTTACAAATCACAGAGTCGAAAGAAAACTAAATGTGTAGGCCTACAATATAGAAAGCTCATAACATTGATCAACAATAACATTACATTGACCATTGTTTGTGTCTTCTGTTGCCCCTCATCTCCGGTAGATAGGATTACTGCTGCGTACAGAGTATTTTTTATTTGATTTACGTCGCACCGACATAGATAGGTTTTATGGCGACGATGGGATAGGAAAGGGCTAGGAGTGCCTTAGGCCTTAATTAAGGTACAGGCCCAGCATTTGACTGGTGTGAAAGTGGGAAACCACGGAATACCATCTTCAGCGCTGCCGACAATGGGTTTCGAATGCACTATCTCTCGGATGCAAGCTCACAGCTGCGCACCGCTAACCACACGGTCAACTCGCCCTGTCGTACAGAGTGTAACAGCCTGCCTGAATATTGATGGGAAGTAACTGGGGAGTTAGATAACGTTCTTCTTTAGCATGCCATTCCCCTGGTTTATAAATTTTATGATACTACTGGTACGTAACACGATCATCATAGCATTTGGGCTATTCAATCCCTACTCTGAGGCACTGATTGGAATGAACAGTGTGCATATTTAGCGGAATAATGGCAGATGAGTGTTCATGGCAATCTGCGACCTGGTCATCCCAGCTCTGGAACTTTGGACTATTAGATTGGCACCGCAGTCTAACCGCAGCTCTGTTCGTTAAAAGTGATGAAACGTGCGGCTTTCCATTTGATCGAGTATTTTATATGATAGCATTGCTTTTAATCGCTACATTCATACTTACGTTTTTGTAATGACCTATGTTGATTTCAGTTAGGAAAACCACAAAGTCAGTCTTTCTGAGAATCCCGTAGCGAAGCACGGGTACATCAGCTAGTACCCTATAAATATCTATCCAGTTTATTTTTCAATATTGTATGTATGTATGTATGAAGCATATATATGTGTGTACATGGGCGCCCGCAAGGGGGGGGGGGGCAAGGGGGGGCACTTGCCCCCCCCCCCTGGAATTCTAAAGATGTTAATGTTCAATTGTTTAATATCATACCAGATTATTTCATAAACTGAAATTACTGACAGTCATCTAGCATATGTTATAACTGGAAGTTTCTGTAAACAATCTAATGTTGCTGACGTTATATTGGTTTTTATATTCAAGAAAATTGTTAATGTGCCCCCCCCCCCCCTGGAAAAGATCCTGCGGGCGCCCATGTGTGTGTATGTTGTGAATAGTACTTCTTCTATGTACATTGTACCGAAGAAGTACATAAACCCGATTGTAAAATTGTGAATTGTATATAATTAAATAATAATAATGGTTTTACATCCAACTAACTACTTTGACGGTTTTCAGAGAGTTGTCATGCGGGAGTTCTTTAACGTGCCAGTAAATCTACTGACAAGAGTGACGTATTTCAGCGCCTTCAAACATCACCGGCCTGAGCTAGGATCGAACCTGCTAGGTTAAGTTCAGAAGGCCAGCGCTCCTTTTCGCCAGTGATTTCTGAAGTACCGAGCTCGATAGCTGCAATCGCTTATACTCCGCAGGCCTTACTTCTAAATTGAAGTTTCGCAAAACAAATGAGCATCACCTTTCCTCTGTTGCCAGCGCGCTACGCCTGTGAGAACAGCTGATGCAATATGACCGCGGTAAACAGCCCTTTTAAATTGTAATACAGTACTCAGAAAAACGAATGAATATGTATTGAAAACAAATTCACAAAAACTACACTTACTAACAATGTCTGGCACTAAAAGAGAATATATAATTAACAATAAAAGAGAATGAGGAAATAACACGTCACTAACGGCTAATGGCTGGCACAGGAAGGAGGTTATGGCCTACAAAGGGAACACTCTACTGATCTCAGTCACTAGAACCCTCCAACAATATAAAAAACACACGAAATATTGAAGGACAATGCAAAAGATTGCGAACCGTACCGAATACCATAGACGCTGAGCGAGATAGGTTAACCACGTGGTGAATATAAATAATAGAGTTGGCAACTAGGTTTCGAGATCGTGCTCTGCCAATATAAATCGATATGAATGGCAGATTGGGATTGGTTGGATGTCTATGCTTCAGCGCATAACCACCAGACAGAGCCAAAATCTGCCAAAACGTCAATTTAGAAGTAGAGCCGTACGGAGTATAAGTGCGGCCAGTATTTAGTATTCGGGAGATAGTAGGTTCGAACCCCACTGTCGGCAGCACTGAAAAAGGTTTTCCGTGGTTTCCCATTTTCACACCAGGTAAATGCTGTGGCTGTACCTTAATTAAGGCCACGGCCGCTTCCTTCACACTCCTAGCCCTTTCCTGTCCCATCGTCGCCGTAAGACCTATCTGTGTCGGTGCGACGTAAAACAACTAGCAAAAAAAAAAAAAAAAAAAAAAAAAAAAAAAGATTTCTGAAGTGAAATATA
Source organism: Anabrus simplex (assembly GCF_040414725.1). Lineage (NCBI taxonomy): Eukaryota > Metazoa > Arthropoda > Insecta > Orthoptera > Tettigoniidae > Anabrus > Anabrus simplex. The sequence continues at coordinate 61,889,307 of NC_090275.1, forward strand.
GCTCTGATATCTAAAAGGTACGGTATACACACCGAGACCTTGCTGACCTGTTGTCCAGACCTTGAACAGTCTGAAGATATGGGAAGAAGTCAAGATTTAAGTTGACACAAGTGGCAATGATACTCCTGCACCTGGCATTGTGTTTCTCAGCGGGATACCGCAGTGGTCCAGCCAAGTCAAGAGATTGCTATCGATGAATTGCTACATCCGTGTGGAAACTCGTTGTTCCAATTGCCTCCCATATGTAAGAAATGTGGTGTTAAATCATACTGTCGCCGGTGACCGGTCAAGGCGGCGTGGTGGGTGTACCCAATAGGGTGGGCAGAGTGAGGGAGACTGGTATATAAGAGCCATCCAAGTCCCTTTCGAAGCACAGTTTCATCTTGTGAGAACCGCAAACGCAAGTTCATACCTCCACTTCTCCACCATGAAAGTTCTGGTGAGTAAGCACCTATTTGCTTTATCTGAACTTAAGTAGACTAGTTTCTATAATGTATTACTGAACCCTTATTCAAACCTTTGCCTTCTTTGCGTTTTTAGAACTTTGGTTCATTCTGATACACTCGTATATCTATACTCTTAAACTCAGCGGGGACCGAACCCGCCAACTTAATCTCAGAAGGCGAACGCTCTGCCGTCTGAACTACTCAGCTCGACCAGGATTAACAACATGGATATGTTTTTGGACTGGGATTCTATCTGGAATTAGTCCGACTCGTTGGCTGAATGGTCAGCGTACTGGCCTTCAGTTCAGAGGGTCCCGGGTTCGATTCCCAGCCGGGTCGGGGTTTTTAATCCCTTCTGTTGAGGATTGAGTATTTGTGTCCGTCCCAACACTCTCCTTTTCATATTCAGACAACATACCAAACTACCAACCACCACAGAAACACGCAATAGTGATTACATCCCTCCATATGGGGTTGGCGTCAGGAAGGTCATCCGGCCGTAAAACAGGGCCAAATCCACATGTGCGACGCAGTTCGCACCCGCGACCCAACTGATGTGGGAAAAGCAATAGGAAAAGAAGAAGAAGATTCTATCTTGAATTAGCATCGCCGATTTCCCGACACCATTGTAACCATGGCAACCAGTATTCATCTATGTCATTACCGTCATCTTATCACTGTGCACTTGATGATGATGATGATGATGATGATGCTTGTTGTTTAAAGGGGCCTAACATCTAAGGTCATCGACTCCACTGTGCACTTCTTCCTGTAACTAAGAAACTGAGAATATCTCGTGGTGGTGGTGATTATTGTTTTGAGAGGAAGTACAACTAGACAACCATCCTCTACATAGGCCCAGGGGCGAAGCATCAGGGGAGACAGGGTAGACAGCGTGTACCCTTAACATTTTGTGAAAGAAATATTGTCTAGTTAATTCAATTACTTTTTAGAACATTAAATTATTTCCAAATTCGTGACATTATTGTATTCGCCGCTTTAATTATTTTCGTCTCACTTCGGCAATGTTAAGGCTCGCGTTAGTTACACGAAGCACGTAGGCGAAAGTAGACGCTGTCCATTCTGTGTATTTTCCCCCTGATTTTCAAAGCTTTCAGATAGAGCAACACTAACGCTATCTGTAGGTGCTGACTGTGGAACTATGACTTTCCTATAGCGAGATGTCTCCGCCCAGTAGACATACTTACCAGCGTCTCTTCTTGCTCTCATTGGCTAGTATTTGGATCTCTTTTATAAAGGTGCTCTTATTGGCTACCATCTTAGACATGCTTTTAATGTTATTAATTTACTTTATTATAAGACACGTCTAAAAATAAATGAATAATATTTAAATACGAAGTATAGTAAACTTACACCTAATAAATGAATGACAGCATCAAAACCCTTCAAGTACGTGCATTTTCTTGCCCGCCAATATTAGTTGCGGTATTATAACCCCAACAACTATTGGCTTCCAGTCTTAATAAGGTACTCCAGAGTACGCATACGGAAAAAAATTGCTTAACTTGATGCTGTATATTCCGTTAAAGTCAGTTTCTAGTGAACGCGCCATGAGTGCATTCAAACGAATTAAAACGTTCCTATTTAAGGAATTGGATGACCAACCAGAGACTGTCTAAGTTGGGAACTCAAGCTATAGAGAAGAAATTTCTGTGGAATCTTAGCAAGACGCCTGACTCCAAGACGAGAGTAATAGATATATTTGCGGGAATGAAGGACAGGCGGATTTACAAGAACATTGTTTAAGGTGACTTGTACGAACTATTTATTTCTTATTTCTCTTATTAAATCTATATACCGGTAACAATGAAATATATTGCTATTTTTATTCTAAAAGTATGTTGTTATTTGACAACTCCTGCGGCCTATTTCGTCTATATTTAAAATGAAGCAAGTGCACGCAAGATTAACTTATAGGTTGTTATAGGGTTTGTCTTATTTTCAGAGTCATTAATATAATACTGAATACAGATGTATGCGTCGAAAACAAAATTCTATATAATAATATGACTTAAACAGTTTAAATAAAAGAAATCTTTGTCTACCCCCTTACTTAGTTCATGCTTCGCCACTGCATAGGCCTAACATTAACTAGAGAGGAAAAATGAAAGTGATCAGACACTTCGAAAAATGAAGGTATCGGCCAAAGAAAGGCAAGGGCGTCGAGTGCTCTAATACCGTCGGCGCGGAAAAGAACAAGAGTTGACCAAGGGAGGTTGGATAGGATAGAAGACGGACTGAGTGGTTCAGATGGTTGAGGTGCTTGCCTTCTGACCCCAACTTGGCAGGTTCGATCCTGGCTCAGTCTGGTGGTTTTTGAAGGTACTCGTGTCGATATATTTACTGGCACGTAAAAGAACTCCTGCGGGACTAAATTGCGGCACTTCATCGTCTCCGAAACCGTAAAAATAGTTAGTGGGACGTAAAGCAAATAACATTATTGTTGGTAGGATAGATGGAAGTGAGAAGCCTGACACAAGTAAGTGAAAGCAATGCCAGGGCTCAGCTGTCGGCCCCGTGGTCTCCAACCCACGCTCCCAAGTCAAGAGACGCTAGGGCCCCTTTAAGTCGCCTCTTATGACAGGCAGGAGATACAGTGGGTGTTATTCTACCGCCCCCACCCACAGGGGGTTGAGACAGTCTCGTATCAAGTGAACTATGTTCTGTTTCTCAGTCAAGAATTAAGATATTTGAACTGGCTGGAAAACGAACTCAGGGCCTTGGAGTAAGAGACAGGCACGTTACCTTTACAACACAGGGCTGGCTAATAATAATAATAATAATAATAATTAGAGTACCAAGCAATTGTCTGAGCGATTTGGGCCACGTAGCTATCAGCTTGCATTCGGGAGGTAGTGGATTTGAACCCCACCGTCGGCAGCCCTGAAGATGGTTTTCCGCAGTTTCCCATTTTCACGCCAGGAAAATGCTGGGACTGTACCTGAATTAAGGTCACGGTCGCTTCTTTCCCACTCCTTGTCCCTTCCTATCCTATCGTCGCCTTCTGTGTCGGTGCGACTTACAGTAAAGCTGATTGTTTGTCCAACCCTTGTCTCGTTTCTCTACGGGATCGGGTATGAGGTGAGATGAATCTGTCGTCGCGGGTTTTTATGACCGGATGCCCTTCCTGACGTCAACCTCATCAGAGGAGTTAATGAGATGAAATGAATGACGTGATATCTAATACTAGGAAGGGAGAGAGTGAAACCCGGTGCCTGCACATAGCCTACTCCTGTCGAATAGCACCAAGGGGTATGCTCAAGGTTTAACGTCTCTATCCGACGGACGAATCACCATGCTCTCACTCCACATGGGCACTGTGGAGATGTTTGGAATTGAATCCAGGCTTTTGGCACGCAATCTAGTGATTAGAAATTGTATACCACCACCTCTTCTACCATGCGACCAACGGGACTCGAACCGGCTAACCACGGTGTGTCAGACCTTTTAGACTTCAACGCCTTATCAATCATGGCCACCAGGCGCACTACAGTAAGCTATATATTTTACTTACGCGAATAACCCCCGCTTCCTTTTTTTTCTTTAAAAAAAGAGGCACGAAATTGGGGAGCGTGTTTTATTTGCGTCAAGGTTGGCAATACGCTCCTGCTCACCTAGTTTTCGATGTTGGGTTTGCAGTTATGCTTTGTGTAACCGCAGATCCTTCCTAAAATTCGGTGGCGGGGATTATTCGCGTAAATACGGTATATATTTACGATGCCTAGAATTTTCTCACAATTCGTGAGCCTTACCAATCTTTTGTTGATACTCTCCTTTTCCTTTCGATTTATCGGAACTCTTTATCTCCCCTGTAGCTGCCTCTGTGGATCAGCGGTAGAGTGTCGGCCTCCGGATCCCAAGATAGCGGGTTCAAACCCGGCAGAGGTAGTCGGATTTTTGAAGGGCGGAAAAAAGTCCATTCGACACTCCATGTCGTACGATGTCGGCATGTAAAAGATCTCTGGTGACACATTTGGTGTTTACCCGACAAAATTAATTAAATCTCAGCCATAGACGCCCTAGAGAGTTTCGGTTTACTCGGCCTGCCATCTAGTGGGGGCCTAGAGTAAAACGGAACGTCGAAATTGACGAGCAGACAGCCAGATGGCGTCAAATTGAAATGTCTGCACACGGTAGCTGAGGCCATACGATTATTATTATTATTATCTCCCCTGTTCGTGGAATGAAAGGATACATTATCTGTACCCCCTGCGTGTCGTAAGAGGCTACTAAGAGGGGAAGAGTCAAAGAATCTCTATTCGTTCTCTCGTCCTATAAGTCCAAAAAACATATCCATGTTGCGTAGACACCGCGTACAGACAAGTGCTATCATAGAGGATAATCCCTACCAAATTTCTTTGAACTGCTCTGAGCAACTTAATGTGTGTTTAAATATATGAGCCTCAAATCAATTTAATTTCTAAGATAATGGGAAAGAAAGAAGACAGACAGACCACGCGTCTCAATGGATATGCGGGCTGGAGCCCGGATCCTTTGAGCCATTTTAGCCCTTCGACCTTCCGGTCTTGAGTGCTGCTTTCGACTGATGTTAACTAGACTGCATTGATGTGGATGGTAAGAAAGAAGAACTCACCAAAACTTATCTATGAGTAAGAAAACTATCTATTAGAATGCGAGAAAGTGAAGAAAGACTGTTCTAATGTTCATTTCCCTCTAATTATTTGGTAGCCCTACGCTTCATATAGTAAATTAAGGGTTTTAATTACTTGCAAAGGCAAACATTTCGTTCACAGTTGAGTAAAGACTAACTGTGAAGCATTAGAACACTGTATGTACACTGCAGCAGAACGTGTATTGCCCTCTCTTGAGAAAGAATGAAGCCTAGAGCTTATAAAAAGTTTTAAAGAAGTCTGCTTTTACGTTAGTCTGCAGAAGAATTTAACTTTTCTGAGATGCTAAGTAGAAAACCTTTCCCCTTGAAGTATCTCGTTAGAACTTCACAGTCACAAGAGTTTTAATTCCAGATTTTAATAATGTAGGTTAAAGATTAGAGAAGTAAAGACTTAACAGCGGACCTTCAAGAAACATTAACAAGCAATACATCGGTAGAATGAGAAAATACTTGAGAGAATGTCTGTATTTTATTTAAAAAATATAACTTATCTTGTTAAAAACTCACGACGAGGATAAGCAGTTGAGCATCAAACTTGATGATGGGATTTAACGGAGGAGCTGTACAAGAAATATCGACAAATCCAATGTAGTGCTGAAGGGAAGCAGATGACACTGACAGCCATCAGGGGCTCACCGGAGCCATTATTCCAGCTGTCTTTGTAATCTATATTGTGCTACTGACACAAATAAATACATAAATAAAATCACAGAAGAGGATTTTATATTAATATGTGTGGGTTTTCGACCTTTTAGGCCCACCTCTTATTTTGTACTTTTTTCCTTGTACATTTATTCGACTGCGCTAGCTAATCACATGAAAACTCGCATATTCCTATAAACTAAAGTTAAACCGTTCACCGAGCATTTTTTTTTTTTGCTAGGGGCTTTACGTCGCACCGACACAGATAGGTCTTATGGCGACGATGGGATGGGAAAGGCCTAGGAGTTGGAAGGAAGCGGCCGTGGCCTTAATTAAGGTACAGCCCCAGCATTTGCCTGGTGTGAAAATGGGAAACCACGGAAAACCATCTTCAGGGCTGCTGATAGTGGGATTCGAACCTACTATCTCCCGGATGCAAGCTCACAGCCGCGCGCCTCTACGCGCACGGCCAACTCGCCCGGTACCGAGCATTTTGGCCGAGCGGTTAGGAGCGCGCAGATGTAAGCTTGCATTCGGGAGGTAGTGGGTTCGAACCCCACTGTCGGCAGCCCTGAAGATGGTTTTCCGTGGTTTCCCATTCTCACGCCAGATAAATGCTCGGGCTGTACCTTAATTAAGGCCACGACGACTTCCTTCCCACCATTAGCCCTTTCCTCTCCCATCGTCGCCATAAGACTTATCTGTGTTGTTGCGACGAAAAGGAAGTTGCAAAACTTTTCCAACGACGAAACTCAACTGTGCTAACCACGGTAAAACCAACAGACTGACTCAAGACTGAAACCAAAAATCAATTAACTCTTCCAACAAACAAATTTTCTCCTTCTCATCAAGTCGTCAGCCGGCCTCGCGGTGTAGGGATTGCGTGCCTGCCTCTTACCCGGAGGCCCCAGGTTCGATTCCCGGCTAGGACAGGGAATTTTACCTGGATCTGAGGGCTGGTTCGAGGTCTACTTAGCCTACGTGATGGCAATTTGAGGAGTTATCTGTCGGTGAGATAGCGGCCTTGATCTAGGGAACCAAGAATAACGGCCGAGAAGATTTGTCGTGCAAAGCACACGACACCTCGTAATTTTCAGGCCTTCGTGCTGAGCAGCAGTCGCTTGGTAGGCCAAGGCGCTTCGAGGCTGCTGGGCCATGGGGTTTGGTTTGGTCATCAAGTCGTCATTCAGCTTCCGATTAATGCACGTACGATCGATCATTTGCACCTAGTTGAGGAAGTTATGACGCAGAATCAAATATCCATACGATGTAGCCTAAACTATGTTGTGTAAAAATTTTAACAACTGAACGTTATAAATGGGGAATATTCGGGAACTATTTTTTGTTTAGTCGGGAAGCGAGAAACGATGTCACAAATCAGGTAAGTATATGGAAGTCTGGCCTACTCCTTTCATCATCATTTTCATTAGAGTCTTTTGGAGCAAAGGCCACACCCAGGTTCTTTTAACTTGGGCACTTCTCATTCAGAATGGTCCAAAAATTTGTCTCAGTATATCTGACTACTTGGATAATGAACGTTTTCTTATCCCTTGACCACCTCTCGGATACCCCATTGTCCGCTGCCCCTAAGATGGTTTTCCGTGGTTTACTATTTTCCCACCAGGCGAATGCTGGGGCTGTACTTTAAGTAATACCACGGTCGTTTCTTCCCCACTCCTAGCCCTTTCCTATCCCATCGTCGCCATATACCTATCTGTGTCGGTGTGACGTAAAGCAAATTGAAAAAGAATGATTGTGCATTAGTCGGGAAGACCATGCGTTGTCCCCATGGTTTAACATAATGTAACATAAAATGGATAGAAAATACCGTTTAAATCAGTTATAACGACCCTGAAGAGACCGCCAATCAGCCGTCGATGTAACCGACAGTCGCACAAACCGGTTTTTTTAATTACTAAAAATGTAATATCTGTAAGATTCAGAATTAAGTTAACTCTTCAAAAAAAACGTAAGTGAAATAAGTGCTGTATTTACAACAAAGTAATTACGGAGCTTTACTGCGAAGAATTTCATTGGTCGGGACATTATTTGTCGTTTGCTGCTTAGACCATCTAAGTAAAGATTCTTCAGTATCTTTGTACTCAGATGTTCTGACCCACCTGATTTTTAAAGAATTCTCTTCGAAATGAGACCGTATTTTCTCTCTCCCCTCCCTAATTGTATAAATTATTTGTTGTGAGACACCCAATTACTTCGCGATACTGACGTTTGTTTCCTCATTTTCTAATCGCCATATTGTGTGGGACTTTTTCAATATTAAACACTTTCCATTTCTCCTACGACATCTTCACAGCGATGCTTGTCTTGACTATTTAACAGACAGACTGATTTCATATCTACAATAATAATCGTTACATTGTTGTCAGTCCGCCTCTGTGGTGTAGTGGTTAGTGTGATTGGCTGCCACCCCCAGAGGCCCGGGTTCGATTCCCGTCTCTGCCACGAAATTTGAAAAGTGGTACGAGGGCTGGAACGGGGTCCACTCAGCCTCGGGAGGTCAACTGAGTAGAGGTGGGTTCGATTCCCACCTCAGCCATCCTGGAAATGGTTTTCCGTGGTTTTCCACTTCTCTTCCAGGCAAATGTCGGGATGGTCCCTAATTCAAGGCCACGGCCGCTTCCTTCCCTCTTCCTTGTCTATCCCTTCCAATCTTCACATCCCCCCGCAAGGCCCCTGTTCAGCATAGCAGGTGAGGCCGCCTGGGCGAGGTACTGGTCATCCTCCCCAGTTGTATCCCCCGACCCAGAGTCTGAAGCTCCAGGACACTGCCCTTGAGGCGGTAGATGTGGGGTCCCTCGCCGAGTCCGAGGGAAAAGCCGAACCTGGAGGATAACCAGATCAAAAAGACATTGTTGTCAGCAACCCCCAAATACGTCTATATATATTAAATAGGAGTTTTGTCTGTACATTGTCACTGCCCTCGTCATTGCTCAGAATTTAAAAAATGGTATTTCTGTATTGGTCGTGTTCACAGAAACAAGGAAATGCACTTTTTAATTTTCCGTAATTTCTGCCTGTTTGTCTGTTTAATGAAAATAGGTATGTAAAGTCGGGGGACGAGCCACTACAATCTAGGCTGTAAATCATGTTATTCACACTGAGTGAAATGGTAGTTTAGGGGAAGGCCTGAAATTTAATTCCCAGATATTTATACTATTAGTGGTCGGATCGATAAATACTACATAACTAAAGTTGTATAGAATTATATTTCCGATCATTTATATCATAAATGTTTACCATAACGGCTATGATAACAGAGATATTCATAAATTTGGGTTTTTGTTGCTAAGTCCATATCAGCAACGAGTCACGAGAAAATGAGTAAACAGATTTTAATGAAAATCGGTAGGCCTATGTATAGTCGGGGAATAAGGTACAACAGTCTACGCGGTAAATAATTTTATAAGACGCTCTAATATTCACAGAGTCGAAACAAAACTAAACGTGAAGGCCTACAACATAGAAAGCTCATAACTTTGATCAACAATAAAATTACATTAACTATTGTTTGTTGTGATGTGCTTTGTGTCTTCTGTTGCCACTCATCGCCGATAGATGGGATTACTGCTGCGTACCGAGTATAACAGCCTGCCTGAATATTGGCGGGGAGTAGATGGGGAGTTAGATCTCTTTCTTCTTTAGCATGCCATTCCTCTGGTTCATACATTTTCTGATACTACTGGTACGTAACACACTGGTTCTTGATAGCATTCCAGTTATTCAGTCTTTACTGTAGGGCGCTGACTGGAATGAGCAGTGTGCGCATTTAATGGAATAATGGCAGAGAAGTGTTCACGTCTGTCTGCGGCCAGGTCATTCCAGCAATGGAACTTTGGACTGTTAGATCAGCACCGTAGTTCGTTAAAAGTGAGAAAATGTGCGTTTATTTCATCTGATCGAATATTTTAAATGATAACATTGCTTTTAATCGCTACATTCCTACTGACGTCATTATAATGACCTATGTTAACTTCAGTTGGAAAAACTACAAAGACAGTCTTCCTGAGAATTCCGTGGCGAAGCACGGATACATCAGCTAGTTAGAAATAAAAATTAACACTGGACGTTTTAGCCGTTACATTTCTGTAAAAATGTGATTAAAACACGTCGTTTTATCCTATATGTCGTTATATCGTTTTAAATTAGGAACACTGTACAGTTAGAATGTAGTTCAGGAAATAACCACGAGTTATTGAGGTAAACCATTAGCCGGTATTGAACATGAATGTTAACGTTCCTGAAACTAAAAAAAGGTAGTGAACTCAATTTCATATTTAGTGCCGGGTAATGAAAATGATGCTTCAGCTAACTTTCAACTCAACGGAAAGGAAGAAAGACCATCAGAAGTACAAGATATTCCATTTAAGCGATCTAGGAAATTGGCCAGAAGTTATTTTTTTAAAAAATAGATAAAGGTTAGTTAATGAAGGTTCTATAGATATCTCTGCTAAGAAAGTGATATTTCTTACAGACAAAGAAACTATACGTTGGCTTAGCGTTGCTTTCACCGGCAAGGGGCCTGGAGCTAGATGCAGGTTTTGAAAGTAAAGTTTTTTAATATCCAGTACTGTGCATAGGTTTGGTTAGATGACCTGAAGTAAGCAAACAGGGGGCCCAAACTAATGCCTTGCAAAGAACCTAAGATTTTTCAAGTGGCCCTGCCTGTATGACAAGAAAAAGAGATCATATATGCAGTGTTGAAAATTACCAGTCCGCCTCAGTGGTGTAGTGGTTAGCGTGATTAGCTGCCACCCCCGGAGGTCCGGGTTCGATTCCCGGCTCTGCCACGAAATTTGAAAAGTGGTACGAGGGCTGGAACGGGGTCCACTCAGCCTCGGGAGGTCAACTGAGTAGAGGTGGGTTCGATTCCCACCTCAGCCATCCTGGAAGTGGTTTTCCGTGGTTTCCCACTTCTCCTCCAGGCAAATGCCGGGATGGTACCTAACTTCAGGCCACGGCCGCTTCCTTCCCTCTTCCTTGTCTATCCCTTCCAATCTTCCCCATCCCCCGCAAGGCCCCTGTTCAGCATAGCAGGTGAGGCCGCCTGGGCGAGGTACTGGTCATTCTCCCCAGTTGTATCCCCCGACCAAGAGTCTGAAGCTCCAGGACACTGCCCTTGAGGCGGTAGAGGTGGGATCCCTCGCTGAGTCCGAGGGAAAAACCGAACCTGGAGGGTAAACAGATGATGATGATGATGATGATGAAAATTACCATCTGGGCATCAATTTCACGTTGATTAAATTTGAAAGAAAGTTTTAAAAATTAGTTTGTGTTAATGTACGTATATAAACTACTTCGCTATCTGGCCACAAGCATCCATTTAGTGAGCTTGCATCCGGGAGATAGTGGGTTCGAACTCCACTGTCGGCAGCCCTGAAGATGGTTTTCCGTGGTTTCCCATTTTTACACCAGGCAAATTCTGGGGTTGTACCTTAATTAAGATCACGACCACTTCCTTCCCGCTCCTAGGCCTTTCCTATCCCATCGTCGCTATAAGCCTATCTGTGTCGGTGCGACGCAAAGCAAACCAAAAAAAAAACTAGCCATTTAATATCAGCTAACAGCTAGATTATACACCTTCACTTGGTTTCCTTTCTCATTGGATAATACTTAAGTTTGCGTCGTCATTGTAAATGCATACATCTCACTAATTGTATGCGTTTAATTTTTATGTTATTATGTTAAGGTTTAATTTTCATTGTGAATGGGGTCTTATTCTTTTATTGCAGGCTGTTTTTGTCTTGGCCCTGGCCGTATGTGCCTATGCCCAGAACCCCAAGGAAGAAGACCAGTCTGTAACTGAGGAGAAGAAGCAGGAGAAGCGTGGAGTATTGGGACTTGGCTACGCCGCACCTGCCGCTGTCACTTACGCTGCCCCCGCCATTAGCTACGCCGCCCCCGCTATTAGCTATGCTGCCCCTGCTGCTATCGCCCATCCTGCTGCCGTGAGCTATGCTGCCCCAGCTGCTGTGAGCTATGCCGCCCCTGCTGCTGTAAGCTACGCCGCCCCAGCCTACAGCTATGCCGCTCCCGCCATAGCTCGACTTGGGTATGCTGCCCCTGCTATTGCTCTGCACTGAGAACAGATGAAGACGGATGGTGTTAGCAGGATATCAGAAAGGTACGTAGAAACTATCATTAATTGAAGAGCCCATTTCCAAAGCAGTTTATCTCAAAAAGATATAAACTACTAAATAATAATCCTTGTTGCTGCAACCACAGATTTCTGTCTTGAACATTTATTTTTTGCTCTGTACAAGAACAGCATGTCATTCCAGAAGTTGAGTTTTTAAAATAATACTGTCTTCGTTCCAACTATTTTTAAGGTTGAAAACATTTCTTAGCCGACATATTCAGGTCCCCATACTACAAAAAACGTAAAAGTAAGCAATTTCCTCAATTGTGCCGAAAGTTGAAGGGATAAAGGATCCGGAAATTTTTCAATTGTGAATCTTGAATAGCTCTATCAAAATAAAAATAAAAAATACATTTCGAAAACCACTTCCAGCCTAAATGCAGTTTCGGATAAATAGCCTAAAATCGCTTGTTTATTTTCTTTCTACTTGACTCAAATCCTGGCCAAATTAACTTATTTACATAATTCTTTCTGTAATGTGTTCCTTGGTTCAGTACCCTCAATTGTTTTATGATCTTTGAAAAATGTACGCACCGAATGTAGTTAGATATAAGGGCTTAAGTGAAACTCTGCATTGACTCATATTAGCGATCGTAGTGGTAGAAAAAGGCAAACTGCTAATTTAATCAACCGGACAATGCTGATTAAGAAAAGGATTGTAACTTTTAGGAATGAGTAAATAATATATTCTCAAACTTTTATATATTTTATCTACCTAAAATTTGTAGCTCATATCCCTAGGATGTTCTCGACATTCAGTTGCTTGCCTGAAAGGCTAGAACTGTGGATGTTTCCTTCAAAGATGTTGCAAAGGACGTCACTGTGTCTCTGTCTGAAAACGTATCCCATGTTTCGTTCTCGTGGATACGTGATTCATCTTAAAGTGTAGTTTCTAATTTTAAGGACGGTTCTTTACTGGGAAGTATGATATTAAAACTCTTGTTGAGGGGTATTTTTTCATTTCACAGATATAAAAATATCGTCACTGACTTTTCTGTAGAGCCTTTTATGCTCAACAATTCTTTCACAAATAGTCCGGCTCGTTGGCTGAATGGCTAGCGTTGAGGCCTCCGTTTTAGGGGATTTTAATCGCGTCTGATTAATTCTTCTGGCTCGGGGACAGGGTATTTGTGTTTTCCTCAACACTTTCCTCTTCATTTTCAGACAACACACCACGCTACCAACCATCTCAGACGTACGAAATAGTGATTACATCCCTCCTTGCAGAGTTGGCGTCAGGAAGGGCATCCGGTCGTAAAACAGGACTGAACCCATCCATGTAACACAATTCGTACCCACGGCCCTACAAATGCGGGAAAAGCGATAGAAGAAGATGAAAAAGATAAAGAAAAGGCGTACTACATAGCTTGAATACTTAATACTTGAATTTGTGATTAGTATAAAAACCTTCCAGCCTTAATAGTAGTTAGCGATGTCCCATACTTTTTCGTATATGTAGATACGAGTAGAATTATGAACCCAGCCAAACTTACTCGACTGCTACTGTAAGGCCCGGTTGTATAAAACTTTTGATCTGAGTTTAAAGAGGAAAAATGGCTGCCAGTCAAGTTGAACTTCGATTTTCCGTTGTATAAACGCTAACCTAAGATCATCTCGTCTTGATCTAAGTTCAGATTTGACTGCCGAATATTCGTCGGTTAATCTCCTTGAACTTAGATCATTATCATTCATATTAAACATTGAACTAGACCTGAAGACTTGAGAAGTGTTTCCTTGTATCGTATATGCGTAAGAATACCGTACCTTAAAAATATCGAGGTGCGTTATAAATATATTGAATGCTAGTAGTTAAATAATATTGCTAAAGATCGCTCGATTTTTTCAGAAGTGAGGTTATGTGAATATCATATAAACAATAGCCTACTGCTATACCAACATGTTGTTACTTAAGTTTCTATTATGTTTCCAGTTTACAAAACAAAGCATATATATATTTTCTTTAGCAGAGATGTCAGATTATTCCGATTTTCGTCTGATGAAGAAGAGTTGATTTTACAACGAGCTCCTCGCGTCTTTCGGCACAGACGGAATCCGATTATTGAATTGTGTGAAATGTTCAAAATAAGATTTCGTTTATCGAAAGATGTTGTGGAACGACTGGAACTAAAGTTAAGGGACACACTACAAAAACCTAGTCAAATAAATTATCCCCTGTCACCCATGTGTATGTTCCTAACAACTCTTAGGTTTTATGCTACAGTAAGTTTTCAAATGGTTGTTGGAGAGCTCTTTAACATTGACAAGTCAACGGCTTTCTCTTTCAACTTTGATGTCACCATATAGGTTCTTTTATTTTCTATTATATGTTTGTACCTTGATAGTACAATATCCACCAGATCGCCCTTTTCTTTCTGTGTGAAGTTCCTTCCATGTTTACTTCGCGAGATTACAATATTATCTTCTTCTCCTTCTTCGACAGTCCTTAGCCTACAAGGAATACAAAGCCTGCTCATTCGCAGTGCTCTCTTCAGAAACAGTGTCCGCCTGGCAGTGCGCGCCTTGACCACTGCAGCGCTAGTATAGGCTCCGTGCGCTGCTGGGAAAAATGCACCGCTGCGCTGCGAGTGGCGAACATTGTAAGTTAATGCGATCACCGCGCACATATCTCTGTCGTTTCACAGCGTGTTGCTATGGCCGACTAAATAATAACAGTGGGATTTCAGAGTGTTTTATGCAACAACAATCGGCCAAATTATTCCAAACTTCAAGAAAGTGGTCATGTATTCAATTTACAAGAAAAAACTGTTCGCAGGAAATAGCAACAGAGAGAATAACTGCAAATATAATAAGAGAAAAACGTTGGTTCACTAGAGAGACTACCATTTCACGATAGAGTCAACATAGTAATTTATGTATTATTTGTGGTGATAACGAGATTGATTTTCATGTACACATTAAAGAATGCTGTCTTCAGAAAAATATATTTGGTCTATCTCTAATACGATATCATGTTAGCGTAGGTTAATGTTGCGAGTGAGGCCTTGGTAAAATAATAAAAATATATGCATGAAATGTAAGCATATTTCTGCTGTTATTTATACAGTTTACTCAGAATATGTCACCTCGTGTACCGATCAACCCTGTGAATTGTCTGGGCCTCGTATCTAAAAAGCGCGGAAAGAGAAATACAACAAGGAGAAGAGCTTATAGAGGAACTTTTTCCGATAAAAAGGCACAGGTTTGATGTTGGACCAGTTGAAAATATCAGAATATCTTAACGTTGCCAATAAATTGTTGTGTCTGTATTTACAATACGATCGCGACCACCTCTGTAATATAATGGTTAGCACTGCTAGTTTCCTTCGTCGGGGGCCCCGGCTTGATTCCCGATACAGACAGAAATTTAAGATTGACATGAGGGTACATGCAGCTCATGTTCATTAGGGGTTGCTTCAAAAGAGTTGCACCACCTCGGGGCGAGAACAGAACTTTACGTATGTAAAATGCGGTATTTCTGTGAGCTATTGATATTGTGTGATGGAGGTCAATTTCTATAATTACAGTATATTTGCCCACTGCCATTTTAAATCCATTTGGTGAGGTTGTGACAAAATACTCTAAAATTTCACATTGTGGACTGTAGCACGGTATGTTATTATTATTATTATTATTATTATTATTTATTTATTTATTTATTTATTTATTTATTTATTTATTTTGCACACTTTCGTGATAATAATATTCAAGCAATTGTACAGATTTTAGGAAATCAGAGCAGAATAAACCTTAATGTAAACCACAGTTTTACGTAGAATTTGAACCCATAAATTTCCGTACAATTCCAGTCGTGGCAATGACCATCGTCTTCTGCATGGTCTTGTAGATGTTGGTGTTGACATCCAACTTCTTCAATAATTTGTTTGTAATTGTTAACCTTTGCATTATGTTAAGAGTAACTGTGTATTAAATACTGTAAATGTAAATCACTTCCTGCGATTTACTGCTTTTCAAATTCATTTCGTGAGGTCGTGAATGAAAGCTCTGTATTACTGCATCTATTAATGCAGCCAGGAACAAGCACATCATTCTGTCGGAACGTTGTGACATTAAAAAATTATCATCTGAAGACAGCACTGTAAAATAATTGAATAAATGCATGTAAACGTCACACACATTCCAGCTTCATATGGCGAGCTGTTAATGAAGACGACTCTAAGTAGTTCTCGTAGTATCCACCCGCAGCAGCACAGTGCTGTACGCACGGAGCCTATACCACCTCACATCAGCACTCACTAGCATTGCTAACGGCAGTTAAAACCAGCACAAACTTATCTCTACACTATACTTCCTGTGTATTATATACATTACTTAGCAGAAAATAATAAATGTTCACCTTTTACCCCTAGGAGTTCAATTCAGCTGTGTATTTTCATTTCAGATGGCACACATAACTGTCGAAATTTATGTCTAGCATTTAAAAGGATATAAGGTCTGCACTAGATATTTTTACTACCGCACCGTAGATTTTCAGTGAAAAGGAACGACTTTAACTATTTTCCTTGATATTTTCTTCTCATAAATTGTTTTTCTTCTCGAGAAGTATTCTCGGCGATACTCATCTACCATGCCATTCGCGTAGTTAGTGACAGAGGGATGCAGAAACTTCTGCAGTATTATTCTGCTTTGTTCCTCAGGATGATCACTTATCCCACACTGTAGAATAGGACTTTTAGCAACACGTGGCAACAGTATTTCGGTTAATGTTTGTGCTATTTTTGGACTGCCAAGCGTTACCGATAACATTTCGTCCCTTACTTGCCCTAGTTTCATCAGCAGTGAAACAAAACTTGGCTCTGGATAGCTGAGACGTGAGACCACCTCTGTCTTTGATTTTTATTAATGACGTTAGTGGAGATGGACTCTGGATACTACTAATTTTTTCAACACAATCTTCACATGGCATTTGGTCTTTGACAACTCTTACAAAATACCCTCCAATATATGCCATTGCAGCACTCGACGGAACGGTCACTAGGGTTCCATAACTTATCCTTGGTACCACTTACACAACAGAATAAGGAAATTATTATCATCAGAACAGGAGCAATAATAATAAGTAACTTAATTTTTGCCGTCACATGGTCTGTGTATTTACTGTACCATACCTTGTCTGCTTAGGCCTATTGCTTTAATCCATAATTCCCTAGTTGGCTCTTAGCAAGGGAATTCATGGAAACTAGTTCCAAGAACTTTATTTCTAGAGCCTTGTTCACAAAACGGAACGCAGCAGTACACCAGTGTAATATGATTGACGTATTTTAACAATACCTTGATTCCCATTTGGTTAGTGTGTGAATTAAGCCGAAAGTGTCAGGTTCCAATTCATCCTCAATTTACAAGAGTTTACCCATTTCACATCGGATGGTAAAATTATATTCTGTGACGTTTGCAGCAAGTGGTGAGTGAAACTTGTTTTATATTTCCCCATAACGAATTATTATCAATTTAGCAAAATCAACACGGTGTTTTAAATAATGCATATTAAGATACGTAAAACTGCAGCTGTCTAAAAATACTGTAGAGCCTATTTGAGAGTCTGTTTTAGGCAGCTAAAATAACATTTTAGTACCTAAAAATCCGGGATCTAGTAATCACTATATCAAGAAACACAAACACCAGTCCCCGAGCCAGAAGAATTAATTAGACGTGATTATAATCACCCATCCGGCCGGCAATCGAATCCGGGACCTTCTGAACCGAAGGCCTCAACGCTGACCATTCAGCCAAGGATTGGGACAAAACAAAATCATTATTGAGTTTCATTATTTCTATCAGTATTAACATTCAACTTTCGTAGTAAACGTCACCAGTAAGCATACAACGTGTAGAAATACCGCCAACCGAGGTGTTCATGTGAGGTTGAATTGCAGCGCCTCTAGCGGCAAATATAGCATCCACAGGGCGGACAGCTATGAGTGGCTATTGGGCAGGCTTTGTATTCCTTGTAGGCTAAGGACAGTCACGGCAATTTCGTATTTCATTTGTTGACAGTCACGGCCAGGTCAATCCCACTATTTAAGTATTATCCAATGGGCCGAGCTATTTCGTATTTCATTTGTGTTGCGGTGTTGCCACGTCCAATTTTTTGAACTCCGGTTACATTTGAACTACACATGTGTAAACCGAGTTCAGTTTTATACAACGCGACGATGTCGTAATCTCAGTTCATTTTCAGAACTAAGTTCTTAATTGATCTCCAGTCAGATGTCTTTATACAACCGGGCCTAAGTGTTCATATCGATTTGTGTTGAGTTGGTTCACTTACGTGTCAGACATTGAGTGATGATATCATTCCTAGACAGGTTTGATTGAAACTAAATCCATGGCTTCTCTTATGTCAACTATGACATAATAATACAGCGGTGTAGTTGTTACGAGGTGTTTGGCTCCTTATCTTGTAAGCCGAGCCACCCTCTGTGGGTGGATAAAGTAGAGCTGTTCGGTAGGTAGGATGCATGTGTGGTCTGAAACAAGTTCAACTGGTTGTGTGACACTCATACTGTAACAAAGGGATTAAGAATGTCCCACATGAAGTGTAGACCTGTTCGTTAGGTTACGAAATACTACAAAAAAGAACATTGTAGACTCAACACGAGAGTGAAACAGCTGAGCAAATCGAATCAGCTGACTTGAGAGTTATTGTTTTCATGTGATGGTGTAAAAATCGAGCATTGTTCTTTCAGTTCTCTTCTTGTTCATGTCGACTGGACCAATCTATTCGAGATTCTGAAGGTGATCGGGATCATATACCGCCGAGAACGAAAAATTATCTACAATTTGTATAAAAATCAGTCTGCAGTCATCAGAATCGAGGGCTTTGAAAACGAAGCAGCAATCCAGAAAGGAGTGAGGCAAGGTTGCAGTTTGTCCCCCCTCTTTTCCAACGTTTATATAGAACAGACAGTAAAGGCAATCAAAAATGAATTGGGGAAAGGAATCAAAATCCAATGAGTTGAAATCCAAACTCTGAGATTTGCTGATGATATTGTTATTTTATCTGAGATTGCAGAAGATCTGGAGAAACTGATGAATGGTATGGGCAGAGTCTTGGGGAAAGAGTACAAGATGAAGATAAATAAGTTAAAAACAGAAGTAGTGGAGTGCAGTCGAACGAAGTCAGGTGAAGCAGGAAATATTATATTAAGAAATGACGTCTTAAAAGAAGTAGATGAATAATGTTACTTGGGTAGTAAAATAACTTACGATGGCAGAAGTCAGGAGGACATAAAATGTTGACTAGCACAAGTAAAGAAGGCCCTTCTTAAGAAAAGAAATTTGTTCACCTCGAACATTGATATTAGAATTGGATATTGGAATTAGAAAGACGTCTGGAGCCTGTCATTTATAGAAGTGAAACATAGACGATAACGAGCTCAAAAACGGAAGAGAATATAATATTTTGTAACGTGATGTTACAGAAGAATGCTGAAGGTGAGATAGATAGATCGAATCACGAATGAAGAGATACAGAATCAAATTGGTGAGAGGAGATCGATTTGGCTAAATTTGACGAGACTAAGGAATAGAATGATAGGGCACATCTTAAGACACCCAGGACTTGTTCAGTTGTTTTTTGAAGTAAGTGCAGGCGGTAAGGACGGTAGGGGTAGTCCAAGGTATGAATATGACAAGCAGATTAGAGCAGATGTAGGATGCAGCAGATACGTAGAAATGAAAAGGTTAGCACATGCTAGGGAGACATGGCGAGCTGCATCAAACCAGTCTGTGGACTGATGACTTAAACACTTATTAACCGAAGACACCACAAGGCTAAGCAGGCAATCGCTGGCCGCGCTACTGCATGAAACGCGTGTTTGGAATTTACCGCCGCTTTTCAAGTACTGTACATCTCCCTATGGATGTGGGTGGTAGAAAACATCCACGACATCCCCTGCTTGCGTAAGAGGCGACTAAAAGGTGCCCCAGAGGGACTCTTACCTTGGGAGCGTGGTTCAGCTTCACGGTTCCCCTTAGCTGAGTCCTGGCATTAGTCCCTCTTACTTGTGTACGCCCTTCGTGGCCCTTGTCTTTCTGTGCCCGATCCTTTCATTTTTAAAAGTGTCGGATCCCTTCCATATTTTCCCTCTGATTAATGTTAACAGAGGATGGTTACCTAGTTGTACCTCCTCTTAAAACAGTAATCACCACCACCATTTACCAAGTACACATTGTTGGAACTGCCTTAATATAATTTTACTGTTGTGTTATGAAGTCAAGACTTGTCAGTGTTGCCTTATCAGATGATGTTCTTATTTATCAACACTTTAAACAATCTACCCTTTAAAACGAAATGTGTCATGTATTATAAATCAGTGTAAGCCAAATATCACTCATCCTACCTTAAGGTAACTAATCTTTCTTCTAGTGATATTGCCTTCCTCACATATATATCTTGATAGGTAGGTAATATACGGTTATACTATGTGTAACATTTCGTTACATTAATTCTCGCTCATTCTAAAAAAAAAAAAAAAAAAAAAAAAAAAAAAAAAAAGAAACAATTTAAGACATGAACCAAATCTTCGTATAGTTTATGAAACTGTCCTCTTAACAACTGTGTACAGTATGTTTCTGATTATTAATTATGAATTAACCATTTTTGTACGTTTCTGATTATTAATTATGAATCGATATTGATGAATTGAACTTATTCATTTAAGACGAACACAAACACCCAGCCCCCGAGCCGGAGAAATTACCTAGACCGATTTAAAATCCCGACCCGGCCGGGAATCGGCCCCGCGACCCCAGTGGCCAAAGGCCAACACGCTAACCAATTAGCCATGGAGCCGGACTTCTTGAATGTTTTCGGTAGACTGTGAAAATATGTAGCGACTTCCTTTCTGCTCCTGCGAACACTCAAATTCCAAGAGCTGTAAACTGGCCGGTGCGTTTAAATGCCCACGCTGATGGAAACAGTCCATGCGTGTTGGCCTTATTCTGCCACTCGTCTGCTAGAGAATCGTTAAAAAAAATGAAACGATCATAAATATGTGTCTTCCGGTCAGGGCCATCCACCAACGGCTGCTCAATTCTGATGACCACCTGACCACCAGTTATAAGACATAGCCTGCACGGTTGCTAGGTAACATTGTCTGGCCTTCCATGCATACCTTACATCACAGCCTGCACGGTTGTTAGCGTTACACTTCTGTCACACATTTTGTGACGCTAACTTTCGTAATATAAATTTTCAGATTACTTCCAGGTATGACATACTTATGTAAACAAAAAAAGAAAAAACAATGCAATTTTGTTTGAAAATGTGTTGTTATAAAATATTGTTATCGAAATGAAAACGTTTTGGATCATATTTCCTCAATATATCTATTTGTCTTTTACAGGTTCCTTTCCGTATGGTCGTGAAGACTGTGCTGGATCACAGAAATGAAGAGTTACACCGGCTATATTTTCAAGTTCTAACTTAATATTTAATTTAGCTAAAACTCTACTCTACTTCTTATATCCTTCGTTTGCGCATTTTCCTCCTCTTGAAAGGAAATAAACCTATTTTCTTCAAAAATATGTGTGTATACTTTGTAATAAACTGCATTTCTGCTCCTTGGAACTTCCTGTTGTTCCTTCTGCTGTTAATTTCAGGGAGTCATGCATGGGAAAGAACATGCCAAAGCCAGAGTTATATTCAACAACCTCGGACAAAATAAAATAGCAAAAAAAACGCGAGGAAAATCAAACATATTTTACAGATCAAAAACAATAGGGAAACGTAATGTAATGATAGGAACTTCAAAAATTGGTCTAGTGAAGATATTTCGTTATCTTGAAAATGTAATCACGGAAGATAACGGAAGTCAGGTGAAGTCACGAAAAGGAAGACACTTGCAAATGTTATTTTATTTTTCTTATAATTGTTAGATTCTAAGGTCTGTCGAAACTAATTTATGAATAAATTTAGAACTGCGTATCTGAAAAGGAAACAACTAAACTAAAAATAGAATGATATGTTTCGTTCTGGAAAGAACATCATCAGCTCCTATCAAACGACACTCAAAAGTACTTAGGAATATGAAGAAAAGTGAGGAGTTCATTAAGATAAGTTCCAAATTTCAAGTATTTAAGGATTTAAACAGAATTTAAATATAAACTAGAGAACTCGCGCTTCTGTGATGTTCAAATGCGCATGGGGCGCGTTAGGCTGGGAGGAAGATGACTGTTAGTACATGAGGTTGTGATGGTGGTGATTATTGTTTTAAGAGGAAGCACAGCTAGGCAACCATCCTCTATTAACGCTAAAGGGAGGGAAAATGGAAGTGGTCCGACAATTCGAAGAATTAATTTACCGGTAAAATAAAGACAAGGACCATGAATGGCGTAAAAATGAAGGAATCCCTAAGCCTCAAAGCCTAATAGCGTCGAGGTTGGAAAAGAACAATAATTGATCACGTGAGGTCGAATAGGACAGATGAAAGTGTGGGGTCTGGGACAAATAAGTGGAAGCAATGCAAGCCTCAGCTATGGGAACCGTGGTCTCCAACCCAGACTCCAAAGTTGAGAGCCCCTGGGCCCTCTTTTAGTCGCCTTTTACGACAAACTGGGGATATCGAGGATGTTATTCTACTGCCCGAGGGTGGGGAACATCAAAATGCTGAAGAGAAGATGAGAGAGAGCAAACTCGGTCTTGAACCCCTGTTTCGCAAACATAGAGCTACAGTGCAACCTCGATATCTCGAATCACGTCGGGAGCTAAATTTTATTTCGAGCTATCGAAATTTCGAGATATAGGGGAATACCATTTTTGAGCATGTATAGCACATAATTGAATCATATGTATTTACGGGCTTATACTGAACACATTATTTTAACAGTATTTAAAAATATGCGAACAAACTCTATTTTACGGCATCACTTTTAATTATAAGCTTTATTATAGTAACTGTTTAGAAGACAGAATACAGTACATACAGTACCTAGTGAAACATGAAACATACCTCGGTTAACACCTTTGGAAAAAATCCGTTAGTCTCTTATGTTTGTTATTGTTAACCTTTCCTCCCTTCACGTTGGAACTTCTCGTCAATACCACGCAGCCGAGATTCGTAAACGGAACTTGTCATCCGCGCCTTCGGGGGTTGCTAAATTAATTCATACCCGAAAAACAGCGAGGCTTCGCCGATTTTCCAATCATGAGAAGTTTTAGGTTTTCGCTTCCCGTCATATTAGCTCCCAACATCACTGTAACCCTTTCTTTACATGTTAACTGTTCCTCACAAACTACAAATGCCGTATTGCACAGTTAATTTTGAAAAAAAAAAAAAATCGAGTTACGGAGTATTTTTTGCTTCAAGGAAGGAAATATTTGCTTCGAGAAATCAAGAAATTCGTGTAACCGAATTTCGAGTAATAGAGAAATAAATACACGTGAAGAATAGGACACACGGCCGGGAAATTTAACTTACTTCAAGATACTGAAAATTTGAGTAATGGTTACAATATAGGAAAAATATGAGAGCCAGAGAAACTTGTTTGTTGATAATTAGACCGAGCTCGATAGCTGCAGTCACTTAAGTGCGGCCAGTATCTAGTATTCGGGAGATAGTGGGTTCGAACCCCACTGTCGGCAGCCCTGAAGATGGTTTTCCGTGGTTTCCCATTTTCACACCAGGCAAATGTTGGGGCTGTACCTAAACTAAGGCCATGGACGCTTCCTTCATATTCCTAGGCCTTTCCAGTCCCATCGTCGGCATAGGACATATATGTGTCGGTGCGACGTAAAACAAATAGCAAAAAAAAAAAAAAAAAGGTTAATAATTAGGAAGGCATAACAATACACAAGACAAGACGAAAGAAACTTCATGTACAGATACAGTATAGACACACGGGAACCGAAGCTACCGGCTCGACAGCTTGTTACGGACTGAACCAACACCCCTCTAGGAGCTATGATGGACGAATCCATTCTGTAGATCCAAAACTACTATAAGTCCGTGCACAAGTGCCACGACTTCCAGACTTTATTTGGGTGCAGTGTGTGTGAACCATTTCACTAGAGTTAGCGCAAAAGTGGCTTTTGTCCGTTTACCATTCCTATATCAGTATTTCCTTTCCCTCTCCACTCCCCTTTCATGCTAAGGGTAGAAGTTTGTCCAGTTCGAGGCAGTGGAACTCAGACTACGTAGTGTGCTGTGTGTATGTGCGTGCAATTCGTCGCGAAGAGTAACTTGTTATCGATTGTGTTGTGTTGTGATTTCTGTACTCCAGTTTTGATCAAGTCATCAGATTCACTTTGGTGAGTACTTTGCACATAAAATTACTCTTTATTTCTTTTTTCTTGTCACTTAAACTTGTTACAACCAAAGCTGGGGTATGGAGATTCCTTTTACCCCATTTTTCGCTCGCCTCTGTTTAAGATTTTGTAAGACAATCTAGTCTAGACTGGCGAACAGAAATGTTCGACTGGTAACGAATGCAGCATAGATACAGTTATACATCATTGCAGATTGCGAATTGAAAGAACTAGAAGTTACTTAGTCTGTGATCATCATCTTAGGCATTTATTCGCTGGCGAGTCTAACGAATGTTGCCGATTATGGGAATCTGGAATGCAACTTGCAACTATACCACAATAGAGCTACTGTTGGGATTTGTAACGGTGACATGTAAATTGGGAATAGTTTTGGACTGGTGAAGATGCCAATCAAACTGTGAACCACATCGTTACAGAGTGCTTCTGTACGAGACTAGGAAGAAATATTGTAGCCTGTATCAGCCATCGGCAACTAAGTGTTTGAATCATCTGAATAATTCTCTATTGTTGAGTATCCACAAACATTGGCCCTGTAAAGAACCCTGCAGAATCCTTACGGGAAATGCTTCCAGCCAAAATTCTATTAGCTTTGGTAAATAATTTTCCTTAGCGGCAGCGCGTCGGTCTCTCACCGCTGGATTCCATGGTTCAAATTCAGGTCACTCCATGTGAGATTTGTCCTGGATAAAGCGGAGAAGGGACCTGTCATCTTTCATTCTAGTAACATTCTCCAATATCATTTCATCTGCCAGTCATACATAAATAACTGTCCCGGTGGAGTGCGGCAGGCTTCAGCATCCGGCACAATTCCTATCCTTGCCGCTAGATGGGGGCTTCATTCATTCCATTCCTGACCCGGTCAAATGACTGGACACAGGCTGTAGGTTTTCGTTTTCATTTCAAATGATGTCCCTTAATGTGCGTAGATCAAAATGTCAATTGGTACAAAGTCCAAACAGCTATAGTTTTCGAATTAAAGCCTTTTGAATTTGACAGTTTTTACAGCAAAATGGCTCTCGGACAAAATACCCCCCTTTTTTCTTTAATTAACGTCACATTGACACATCGACGGTTTTCGGCGATGCAAGGAAGGGGAAGGGCTAGCTAGGATTGGGAAGGCAGCGGCCCTGGTCTTAGTTAAGGTACAATCCCAGCATTTGACTGGTGTGAAACGTGGAAACCATGAAAAACCATTTCAGGGCTGCCGACGGTGGGATCCGAACCCACCATTTCCTGAATGCAAGGTCACAGCTATGACTAACCGGTGGCGTTCGGTGAAATCATCATGGATTCATTTTGATGGCTCGGGGGCTGGGTTTGTGTGCCGTCTTCAGCAGTAGAATTCATGATAGATAGCGTTCCATCGTCGCGGACGCGCAGGTCACCTATAACGCGTCATCTCGAAAGACCTGCACAAGGCCCCTCCGGAGGCCACATGTTATTATTATTATTATTATTATTATTATTATTATTATTATTATTATTATTATTATTATTATTATTATTATACATCTTCATTATAGACTGTTATGCCTTTTCAGCGTTCAGTCTGCAAGCCTCTGTATCTTCGCTTAGTTCTATACCTCGTGTCTTTAAATCATTAGAAACAGAGTCTAAACATCGTCGTCTTGGTCATCCTCTACTTCTCTTACCCTCCATAGCCGAGTCCATTATTTTCCTAGGTAACCTATCCTCCTCCATTCGCCTCACATGACTCCACCACCGAAGCCGGTTCATGCATACAGCCTCATCAATCGAGTTGTCCGGCTCCATGGCTAAATGGTTAGCGCGCTGGCCTTTGACCACAGGGGTCGCGGGTTCGATTCCCGACAGGGTCGTGAATTTTAACCATCATTGGTTAATTTTTCTGGCACGGGGCTGGGTGTATGTGTCGTCTTCATCATCATTTCATCCTCATCATGACGCGCAGGTCGCCTAAGGGTGTCAAATCCAAAGACCTGCACCTGGCGAGCTGAACATGTCCTTGGACACTCCCGACACTAAAAGCCATACACCATTTCATTTCATCAGTCGAGTTCATTTTCAAACTAGCCATTATCTCCTCATTCCGAGTACCCTCATTCATTGTTCCCTCCTGGTTGTACACGCATGCACAGAAATGGTGTTCCGATGTAAACAAAGCATGGCATCTTCCCGCTTCCTCTTTTAACGCATTGCTGCAGGGGAACAGCCGGCTACAAGTCTGCTGTGATTGAAATGGGCACAGTGGTGGATATATACTGTGCTTTCAGCACTACTCCTTCACTCCCTTCCCCTCTTTTTCGGTACTGAGTGGCTTTTAACACTACCCCTTCACTCCCTCTCATTCTTTTCAGCTCTGGAGTGGGGCGGATTCATTTTTTTATGTCGGGACAACATTTCTGTGCATGCGTGTACCAGCGATCAATTTCTCAATGTTCATGTCTGTTACTTCTAACTTATGAATAAGATATCCCGAGTCCACTCAGCTTTCAATCCCGTAAAGGAAAGTTGATCTGAAAACAGACGGATGTAAAGATAGTTTCGTTCGAGAGCTGACTTCTTTCTTACAGAATACTGTTGATCGCAACTGCGAGCTCACTGCATTAGCTTTACTGCACCTTGATTCAATCTGCGAGAATATACATCATATACATCCTAAATACTTGAACTGATCTACCTGTTCCAGCTTTGTATTCCAACCTGACATTCAATTAATTCTCTTAGGTTTCTTACCAACCGACATCACTTTAGGCTTACTCTTCTTTATTCAGAAATAATAATAATAAAACATTATTAACTGCCACCCCTGGAGGCCCGGGTTCGATTCTTGGCTCTGTCACGAAATTTGAAACGTTGTACGAGGGCTGAAATTGGGTTCACTCAGCCTCGGGAGGATAACTGGGTAGAGGGGGGTTCGATTCCCACCTCAGCCATCCTCGAAATATTTTTGCGTGGCTCCCACTTCTCCTCCAGGCAAATGCCGGGATGGTACCTAATTTAAGGACACGGCCACTTCCTTCCCTCTTCCCTGTCAACCTCTTCCAAACTCCCCCCCCCCCACAAGGCCCCTGTTCAGTATAGCAGGTGAAGCCACCTGGGCGAGGTACTGGTCCTCCTTCCCAGTTATATCCACCCGACCCAAAGTCTCACCGTCCAAAACACTGCCCTTGAAGCGGTAGAGGTGGGATCCTAAGCTAAGTCCGAGGGGAAAACCAACCCTGGACGGTGAATGGGTTAAGAAAGAAAGAGAAGCACTGACGATTCCAGGTTAAGTTTGAACTTGAAACTACAGTATTTGATTAAATTGTTCTCCTCCGACATTTGTATACCATCAGTCATTCAAATAAAACTGAACCTCTAAAAGGGAATATGCATTTCTACATCCTTATTTATTTATGAGCAAACCGTAGGAACTTCCGCCCAGGATATTGCTTTTTAACGTTCCGCCCGTGAGGTGAATAACTCCGCAATTAATTGTAAAATATTTCTAACATTCTAAAGGAAGAACAAGATAAGAATATAAATAAGAGTGAAATATCGATAAGAGGATTAGTGGAGAGGATGGAAGCGTGCTAGGAATATCAGCGATCCATTCTATACTTACCGTACTAGAACCATTCAAATTGTCACAAAATTAAGAGTTATTAGAGTATCTGGATAGTTATTAGGCCAAATTGTGTCTTAATATTCTTTATGCTCGACGATGCCGAAATGTAAATATTAAATGCCAGAAAACTGAATCTTAATGAGGCTCATTATAGTTCAAGTTTCATTATGATACACGTTCTCCACCAATCAGAGTTCAAGTTTCATTATGATACAACTGTTTGACCAATTAGATAAGGGTACATCGCACCTGCGCTCAACGCACTAGCTTCGCACTTGTTTCCAAAATCAAACATGTCGGACACAATGCACCTTCTACTTCCAATATTCCACAACCACACGGCACATTCCCGCAAATACACATTACGGACACTGCAATAAACAATTTGTATTTGAAATAAAGCTAGGTTATGATAACCTTCTATCAAAGCTTTGGAAACATATGACATTGTCAAGGTCTCTGATCCACTTACGGAAAATCAATAACCCAGCGCATGCGCTCTGTTCAGTAAACTCAACTGTCAAGCGACATCTCGACAGAAATTTATGCATAGTTAAAAAATAGAGTTGTAATTATCGTCGAGCATAAATAGTCGTATGCAACTCGCCTATAATGGTAATTAAGACACTCGTATGGAAATTATAAAATTCGCTTCGCTCCTATTATTCGTATTCTGAAGGTTTTCTTTCTTTCTTTCTTACTGAGTATTTCGTTTCTCGTAGTATGGGCAGCAGTGTGCGGTGACCCTCTAGTCTAGCGACTTCAAAATGCTTCATAGTGTGTAAATAACACAGGTGTACACATATGCTGACGCAGTGTGAAATAGGGTCGTGTCCCAAGGGAGGGTGAAGGAGAGTAGCGGGGGAGGAGTTAGTGTGAGCGAGACAGACTGTTTGGGCCTGTCCGCGCATTATTATGAAAATTTGAAGTGTTTATGCTTTATCTGTAGCACATTCATTTGTTCCTGATATTTAATACTGTTGTATTGTAGAAGTATAGACAGAAATATACGAATAGCCGTTATAGTTAGTCTGTTAGTCAATTTATTTTTTATGCTACGTTGAACATTGATAGATTTCTCCTCTTTTTACATAACATTAATCATGTTATTTTAAGCTCATTAAGTCTTTAGGCTTTCTCAATCGTGAAATTACCAGCGTTTCGCCCCAGTGTAGCAGTGGGCTCATCAGATGGAATGCTAGACCTTTCCAAGACGCTGGAGGTAGCGCGCCGTTGCGACGCCACTGCAAGCCTCCTATGTAGGACAATACAGTGACGGTGCACTAGGGGAAGCAGGTGCCTCCACTTATATAAATGCCTGCCTTTGGCCTATAAAAAAGGGTTCCTAGAAGGAAACCATAATTTAATATCATCGATTGCGTAATGTTAAAAACATTTTAGCTCGTTAAGTCTTTAGGCATTAGTTCCAGCGGCTTGGAAAGGTGTAGCATTCTAACTGATGAGCCCACTGCTACACTGGGGCGATACGCTTTAATTTCCCGATTGGAAAAGCCCAAAAACTTAATGAGCTTAAATGTTTTTAACATGAAGCAATTGATGAAATTAAATTATGGTTTCCATCTAGGAACTTTAAAAAAAACGTTATTTTAATTTACGCCCCACTAACCACGGTTTTCGGAGACACAAAGGTGCCGGAATTTTGTCCCGCAATAATTTTCTTCATTTTCTTCTACTACCGCCTTTTCCCCACATCTGTCAGGTAGCGGGTGCGAACTGAGTAGTACATGTGGACTTGGCCCGGATGCCCTTTCTGACGCCAACCCTATATGGAGGCATGTAATCACTATTGCGTGTTCTTGCGGTGATTGGTAGTGTAGTGTGTTGTTTGAATATGAAGAGGTGAGTGTTGGGACAAACACAAACACCCAGTCCCCAAGCCAGAAGGATTAATCAGAGGTGATTAAAATTCCCGACCCGAACAGGATTCGAACCCGCGACCCACTGAACGCTAACCATTCAACCAAGAAGTCGGACTTCCACAGGAATTCTTTTACGTGCCAGTAAATCTACAGACAAGAAGCTGACGTATTTGAGCACCTTCAAATACCACCGGACTGAGCCAGGATCGAACCTGCCAAGTTGGCCAGTGCCTCAATCAATTCAGCCATTCAACCCGGCCTTTCTGTACATAAAAGAAACTGTTACCAGTTTACTGTGTCGAACGGTTTAAAATTACAGCAAACATAATTTTGATGTTAGATTATTTGTTGTTGTTTCGTGGACCTTCCCTTCATGTGACACGCAATTTGATTGACAAACAATGAAATTTTGTATTGAAAAGGTGGATGTATTGCACTCTACTTTATTTTTTGTTAATCTCTATTCAATACGGACCAAAGATGAAGTTCTTAACATTAAACTATGAGTAAAGAAGTGGAATCAGAGATAAGGCTTTTTGCAGATGATGTTATTCTGTACAGAGCAATAAATAAGTTACAAGAGTGTGAGCAACTGCAAAATGACATCGATAATGTTGTGAGATGGACAGTAGGCAATTGTATGATGATGAACGGGGTTAAATTCAGGTTGTGAGTTTCACAAATAGGAAACGTTCTCTCCGTTTTAATTACTGCGTTGATGGGGTGAAAGTTACTTTTGGGGATCATTGTAAGTAATCATTGTAAGTACCTAGGTGTTAATATAAGGAAAGATCTCCATTGGGGTAATTACATAAATATGATTGTTAATAAAGGGCACAGATCTCTGCACATGGTTATGAGGGCATTTAGGGGTTGTAGTTAGGATGTAAAGGAGAGGGCACGTAAGTCTCTGGTGAGACCCCAACTAGAGTATGGTTCCGGTGTATGGGACCCTCACAAGGATTACTTGATTCAAGAACTGGAAAAGATCAAAAGAAAAGCAGCTCGATTTGTTCTGGGCGATTTCCGACAAAACAGGAGCGTTACAAAAATGTTGCAAAGTTTGGGCTGCGAAGACTTGGGAGAAAGGAGACGAGCTGTTCGACTAAGAGGTATGTTCCGAGCTGTCAGTGGAGAGATGGTGTGGAATGACTTCAGTAGACGAATAAGTTTGAGTGGTGTCTTTAAAAGTAGGAAAGATAAAGCTGGAATTTAAGAGGATAAATTTGGGCAGATATTCGTTTTTAGGAAGGGGTGTTAGGGATTGGAATAACTTATCAAGGGAGATGTTCAATAAATTTCCAATTTCTTCGCATTCATTTAAGAAAAGGGTAGGAAAACAATAGATAGGGAATCTGCCACCTGGGCGACTGCCTTAAATGCAGATCAGTAGTGACTGACTGAACGTAATATTTTGTGAAAAGTAATTTTGGTTTTCTACTGGAAACTATATTTAACATCTGTCCTCTAAAGCTGTGAAGTGAAAGGAGACATACTGAGCGGAATCTGGACGCCGCTGTTCAAGACACTGGATTCAAGTAACTCATCTATATAGTCTATATAAAATAAGAGTTTTGTCTGTACATTGCTCAGAATTTAAAAAGGACGGTATTTCTGTATCGGTCGTGTCCATAGTAGCAAGGAAATGCACTTATTAATTTTCCGTAATTTCTGTGTCTGTCTGTCTGTCTGTCTGTCTGTATGTATACGCATCACTAGAAAACGGCTGAAGAGAATTTAATGAAAATCGATATGTAAAGTCGGGAAACAAGTCGCTAAAATCTAGGCCATAAATAATCTTCTTCACGCTGAGAGAATGGTAGTTTAGGGGAAAGCCTAAAATTTAATTCTCAAATATTTATGATATTAGTGGTCCTATCTTAATGAAAATCGGTATGCAAAGTCAGGAAATAAGTCGCTACAATCTAGGTTGTAAATAATTTTATTCACGCTGAAAGAAATGATAGTTTAGGGAAAGGCCTAAATTTCAAGTTTAAAGTGTTTATGTTATTAGTGGTTCTATCTTAATGAAAATCGGTATGCGAAGCCGGGAAATAAGTCGCTACAATCTAGGCCATATATAATTTTATTCACGCTGAGTGGAATGGTAGTTTAGGGGAAGGCCTAAAATTTAATTCTCAAATATTTCTGTTATTAGTGGTCCTATCAACAAATACTACATTACTAAATTTATATAGCATTAAGTTTCCGATCATTTATGTCATGTACATTTTTACCGTACCGGCTATGATAACAGAGATATTCATGAATTTGGATTTTTGTGGCTAAGTCCATATCAGCGCCAAGTCACGAGAAAAATGGTAGACAGAATTGAATGAAAATCGTTATGTAAAGTCGGGGAATAAGGAACTACAGTCTACGCTATAAATAATTTCGTAAGACGCCCTAATATCACAGAGTCGAAATAAAACCAAATGTGAAGGCCTACAATACAGAAAGCTCGTAACATTGAACAACAATAACATTACATTGACCATTGTTTCTTGTGTCTTCTGTTGCCAATCATGTCCGATAGATGGGATTGCTGGTGTATACAGAGTATTTTTTTTAAAAAATTTGCTTTACGTCACACGACACAGATAGGTCTTATGGCGACGATGGGATAGGAAAGGGCTAGGAGTGGAAAGGAAGCGGCCCTGTCGTTAATTACGGTACAGCCTGGTGTGAAAATGGGAGACCACGGAAAACCATCTCAGGGCTGTCGACAGTGGTTTTCGAACCCACTACCTCCCGAATGCAAACTCACAGCTAACGTTTTTGTAATGGCCTAAGTTAACTAACTGTAGTTAGGAAAACCACAAAGACAGTCTTTCTTAGAATCCCGTAGCAAAACACGGGTACATCAGCTAGTTCTAAAATAAAATCCCTTTCTAAAATATACTTGACACAGTACAGGGTCTCTCTTATAAAGCCAGACCGAACGCACGGTGTTTGTAATCTGGGCTACGGCAGCCGCAGTACGGGAGGCGCGCATTGTTCTTGACCTTGTAAACACGAGTTCGACCTGGCAAGCATGAGTCGCCAGTCTGAATCTCAGCTGTTGAGACAGTTATCATTGCAACACCGTAAAAGTTCTGGTTTCATCTTAATGGCCGTATGAACAGTCGTAACTCTCGCTATTGGTGTGCAGAAAATCTTAATAATAATAATGTTATTTGTTTTACGTCCCACTAACTACTCTTTTACGGTTTTCGGAGACGCCGAGGTGCCGGAATTTAGTCCCGCAGGAGTTCTTTTACGTGCCAGTAAATCTACCGACACGAGGCTGACGTATTTGAGCACCTTCAAATACCACCGGACTGAGCCAGGATCGAACCTGCCAAGTTGGGGTCAGAAGGCCAGCGCCTTAACCGTCTGAGCCACTCAGCCCGGCGCAGAAAATCTTAATGGTGTTTATGAAGTCCCTCATTATGATAAGAAGATTGATGTTTGGTGTGCTGTTAGTGCAAGACGAATAAATGGCCTGATTTTTTTCGAGACAAGAGTAAATGCAGAGAGGTACTAAGATGACATTTTGACGCCTTTCTTCCGTCAGTTAACGGAAGAAGAAACATCGGAAGTGTTTGCAGATAGAGTGATCAGTGCTAGTCTATTTCCTCCTCGTTCTCCAGATGTAACAGTGTGTGATTTTTACTTGTGGAGTAAACTGAAAGAAAATGTGTATCGAACAAATCCTCACACCTTGGAGGAACTGAAAGAAAATGTTACGAATGAAATTAGAATATTAGAATATTAGAACTCACTCGTGTCAGCCAGAATGTGGTGATCAGATACAATGGCCGTATAACCCAGGGAGGAAGACACTTCCAGCATATTTTATATGGTAAGATTTCATATAAGATTGTATACATCGGGCGAGTTAGGTCCGACTCGCTGGCTGAATGGTCAGCGTACTGGCCTTCGGTTCAGAGGGTCCCTGGTTCCATTCCAGGCCGGGTCGGCGATTTTAATCGCTTCTGATTAATTCTTCTGGTTCGGGGACTGGGTGTATGTGTCCGTCCCAAAACTAGACAAACAGTGATCACCTTCGTAGACTTTTGAAAAGTATATGACCCCAGAGACCGAGAGACACTTTTTAAAGTGCTCGAAGAATTTAAAGGAGACAGAAAAACAAGAGAATTGATCAAACAAACATTAACTGACACTACTTCCAAAGTTAAATTCTTATGAGAAATATCTGAGTCTTTTGATGTCAACACAGGGGTTCGACAATGAGATGGACTGTCACCTCTCTTGTTCAATCTTATCTAGGAAAAGTGATCAGAACCTGGGGAAAAAGAAGTTAAAGGAATAACTCGTGGTAGGCAACTGAAAAACAGAATTCACGTGCGCTGTCTAGCTTTTGCAGACGACCTGGCAATTCTTTCTAATAATAGTCAAGAAGTAATACATTCCCTGGAAAACCTACATGAAATTGCAGCCAAAACAGGACTTCAAATATCATATGTAAAATACCCAGTACATGGAAGGAGCCTCTCGGTTTCTAGTTGCACAAGCTATGATGGACTAAATTTGGACACATTTCCTAAGTAAATAAATTCAAATACCTTGAAGAAATCATTCGACCTCCTGGATTAAATCATGAAGCAAATAAGGAGAGGATTAATAAATTACAGAAAGCATATCGAATCACTTGGAAAACATATAACAAAAATATCATTATCTCGGAAAACAAAACTAAGACATTATAATACAGTAATAAAACCTGAAGCATTGTACGTGTCGGAAATCTTAATAATTGGCGGTAGATCACTCACAAAAGATATAGAACAGTAAGAAAAAATTTACGGAAAATTTTCGGCCCAGTCTGCACAGAAGGAGTATGGGTGAAAAGGAAATGTCATGAAATTTATTGCCATAATGAAAAAATCTGACACTGTCAGGAAAAGGAGGTTGAAATTCTATGGTCACATTCTCAGAATGACCAATGATAGACTGACCAAAAGAATTCTAAATCTTGCCCTCACACCGAAAGTCAAGAACAACTGGCTAAATGAAATAGAATCAGATCTTCCAGAAATCAACATCAACCAGGAAACTGTGAAGAACTGATCTGTTTTCAGAACACTGATTAATAATCATTGTTTCGCGGAGCCAAAAGCTAGAACTAATAAAACCTGGACAGAAGAACGTAAGAAGAACTTCTGTGAAAGGATGAAGAGATTTTGGGAAGAGAAGAAAGCAAAATTATCAGCTAAATAAGTTCAAGTGTGCTCCTCAGTTGAGCATAATGATGTGTGAAAAAATCCCGAATTGCAAAATTAAGGCATTACGACACTGCAGTCAAGCCTGAAACACTATATGCGTCTAAAACACTGATCAATGAGGGCAGATCATTGGTTACAGATGTAGAAAAGGAAGAAAGAAAAATCTGAAGGAAACTTTTTGGACTAGTCTGTACAGGGGGAATCTGGATGATAGGGAAATACCCTGTACCAACACTCATGGCAAATCTCAGACACATTTAGGAAACTACGTTTGAAATTTTACGGAAATATTCTAAGAATGAGTAATCAGAGATTGACTGAAAGAATTCTGAACCTCCCCCTATCAATGAAAGTATAAAACAATTGGCTGCTCGAAGTTGGTAAAGATCTTCAGGAAATAGGCATCACAGATGACATTGCGTTAGACAGATCTAAGTTCGGAAAATTAGTCGACAATCACCGCTTTACACACCGTCCAAGCATTCTGATAAAAAGATTCCCCCCGCCCCCCCCAAAAAAAAAAATTCCACCGCAGCGAGAAGATGATGAGATTTTGGGAGAAGAAAAAGGCAACGACAACAGCTAAAATAAGTTCAATCACGCTCCTCAGTCGGGCATAACGAAGAAAATAATAATAATAATAATAATAATAATAATAATAATAATAATAATAATAATAATGGTCGTGACAACACTGTCTTAGAACAAAACTGAGTTTTTACCACTTTTAATTATGTAAGGAAACCATATTTTATAGGGCCTAGTTCACACTTTAAGGAAAATATAACAGAACATAATATACATTTAGCTGTATAATCGTCCTGTCTCACAACCCAATTTTGAAATGAGAACAAAATATATTTTCAGTTCTCTAGTGGGAATATATTTCACCTGGATCGTCCTCGCCTTCATCATTGCAGAAACTTGCTATGTTATTTTTTAAAAAAATACCTCGCATACACACACTAACGACGGTTCAGAAGGCAATCCTTTGTATTATTGGGCGTTCTGGTTCACACTCGTTTGACCAGACATTCTATTTTTTTTTTTTTTTTTTTTTACAATTTGTTTTACATTGCACCGGCACAGGTAGGTCTTAAGACGACGATGGGACAGGGAAATGGCTAGTAGTGGGAAGGAAGCGGCCGTGGCCTTAATTAAGCTACAGCCCCAGCATTTGCCTGGTTTAAAAATGGGAAACCACAGAAAACCATGTACAGGGCTGCCGACAGTGGAGTTCAAATCCACTATCTCCCGAATGAAAGCTTACAGCTGAGCTGCACTAACCGCTCGGCCAACTTGTTCGGTACAAAACCTTCTAAATTCAAGCTTACATACGCATTCACTCTTGACTCGGTGCACACAGAAAAGTATTTTCCTTGTTACAGCCTGTGTTGTAGTGATTTTATCTTTTGAATGAATTTCCTCTTTTATGTATTAAGGACAAGTGGAACCATTGACAGAAAATTCCGAGACCCAGATAATCCCGGTCAACCCTAATTTGTATAGTTCCCGCGCTCTGACCGAACCACAAACTCATAAACGGAGCTCTGATCCATCTTTTTTTTTTTTTTTTAAAGCAGTATCGGACCTCTTTCTTACAGAACGCGTAGGTAAGCAAGATGTATTTACTAGAAAATTATTTTTCCTTTCAAATTATCTACTGAAAATGAAAAGCTACAACTTGTTTTCCAGTCATTGACCGGGTCAGGGATGTAATGAATGAAACATATATAGGCTGTTAGTACGATGGGGTCGCCACTCCCAAAGTGATTTATTAGTGAGTGATAAATGCTATGAAATGAGAATGGAGAGTGTTGCTGGAATGAAAGATGACAGGGAAAACCGGAGTACCCGGAGAAAAAACCTGTCCCGCCTCCGCTTTGTCCAGCACAAATCTCACATGGAGTGACCGGGTCAAATTATCTTCTACCACTACAAAAAGGTTTTCATTCATAATTTATATAAATAAACTTCCTTTTGGAGTTTTCCGCGACTGGATATTGCTAGTGCACGTTTCATGAGGTTGGAACTATCCCAAAGCATAATTTTATGTGACTACTGAGAAAATTGTAAGCCCAAGGCGTATCTCAAGGCCTGTACTCGCCTGTTCAACCCCGTCCGAGGATTTACGGAGGGATCATCTCCCGTGGTAATAAAAACCCTCCTCTTGACGCCACCTGGTGTCAGATTAAAGAAATCTCTCAAGTGCTCCCTCTGACATTTAATAAATCAGACGAACTCGGGAGCGGCTAAAAGTAGAGACCAGCGATCTATGTTGCATCTTCTATTTCCTTCAGGAGTCTGGTATAGCAAAATCATATTAACCCTTTAATGACCAAGAAGAAATCGGAATTGAATCACTTAAAAGAAGACCACTTGTCAAAAATTCAATTTTTCAAGAGCAGCTTAAAACTGATTTTAAAGCATACAGTACTGTGTGTGTTAACTGCAAATGTTCTTACTGTAGAGCGGGTGACTGTGACTGACTGACTGACTGACTGACCAGGTAACTCGTAAAAGTAATGGTGAAATACGGTACCAAAATCATAATGTCATCAACAGATAATATAATGGGACATGTGGCCATTCTACAATGAAATGTTCATAAGTGGGTAAGTGGAAAGACATTTTGTACCAAAAAACAAAAAGATCCAATACACTTTACCAATTTAAACAAACTGCTATGGTAATACAATTCGCTAAGGATATTCGTTCAGTCTTCATCAGCACAAGAAATGCAAGAATTTCATTGCAAAGTTCTTCCAAATTATTCAGGAATGAATACTTCCAGACGCCTTTGGCCTTTTATTTTATTACAGTCTATAAGGATTTCGTTCATAATAATAATAATAATAATAATAATAATAATAATAATAATAATAATAATAATAATAATACAGGATCACTTGGAACAGGTATAATAAAAATCAATATCTCGGAATGCAAAACTTAGACACTATAATACAGTATAATACTATAATATATAATCAAATCATTGGTGGCGGATTTTTAACCAAAGACATCGAGAAACAAGAAAGGAACATTTTACGAAAATTTTTTGGCCCAGTTTGTATAGATGGAATATGGAGAAAAAATCATCCCAGGAGAGATATTGTCATTCTGAAAAAACATTCTCACACTTTTTGGAAAAGACGATTGAAATTTTATGGACATATTGTCCCCATATAGCCACCAAAATCTGGTGATGCCCCAACTAGCCAGCCACTCAGGCGTGTCCGGTCCTAACCCTCTATGAAAAATTCGAACTTACACCGCTATTTCAGATTTTGGGAACATATACTTCGATAAACAGACACTGTATAATGGGTGAAACTATCTACTGAATAATGGGCAACAGTTGATTTAAAACAGATCCTAATTTATTCAAAATAAACACATAAATAGCAAGGCAAATTAAACAAAACAAATTAAACATCCCTGGATTCAATAACTGTAAAATTCATTGCGTATATGAACGTCCAAAGTCCTATATCTAATGAACACGAATATACCATCTTACACTCGTGGATTTAATTCTTTAATGTTGACGCAAAACGGAAACTGTGCTTGTATTTTATTTCTCGCTGAATGGCGTGAGTAGCTAAATTTCATGCCCACAAACATTGTGGTGAAATCCTATCCGACCTCTACGTAAATATTTAAGGGATGACTAACACTAACTCTAAAACTTGGTAAAATGAATCGCAAGAATCAATTACTTATGCACAAACAGTATTATCAAATCACTTATATCATCCCTCACGTGGATTTCAATTTACCACGGACACACATTATTCACAACATAAATTAAACACATGACGCACTCACAACACCTGTAAACATAATGTCAGTCTCACATACAAACCAAAATACATAATAATAACATTCAGCCATGAACACTGTTCGCCTGTCATTCATACCAACGATGAC
Source organism: Anabrus simplex (assembly GCF_040414725.1). NCBI lineage: Eukaryota > Metazoa > Arthropoda > Insecta > Orthoptera > Tettigoniidae > Anabrus > Anabrus simplex. The sequence goes on from NC_090275.1 coordinate 61,928,122, forward strand.
TATCTCTGAAATGAACCTAGCATATGCCCTTCCCAGGTCACTTACCGAAAGCACTGTCTAACTCATTAAATAAAACTGTGGCTGATGAATGCGCATGGGCCTTCGTTTATGACAATCCCTGGGGTATTAACTATCCGCTTCGCCCGACCACACTAGCCCTGGCGGAATTTCTACACTCTGGGAGATCACCCACGCTCCCTAATCTCTATAACTTGAGGAATTAGACTTCTCAATCTCACTATTACCTTCCCAAGGCCTGTCTGTACACTATAATCAGATTCACATGACTATCGTGTCATTACGATGAAGACTCTATCCACGTTTAGTTAGACCATTTTATAATACGAATACCTGTAAATATGGACTCTTCCTACGACAACAGGAATTATTCCCTGAATTTACATCTTACTAGCTGGTTCATTCCTAGATGCTGGATTTTAACACACCTCAACACACATTTGACGGCCGAACATTTCACTAATTTAATTTAACACTTTGAATTCTCTCGATGATTCTCCTCTTAATTAGGATCGAAGAATTGACAACCTGCACGTAACGATCACATTCATTCTCTAGCATACGTAGAAAATCACACATATCCACGCATGTCCTCGTTCGTTTCAAAGCATGCATACTACTAGATTACACTAGACCTGACATTATATTTGAGGCTTGTCCGCGCGTTTATTAAGGAAGGAAAACTATCACTTAATGAAATGTAATTATCCACATTAATTTGACCCTTATTTACATTTTTATTTCCAAATGACATGCATCCTTACGTTAACTCCCACACAAAAACAAGATGAAATGAGATGAAATGGGTCAATTCATTTACCAATTCTCGCTTTTACTCTTACGTTACTGGCGATTGCCTCTTTGAAAATACAAAATTTTATAAATTAAAACTACTATTTACAAATCCCTGTAAATATCTACGTAAAGTGCTACATGATTAAAATGGTATGTTTTCTACTCAGCCTTCAGGTCACTCCTTGCTTCGGATCGGACGGCCCCATCCTATTTAGGCCATCATTGTAGTGGGCGTAGGATGTCCAGATCTCAGTTCCGTCTCCCCTGTGGTCCAGCTGTGGTTCTTCATTGTCGCGCCCTCGTCCTGGATAGGTCGCTCCTGAGGCTGCGTCTCCGAAGTATCTCGTACACTGCTGTCTTGTCGGTAGCCTAGTGACACCATAAAATTACGGTCACCTTATGAGCTATGTGTAACTGAGCTCCTGAGTTTGTGTGGCTACTATAGCATCCTAGAATTTGTAATGTTATTAAATTTAGGTGCTAACATTGCCTATTCTCTCCCTCTGCTCACAGTTCATGGGTCTCCCCTCTCGTTCGCGCCGCGGTCGCCCGACAGAACATTTCCCGCACTGCCAATTAACACTGTTCTGTATTTCCGGGACACGATTTGGACTTCGACGTCGGTCAAGCCCCGTTAGTCACTTTATGCGGTGAACAATAGCCTTCCACCGTCGCGCATGTTCCAATGGACTCGATTGTAAAATGGTAACACTGATTAAAAATAACTGTTTCTCTGGTTATTATTTTCTTATAAGTTCAGATAACTGCGTTCACGAACTTCGATTCAGAGTGTCTAGACAACTCTCTGACACGAGGTAAAGCGATATCTAAATATTAATACGATATGACAGTGTCTCAATGCGTCTGTCTGTAAATACGAACGTCACCAGTCAATAGGTAAAGTGTACCAGTGAGACGTTCCAAGTAACACGAACTCGCGTGCCGACTCACAAGTACAGGAGTCTGACAATCTATGAACGAGAAATAAACTGTTCGACGAATTATGCTAAGACCGTTATTACTAAGAATTCTGATGTCGATAAGACTACAACTGCGATTACGATACCACTAAGGATTAAAGAGTGCCTTTCCAGGTTCTGCGCGGCTAAATTTATCAACTCGGTTTTCTCCCTCCAGTGTATTCATCATTTTGGTTTCTCTTGCCTTTAACCAATCCCACAGGGATAATTTACATGACGCTTTTCCTCATTGGCTGGTTCGTTGTGATTCCTTGCACTGAATTCAATTCTTCCCCTGTTTGTGCGCGCTTGGGTTAAACTTTCTACTATTGTACGAGCTTGGTCATATTTTCTAGGCCTCCACTTTGTATTTTTGACGTTAGTTCAGATCTGTTGTGAATGTATCACTTGGTTCAATTGCGTTCCTTTTCAATTGTTTTTATGACACTTCCGTCACACTACTTTTTAACCGTGAAGCTGGATATCGAGTGTATTGTTTCCTCCTGGTCAATTGTCTGTCCTCGCTCCCAACCCCCTGTTGTTCTTCTCCGGTCAGTCCTCGAGAGAATTTATGGCAGGGTTGGCATTTTAACCTCTTGTCGAAAACACTTGCACGTCAACCCAGGGTTCTTTCTCTGTTCGCTGTATAAGATTTATTTCCTTGTCCATTCTTTAGAGAATAAATATACTTGATGCCAGGATACGCTTTCAATGAGCTCGTATTGAAAACGGGCGCATGTCCCGGGTAGTTCGATTTTAGAAAAATCATGAAATGCAATGAAGGATTTTTCTAAACTATTACACTCTCGTCATAACCGTTCCTTTCCCATGCCTCCTTCTGTTTCCTTCTAAATTCACTTGCTAGTAATAAGTCTTGTTTTTCTTGTTTCAGCCTGGCATTTTCCCTTCGTTGTAATTCCCCCAGTTGCTTTCGTACTGCCCATAATTTCTTCCTCTCTTCCGAGATATCCTGCACAAATGGTAGCTCTAACAGTTCCTCTGCTCCTTGACCTATGGGTCCTAGCTTCGATTCCCTTTCCTTGTGAATTTCCTTTCCTTCTCGGAATGCCGTTGCGATTCCTTCTCTTTCTTCCGCTGTCATTAGCTCGGTGTGCATCTCATTGTCTCCTCCGTCGTCTTCTCCATTCCCTTCGGATTCCGAGTTCTCTTCGATCACGTTGAGCTCGTCATCCACTCCATCTTCTTCTTCATCATCTGGTTCTTGAGCGATTACAGACTGCTCTGGATTTTCGTCTTGTTCCTCATCCTCTGGTGGATAGTACAACTTGAGATGAGCTGCATTATACACACTTTCCGTTGTTCCGTCCAGGCTTTGGACTCGGTAGGCGTTGTTTCCCAGGTTGTGAACTATCTTGTAGGGACCAATGTATAATCTACAGAATTTCGCGTAGATCTTGGCCGCTACGTCAGACACGGCCGGCCTTCTGATTAACACCAGTTCGCCTACTCGTAAGGGCCGATGGTATCTCTTCCCCCGGACACGTCGTAACCTTCTCTCTGCCTGCCTTTTCAGATATTCAGCTGTGTTTTGTATGCACAGCTCATGTGCTGGCCTCGGGTCGACTGGACATGGTATCCTATTTTGCCACGTACGTACCGGGTACCGATTAAAATGTACAATTGCCGGGACCATCCCTGTGGATTCGTGTACTGTGTTATTGATACATTCACTGATAATGGGAAGTACTTCAACCCATTTGGTGTGTTGGTCTGGACAATATATGCGACAGAATTTCGCTATTTCGGCCATAACGCGTTCACTAGGGTTTCCCTCCGGGTGCCTTATACTAGAGAGCGTATGTTTTATTCCCAGCTCCTCCATGGTCTTCCGAAACACAGCTGATGTAAACTGAGCTCCGTGGTCAGTCAGTAAATACTCGGGCTTCCCTAGTGTTGGAATCACGTGGTTTTTGATTCTGCTAATAACCTGTTTAGACGTGGCCTTCTGTATGGGACTCAGGACTATGAATTTTGAGAAGACGTCCACTGTTACCACGATGAAACGACATCTCCTACGACTCGGGACAGTGGGGCCGAATAAATCCATTGCGAAAAGTTCGCGAGGCTTAGAGGGTAACAATGGTTTCGGAGGTTGCTTTAAAAGAAAGGAATTTGGCTTTACCCGTTGACAAGTATCACATCTCTTAATGACATCTCTGATTGTGTCCCTGAGGTTGGACCATATGAATGTTTCTTTAATTACTGCCAGTGTTTTGTCAATTCCCGCGTGTCCCGTGATACGGTGAGCGTGCTTTACTAAATCTTTCTGATAAGATGTTGGCACGACAATACGGAGTTTTGTATGATCTGGATCGATAAATTTGTGCAGTATACCGTTAAAGTAATGGTAGTGCACTGATAATCTCCGGGCATTTAAGTGTTCTGGGTGTTCGGGTGCTAGTTCTCTCTTGAAGAATTTTATCATTATTCCTGTGAATGGGTCACGTTCCTGTCCTTCCCGGATGTGTTCTAACTTGGTGAGAATTCCCTCATCCTCCGTCGTCAACGTGATCTGGTAAATGCTCGTTTCTTCTGAATTGGGATTTCGACTTAAGGCATCGGCAAGTAGGTTTTCTTTGCCCGCACAATGCTCCCAGGTGATGTCGAATTGCTGTGCGAACAACCCCCACCTGCTTACTCTTTCATTCGCAATGTCCGTTGTCAGCATGAATGTTAGCGCCTTGTGATCCGTCCTAAGCACAATTGGAAACCCGTACACCGTCCTTTTCCAGTGTTGGAGAGCGGTAATGATGGCAAGCATTTCCAACTCCGTGGCCGTGTATTTCGCTTCATGGGTTCGTAATCTCCTACTCATGAAAGGCAGGTAAGTCTTCTTCCGCTCCGGGTTCGATTCTTCCTGATACAAAATCGCCCCTATACCCACGGCTGAAGCATCAGTCTGAATGATAAATGGCTTCTCATAATCCGGGTATCCTAACTTTATGCTTTCCAAGAGCATTTTCTTCGTTCTTTCGAACGCTACATCGTGCTCTACGCGCCATGCCCAACGATTGTTCTTCCGTAGTAATTCCTGTAGGGGTGCTACCGTCTCGGTGTAGTTAGGACAATGGCTGGAGAAAAACTGCGTTACCCCTAAGAATTGCCTCACATTCTTCACCCTCACAGGTTTAGGGAAATTCTGGATTGCTTCTATCTTCACCGGATTCGGTCGGACGCCTTCCCCGTCGATGACGTGTCCTAAAAACAGCACTTCCTTCTGGCAAAAATTTGATTTATTCAGGTTCACCTTGAAGTTAGCTTCCCTGAGGTTCCTTAGCAATGCACCCACATGTTCTAAGTGTTCTTCTAAGGTGTCAGATGCAACCAAAAGGTCATCTACATACCGCACGGTAAACTCCTTAACCTCGGGAGTAAGATTACTTTCTAGTGCTCGTATTAAAGCGGAACTTGCTGTCTTCAACCCGTACGGAAGACGTCGGAACGTATATGATTGTTGGTCGAATAAAAATCCCGTCAGAAGCCGTGATTTTTCTTCGAGTTCTATGTGGTGGAACGAGCTGGTCAAATCCATTACTGTGAAATACTTCTTTCCTCTGAACCTCATGAGTATTTCTCGGATAGGGGGTACCCTTTCGTACTCCGGCACCAGTCTTAAGTTAATCTCACGCGAATCCAAACATATGCGCACTGAACCGTCAGCTTTCTTTACTACTACCAATGGGCTGGCGAAAGGGCTCGGGCATTTCTGAATTATGCCGTCCTCTTCCATCTGTTGAATAGCTTTCTTTACCTCCGGGTAAAACTTCGCGGGTATCGGGTAAATCTTCTTTTTGAAAGGCTTCCAATCTATGCTCTGTAACGAGTACACGAAATTTTTAATACGGCCGGGTTTCGAATCGAATACCACACTATTATCATCCAAGATCTCTCGTAATTTCTCCTTTCCTTCCGGTGGGATTTTTGCCTCTTCTACCTTAGCTGTCACCGCTGAGATAACTGGGTCACGAGTCTCCTTCTGTAGGGTCGCAATAAAGCCTTCACTCTCACTGTCTTCAAGAATGTCTGCCCCCTTCCACGGCTGGCATGTCTGGCCCTCGTCTGCCATCCTAACCGGCTGTAAAATCATTATGTTCGTCTGGTCGCTTGTCCCGCCCCTCTGCTGCAAGGTCGCTCCTACAATAGAGCCCTCCTTGCGAAACCAGACTTGGTTCGACTGCATGTCAATAGTGGCCTCAAATATCCTCATGAAATCTGCCCCCAAGATAATGTCATAACTACATTTTGAGAGTACAATAAAGGTGTGTTCGAATACGTCTTTGCCAATTTTGACTTGTAAATAAGCTTGCTCTTTACAGACCATGGATTTATCTGGTAAGATACCCTTGAGTTTTAGGTTCGATGTTGGTAAGATAGGGACCCGAACTTCCTTCTTAAGTTGATTAAGTAACGTCTGCGTGACTATGCTCACTGACGCGCCTGTGTCAATCAGGCTCGGGACGACTGTCAGGTTAATTGTAACCGAGATGACGGGTAATGTGCGGCTGATGACCGGTCTTCCATTCACGCTTTCCTCTATTAAATCTTCTGGAGAAACCACCCATGAGTCAATTTGTGCGATGACCCAGCTGTCATCCCTTGGGTTCATAGGGTGTTCCCAGACTATCTCCTCATTTAAGCTGAGTAATTTTTTTTTTAGACGGCAGACCGTCGTAGCTGGTAGCGAGGGGATCTAGATTACTTGACCTGGCTCGCTGTCTTTCCCGCTGGCGTTCTAAGCTAGCGGCCCCTTCTTCCTGATCGCCATTTCGAGGCTCCAGTATTGCCTCTTTCCATTTATCGCTTTCCCTTTGAGCTTTCTCTAGCTCGTTCAAGTAGCGCTCTGATTCGCGGTGTCGCTCCTCTAGGTTACTTCTGAAGTCCTGTGGTTCGTGTCTCTCCCGCCTTCTATAGTTTGGTCGCTGGTTCTGGTAATACCTTCGTGACTGGTACGGGTATCCCTGAGCTCCTTGCCCCTTTCCTGGCCTCCATCTCTCTCTATCGTTTCCTCGTCTCGGGTTTCGGTCATTCCAGCGTCCATTCTCTGGTTCCCACGGGCTTCGTTCGTAATATCTGTTCCTGGCTCTTGGTCGCCACGTATTTTCTTCCCTCTCTCGAGTGTCAGTACCTTGATCTCTGGCTCCTGGGCGACTATCATTTCCCACAGCCTCAATTGTACTGACGAGGTGTTCAGGTTGCTTATTGCCTCGATGTGGAACGTGGTTTGTCGTTTGGTCGAGATGCCTTAGTGTGGCTTCGGCTTCGACTAGGGTTTTCACGTTCGCCGCGACCATAATTCGTTGCACCTCCACCGGTAATTGTTTTTCAATTGCGCTTATAAGCTCCTGCTCGGAAGGGGCATTGTCTAGTTCCCTTAGACGTTGAAGCTGAACCGTGAAGTAATCTGCATAACGTGTAGGCGAATTGGTCGAATATTTACGTGAGTAAAGCTCCAATCGTAATAGTTGCTGTGCCTCCACGTTCCAGTACTTGTTTAGAAACGCTGATTTAAACTCCTCATAGCTTCCGAACGAATATGAGAATGCTCTAAACCAATTTAAGGCCATTCCGTCCAGCGATTTCTCGACCGCTTTTAATTGTCTCTCCGGTGGGATTCGGTTCTCGCTTATGCAGTCTTGAAGTTCCCTAAGAAAAGCCTTTGGCGTGTAATTTGATTGACCCGTAAATTTCCTAGGCCTGTCATCACTGGTTCTAATAATGTTAATTATCGGAGTGGAGACTTGGGCATTTCGAGGCTGGTTTATACCCCCTCCATTACTGTGGATGCTACTTTGGTCTGGGATGGTTTCATCGGCCATGAGTCCTGTCTTTGTTGTGTCATTTCTCGGGTCTGGCGCTAAGAAATATGCGTGTTGACTCGCGTTCTTCTGGTATAGTAACGACCGATCCTCTCCTACTCTTAGCTGCGACGGTTCTCTCTGCAGATTCAAGATCATTCCCGCGTGAGTTCCAAAATCCCTTTTCATTTCCTGAACCTGATTATTAGTGGTTTCTACTCTCGTCTCCATCTTCTTATGGCGCTCTCCCCAATTCACAACTTCTTCCGCTAATTCAATTCCATTTTTGTGAATGACTTCCTGTCCAGACTCAATCCTTTCTATGATACTCTTTTGTATCGATTCTAGCTCACTCTGGATTTCTGCCTTTCCTATCTTCACTTCTTCCTCTATTTTCCGATGAATTTCATCACGTTCATTCTTTCTTTCTTCATCTCGTATCTGGAATTCTTCCCTCGTCTTTTTAGTGCTTTCGTCATTCATAATTTTTACAGCTTCGATCTCCTCCGATAATTCAGCCTTAAATGTACTGAAGCGTTCTCCTACATCTTCTGACATTTTTACGAGTGACTCCTGCACTTCTCTCCGAAGGTTATCTACCTCGTTTCGAGTTGAATTCATCTCTTCCCGTATCGTACTTAATTCCCTGCTTATTCGCTTTACCTCGGTCCGCGTCTCATTTCCTTCGCTTTTCATTTCGTTGCGCACTTGGTCTACCTGCTCTTTGACTTGCGCGATGTGTGTGCTAACAATCTGAGTTATTTGCTCGCTCGTGTCGTGACTATTTTGCGCGATTTGTTCGCTCGTGACTTTACTGTGCTGCGCGATCTGTTCGCTCACGTCCTTACTGTGCTGCGCGATCTGTTCACTCGTGATTTTACTGTTCTGCGCGATCTGTTCACTCGTGATTTTACTGTTCTGCGCGATCTGTTCACTCATGATTGTACTGCTCTGCGCGATCTGTTCACTCACGTCCTTCCTACTCTCACTACATTCTAATGTCACCTTCTCTAATTGAAGACGCATCTCTTCTCGAAACTGTCCCATCAGCTCGCGTATCTCCTCCACTGTTGCCATGTTCAACCAAATCTAATAATATTGGGATATGTCCGACCCTCAGCTCGGCGTAACCATTTATATTCGAGCGATAAAATACAAGACTTCCTTCCTTCCTTTAATTTGTTCTCCGATGTCCAGCTTATTTAAATTTGAGAATTCGTGTGATCGCAACTCACAGCATTTACTTTCGAGAAAAACTCTACAAACAGGTTATGCACAAACTGGCATTTTCAATTAACACTTAACCAAACCTCCTGTTGCCCTTACTATAACTAGTAATAACAATAATAATAATAATAATCCTAGTCCTTAGGTCTGTCTGTTATTTTGGGCGCCGAACCAACTGTTCGTCGTGCCCCAATAGCTAAACCCTACAATGCCGCTATCGGAATGGACGTCACCTGTCCTTACCTACTAAGGCACTTTCCGATTTCTGACCTCCCGATTAGGTGTAATAAGTATAAACATGACATTCGGTCATCCTAACTTTCCCTGAATATCCACGACCGTTAACTCTTTCATCTGGCCTAACTGACAATTGAATGTTCAATTACCCTTCGGTTCACTTCACGTGTATCTCCGACGGGTTACGGGACTCTACCCTTTATATCACACGCAATTAATTACTAATAGCCTCTACAACATAGGTAGGTCATCTCTTTCGCATGGCGTGGATAATTTCCTATAATTTAATATGCCACAACGATTGTTCCAAATTCTCTAATGATTAATCTCCGCGCGTGTACTAATTTTTAGCTCGTTGTGGGTCTCCACCTTTATAAATAGACGCCAAACAGTGAACACAATCTCATCTTATGGTCACAGTGCGCCTTACATTCTCCTGGTTTATCTAATATTGCGGCAATAACTACTAATGACGTGGCTCACTAACATTGCCGAAATGTAGCCTATTATACGATCAAACAAAGCGGTAATCCGTCAAATAAAGCCCCACAAGTTGGGATAAGCCAATTATATGTCCCCATATAGCCACCAAAATCTGGTGATGCCCCAACTAGCCAGCCACTCAGGCGTGTCCGGTCCTAACCCTCTATGAAAAATTCGAACTTACACCGCTATTTCAGATTTTGGGAACATATACTTCGATAAACAGACACTGTATAATGGGTGAAACTATCTACTGAATAATGGGCAACAGTTGATTTAAAACAGATCCTAATTTATTCAAAATAAACACATAAATAGCAAGGCAAATTAAACAAAACAAATTAAACATCCCTGGATTCAATAACTGTAAAATTCATTGCGTATATGAACGTCCAAAGTCCTATATCTAATGAACACGAATATACCATCTTACACTCGTGGATTTAATTCTTTAATGTTGACGCAAAACGGAAACTGTGCTTGTATTTTATTTCTCGCTGAATGGCGTGAGTAGCTAAATTTCATGCCCACAAACATTGTGGTGAAATCCTATCCGACCTCTACGTAAATATTTAAGGGATGACTAACACTAACTCTAAAACTTGGTAAAATGAATCGCAAGAATCAATTACTTATGCACAAACAGTATTATCAAATCACTTATATCATCCCTCACGTGGATTTCAATTTACCACGGACACACATTATTCACAACATAAATTAAACACATGACGCACTCACAACACCTGTAAACATAATGTCAGTCTCACATACAAACCAAAATACATAATAATAACATTCAGCCATGAACACTGTTCGCCTGTCATTCATACCAACGATGACTATCTCTGAAATGAACCTAGCATATGCCCTTCCCAGGTCACTTACCGAAAGCACTGTCTAACTCATTAAATAAAACTGTGGCTGATGAATGCGCATGGGCCTTCGTTTATGACAATCCCTGGGGTATTAACTATCCGCTTCGCCCGACCACACTAGCCCTGGCGGAATTTCTACACTCTGGGAGATCACCCACGCTCCCTAATCTCTATAACTTGAGGAATTAGACTTCTCAATCTCACTATTACCTTCCCAAGGCCTGTCTGTACACTATAATCAGATTCACATGACTATCGTGTCATTACGATGAAGACTCTATCCACGTTTAGTTAGACCATTTTATAATACGAATACCTGTAAATATGGACTCTTCCTACGACAACAGGAATTATTCCCTGAATTTACATCTTACTAGCTGGTTCATTCCTAGATGCTGGATTTTAACACACCTCAACACACATTTGACGGCCGAACATTTCACTAATTTAATTTAACACTTTGAATTCTCTCGATGATTCTCCTCTTAATTAGGATCGAAGAATTGACAACCTGCACGTAACGATCACATTCATTCTCTAGCATACGTAGAAAATCACACATATCCACGCATGTCCTCGTTCGTTTCAAAGCATGCATACTACTAGATTACACTAGACCTGACATTATATTTGAGGCTTGTCCGCGCGTTTATTAAGGAAGGAAAACTATCACTTAATGAAATGTAATTATCCACATTAATTTGACCCTTATTTACATTTTTATTTCCAAATGACATGCATCCTTACGTTAACTCCCACACAAAAACAAGATGAAATGAGATGAAATGGGTCAATTCATTTACCAATTCTCGCTTTTACTCTTACGTTACTGGCGATTGCCTCTTTGAAAATACAAAATTTTATAAATTAAAACTACTATTTACAAATCCCTGTAAATATCTACGTAAAGTGCTACATGATTAAAATGGTATGTTTTCTACTCAGCCTTCAGGTCACTCCTTGCTTCGGATCGGACGGCCCCATCCTATTTAGGCCATCATTGTAGTGGGCGTAGGATGTCCAGATCTCAGTTCCGTCTCCCCTGTGGTCCAGCTGTGGTTCTTCATTGTCGCGCCCTCGTCCTGGATAGGTCGCTCCTGAGGCTGCGTCTCCGAAGTATCTCGTACACTGCTGTCTTGTCGGTAGCCTAGTGACACCATAAAATTACGGTCACCTTATGAGCTATGTGTAACTGAGCTCCTGAGTTTGTGTGGCTACTACAGCATCCTAGAATTTGTAATGTTATTAAATTTAGGTGCTAACATTGCCTATTCTCTCCCTCTGCTCACAGTTCATGGGTCTCCCCTCTCGTTCGCGCCGCGGTCGCCCGACAGAACATTTCCCGCACTGCCAATTAACACTGTTCTGTATTTCCGGGACACGATTTGGACTTCGACGTCGGTCAAGCCCCGTTAGTCACTTTATGCGGTGAACAATAGCCTTCCACCGTCGCGCATGTTCCAATGGACTCGATTGTAAAATGGTAACACTGATTAAAAATAACTGTTTCTCTGGTTATTATTTTCTTATAAGTTCAGATAACTGCGTTCACGAACTTCGATTCAGAGTGTCTAGACAACTCTCTGACACGAGGTAAAGCGATATCTAAATATTAATACGATATGACAGTGTCTCAATGCGTCTGTCTGTAAATACGAACGTCACCAGTCAATAGGTAAAGTGTACCAGTGAGACGTTCCAAGTAACACGAACTCGCGTGCCGACTCACAAGTACAGGAGTCTGACAATCTATGAACGAGAAATAAACTGTTCGACGAATTATGCTAAGACCGTTATTACTAAGAATTCTGATGTCGATAAGACTACAACTGCGATTACGATACCACTAAGGATTAAAGAGTGCCTTTCCAGGTTCTGCGCGGCTAAATTTATCAACTCGGTTTTCTCCCTCCAGTGTATTCATCATTTTGGTTTCTCTTGCCTTTAACCAATCCCACAGGGATAATTTACATGACGCTTTTCCTCATTGGCTGGTTCGTTGTGATTCCTTGCACTGAATTCAATTCTTCCCCTGTTTGTGCGCGCTTGGGTTAAACTTTCTACTATTGTACGAGCTTGGTCATATTTTCTAGGCCTCCACTTTGTATTTTTGACGTTAGTTCAGATCTGTTGTGAATGTATCACTTGGTTCAATTGCGTTCCTTTTCAATTGTTTTTATGACACTTCCGTCACACTACTTTTTAACCGTGAAGCTGGATATCGAGTGTATTGTTTCCTCCTGGTCAATTGTCTGTCCTCGCTCCCAACCCCCTGTTGTTCTTCTCCGGTCAGTCCTCGAGAGAATTTATGGCAGGGTTGGCATTTTAACCTCTTGTCGAAAACACTTGCACGTCAACCCAGGGTTCTTTCTCTGTTCGCTGTATAAGATTTATTTCCTTGTCCATTCTTTAGAGAATAAATATACTTGATGCCAGGATACGCTTTCAATGAGCTCGTATTGAAAACGGGCGCAATATTATCAGAATGAACACTAACAGGCTAACTAAAAGAATTCTCAACCTGGCCCTTTCATTAAAAACCAAGAACAGCTGGCTTCGTGAAATTGAAACAGATCTCCAGGAAATCAACATCTCAGAAGACATTGTACAGGACAGATGTAAATTCAGAACCTAAATCGACAATCACCACTTTGAAGACAAACCCAACACCAGAGCCACTATAACTTGGACAGAAGAACGAAGGAAGAAGCTCGGCGAGAGGATGAAGAGATTTTGGGAGGAAAAGAAGGCCAACACATCAGCTAAGCAAGTTCAAACGTGCTCCTGAGTAGGGCATAACGATGTAAAAAAAATAATAACTTTCAAATCCAAGCTTAGACATTAATGTACAGTAATTCGACCTAAGCTCTACATGCAGCAGAATGCCTCTCAATGAATAAGAACGGTCTGGCAGAAGAACTAGAAACCAAAGAAAGGAATATTCTAAGGAATATCTTGGGCCCAGTAAAGGAAAATGGAGAATACAGAAGGCACAATCATGAACTATATCTGTATATGGAGAAAATAACAGACACTATTAGGAAAAGGATTTCTTTCTATGATCAGTACACGAATGAGACCAGAAAAATTGTCCACTCGAATCTTTGCCTACTTTCTGAATAAGAAAACTAAAGAGGCCTGGTTCACCGAGGTGGAAAAGGATTTACAAGAATTGGAGATCTTACATGATGACATCTTGCAACGTGCCCCTTTAATAAAGAAGAAACTTGAAGGTCTACACAGTTTTCGAACAAAACCTAAAATGAAGACAGGCAAGACGTGGAGCGAAGAACGGAAGGAAGCTCACCGAAGAAGGCTGCGAGAGTACTGGGAAAGCGTTAAAGCTCAAGACAAAAAACGGTTGAAATAATAATAATAATAATAATAATAATAATAATAATAATAATAATAATATTAATAATAATAATAATAATAATATTGGCTTTACGTGCCACTAACTACTTTTACGGTTTGCGGAGACGACTAGGTGCGGAATTTAGTCCTGCAGGAGTTCTTTTACGTTCCAGTAAATCTACCGACACGAGGCTGACGTATTTGAGCACTTTCAAATACCACCGGACTGAGTCAGGATCGAACCTGCCAAATTATGTTCAGAAGGCTAGCGTCTCAACCATCTGAGTCACTCTAACCGTCAATTTTCCTTCTTACAATTTTTATTATTATGAAAGGTTGTTGGACACATCTTTCCAACTGTAAACGGAAAGTGTTTTCAAGAAGGCCATGGCTGAAATGTTCTGTGAACAGCGCAGTTGCACTAAAATCATGATTAACACATTGTTAATGTCCGCCGACTTCTAAATAACAGATTCCGTGACAGGTGGATGGGTAGAGGTGGACAAATTCCCTGGTCTCCACGCTCTGCGGACCTGAACCCACTAGACTTTTATTTGTTGGGAAATTTGAAAGGTCTTGTTAAGGGTATACGGAAAGCCCTATCTTCACAATGTTAATTTACATCACCTTTAAGGAACATTTTCTCAGAAACTGTTTGACGCAGACTCTTGAAAATTTTATATATTATAAACAGGCATATTAGCTGTGTACGGATGCTAAGATCATTAAAATAAAGATCATTTTTTGGAAAAAATATATATTTTTAATAATGCAAAATTTTTTGCTAATATTCTCCTGAATTTTTTCCAGCCTACCTCAGAAATTTTGCAATATGTTTGTTTATATTGCTTCAGAATATATGGCATACTCTTACAAAGGAGTACTGAAAATTTCATAGTGATATCTGTAATAGTTTTTGAGATAATGTTCCTTTTGCAGGAAAAAAGTAACTTTGTGGGAAATCGCTTCCAAAGTTTCAACATCAATGCATGCCTGGTGCATTGCTGAGATAATCAGTATCCTCTTGCAATTCATCAAGAAGCTTTTTCTTGGTTGCTCTCCTGTTTCTTCCACAGTTCATGATGTACTTGGTAGCATTTTCAGATGATCTTAGTCTCTCCATGTCTATAGAATGCATAGCATTTACTGTTCGGGAGCCCACCTGCTGCTCTGCCCTTCCCTAATGACCGAGTGCCATAAACTAATCTAATATTTATAGTGTAAAGGCTCTTGTCTTGTTGTAAACTATTTATAGCTGAGGAATTGAAAAACTTGACACTGTATTAACAACAAGCACAGAAAAGTTCTAAGTCAGTAGCAAGGCCAATATGTCTCTTTGTTTTCAAGGAAATTCCATACTTTCCACACTCTTTGCAACATAATTTATGCTTTAATATATCAGATAAAATCGATATATCTATCACTTCGTTAATTTGAGGTCCAGTACGAAAGTTATCGTATTTCTGTTGGACATCATTCAGTTTTCTATTAGATGAGCACTCAGTCCCAGCATCCGTCTTATCAGACGGGGTTTCAGAAATATTTTCACTCACGTTTATTAGGTTAGGTGTATTCGGCCCTGCTTCACATCGTGGATGTTCTAAACAATGGGTTTTGGCAGAGTTGAAGAAGGACATTTCATCTTTCGCCACACGTTTCCTGAACATTTTGTTCGAAAATCGAGGCATAACTTCCACAAACTTTACATAAACTCACAGAAAGATCTTGCGAAAAAACGTGGCCCAACCTGTTGCTAAACAGCAAACAAAGGACTATCAATAATGTAAGCTGTTACAATATGACTAACATACAATAATCTAAGACAACGCTACTTTCAAACAAAGAAATAATTCCTAGATCAGCACGATATGCACAAAAATAATGAAACGTCAAAATGTTGACAATAAGTCATCCGCCATGCCATGGCAGAATACTCACCGTGCGTAAGACAATAAATTTTTAAAAAATCATTTAAAATGCTTCTATACATTATTTGTTCAAGATTTATATGTCATTTTAAAGAGGAAATTCCAAAGTTTAATAACAACCAAAAAACCTTTTTTTGATTTTCCCCTCCAAAATTGCTTTCCGTATACCCTTAATCGAACCTCGGTACAAGATGCAGAGAGTCTTCGTGCGAAATCACACGCAATACTCCAGGGATACATCAGTGGGTGTCCGAACATTTGCGGTCACCACAAAATCAGGGATATGTGTTTGTGCTCGGGTTGTGTCGACCGAGGTGCGAGAGGTATCTGCCTTCGGAGAAGTTGCGGTCATCACTCTCGTCGATCAAAATATTATGTGTACTCAAGATTGGAGGTTGTTTATGAAATAACCAATACGTTTACAGAAAATCTAATCACACCATGATTTTCCTCGTTTCATTTCACGTTAGGTCATGTAAGCTAGGAATGTGTAATTTATATTTATTTTATCGCAGGTGGAACGCAGAACATGCCCGTTTCTAAACGTCTTTCAACTATGCATCAACTTTAGGACGTCTATTTCCCTAAAACTCGTCATGTTTCTGGAAATATAAAATTTGCAGTTCATGGACAAAGTATAGAAAAAACAAATGTATAGGTGGATTCGATTAGATGGCGGTCTCTAAATAATGCGTGCGAGAGAAGAATGTTGTTCTCGAAGCGACTGAGTAGGAGCCCAGGCGGGTTAGCGGAGTTACCCCGAGATGAAGCTGATGAGGCCCATACCCTGCTGGAGTGAACGCAAATCTCCTGTTACTGCCGGGAATTTCTGTGAGTGGGCACAAGTAGATCTCAGTGATCCGGCAACCAATCAGCACATCCGGTGCGACTGTGCGTTGTTGTATCGGGGCCAATAATGAGTAAGTAATAATAATGAGTAAGTAATACGATTTTATTACATTACGTTATATTTATTTCATCTTCCATTTCACGTTATTTACACTTATATTATTTTTTTATTTTTTCATTTTATTTCAGATAAAATTATATCCATTACCACACAGAACTTTACCATCATGGCCCCGATCTGACTTTAAATTCTGAAGCATTTAAATTTTATTATACTATCTAAGGAATGCTTATTAAGTTTCAATAAATCTTTCACCAAGAGATATAAATCAAGTGTGCTATTTACAACAAATGATATTTTAAGATTTTATAAGCAAAACTGGTATTTTCCAAGAACATCAACAAGAGAAATATGGACAATTTAACTGTTTTATCTGTCTTATGACTTATAATTTTTTTAAAAAAATTCGAAGATCTTATTTTAAATTGTCAAAAATTTGAATGTGTCTTTCCAATTTTAATATTTATTTCTGATATATTAATGTTAATTTATTGTTAGCTGATGATGTCCCTTAGGGGACGAAACATGTACTAGATATAATAAATTATATATTGTATTGAATAGGCGGACCGCTTAATTATAATATTTAAGTTTATCTTGAATATTCATTTATTGATTATAGTCAATACGGGATTAGTATTACTTGAAATGAAGCTGTTAAAGCTTATCAATTGTAATATTGTTGCATGTATCAATGATGACGGAGGGCATTTTAGACATTTCTTGTAGGAAAGCGTTTCATGTGATATGCTGGTACGTCGTACTCCTGTGTACTGTATCTCCCATGACTGATGTACTTTGCAGAGTAGGATTATGACTTAAAAAAATTGATTTCCAGTCTCATAAAATGTTGAAATTTTGCTCAAAAGTTTTTTTTTTTTTTGCTGTTTTGTTTTACGTCGCACCGACACAGATATGTCTTATGGCGACGATGGGAGAGGAAAGGCCTAGGAAGTGGAAGGAAGCGGCCGTGGCCTTAATTAAGGTACAGCCCCGGCATTTGCCTGGTGTGAAAATGGGAAACCACGGAAAACCATCTTCAGGACTGCCGACAGTGGGGCTCGAACCCACTATCTCCCGATTACTGGATACTGGCCGCATTTAAGCGACTGCAGCTATCGAGCTCGGTAACTCAAAAGTAATGAAAAAGGCCCTAATTCTCTTTAGCTTTCTTAAAAAGTCACCCACAAAATCGTATTTCACTCATATATACAAGATACATCCCTGTTACTTTCCAGAGTCTTGTCGAACTTTTTTCAAAGACCTTAAACGTTTCGGAACGTATTCTGGATGTTTTTTAAAACTCTCTGCAGATTTTCTAGAAAAATAACTAATTTTAAAAGTTTATAACTATGTCTATGCTTATGCTTTCCTGAACAATTGTGTAATGTAGCAAATCACTTGAATAACTGAAGTCATCCAGTTGAAATTCCCGAGCAGTACTAGCTAGCTCTTTTGCCATTTGTTCTTTTACCAGAAAGAAGAACCTCACTACTTACTATTTGTAGATTTATCTCTTTCAATTGGGTAGATCATTGACTTACTGATCAAAAGTACAATGCGGATGATTATCAGAAGCTATGCAGCACCCTGCAGGATCATGAAAATGCATTAAACAGTGTGAAGAGGTATTGAAATCAAGAACCTTCAAGATTCCTAGATCAAATCAGTGTGCGGAACGGGCAGTCAAGAGCCTTCAAGATCTTTATTACACCTGTAAAAAAAAAAAAAAAAAAAAAAAAAAACAAAAAAAACAAAAAACAAAGGATAAGCTACAGTTTAGATTAATGTTGTCTGACAAAAAATAATAACTTCAAATTATGCTATTATTATGCTAAATACTCATTTTCAGCCATTACAGCTTAATGTAACTTTTGGTACTTGTAGGATCGATATTAAAGTTCGTGGTTTTTGTGTGTTATTATATAACAGTGAATGTCATTTACTTGAAAACTACGTATTATTCAATTATATCATTATAATTTAAATATGTCCTCCTCTGTAGTCTAATGGTTAGCGCGATAATCTGCCACCTCCGGAGGTCTGGGTTCGATTCCCGGCTCTGCAACGTAATTCGAAAAGTGGTATGAGGGCTGTAACGGGGTCCACTCGGCCTCGGGAGGTCAATTGAGTAGAGGTTGGTTCGATTCCCACCTCAGCCATCATCGAAGTGGTTTTCCGCGGATTCCCACTTCTCCTCCAGGCAAATGCCGGAATGGTACCTAACTTAAGGCCACGGCCCCTTCCTTCCCTCTTTCTTATCTATCCCTTCCAATCTTCCCATATCCCCACAAGGCCCCTATTCAGCATAGCAGGTGAGGCTGCCTGGGCGAGGTACTGGTTCTCCTCCCTAGTTGTATCCCCGAGCCAAAGTCTCACGCTCCAGGATACTGCCCTCGAAGCGGTAGAGGTGAGATCCCTCACTGAGTCCGAGGGAAAAACCAACCCCGGTGGATAAACAGATAAAGAAGGAAAGAAAGAAAGAAAGAAAGAAAGAAAGAAAGAAACAAACAAACAAAAATATTTTTATTTTGCTACCTTATACGTGTTTCTGTATTTGGTTAAAATCAATTTTTGGTTTGGTGGGGACCTTTTTCAAAAATAAATTAGAAATAATGTATCCGTCTAGGACACAGGAAGATTTCGTGGCTCAGGTGACAGTGCGTCGGCCTCTCACTGCTGGATTCCGTGGTTCAGATCCCGGTCACTCCATGTGATATTTGTGCTGGACAAAGCGGAGGCGGGACGGGTTTTTCTCTGGGTGCTCCAGTTTTCCCTGTCATATTTCATTCCAGCAATACTCTCCAATATCATCTCATCTGTCATTCATTAATCATTGCCCCAGAGGAGTGCGACAGGCTTCGGCAGCCGGCACAATTCCTATCCTCGCCGCTAGATGGGGGCTTCATTCATTCCATTCCTGAGCCAGTCGAGTGACTGGAGACAGGCTTTTGATTTTCATTTTATGACAGAAGAACATGGGGCCACAAAAAGCCATAACTCTAATGCAGAGTTGTAGAAAATTAGTTCTAGCATTAAAATAAAGCACTTCCGGACACATCTACATATAATACGTTTTCTTCTTCTACGTGTAAGGAATGTCTCGTGAAAGATAGGTCTGCATTATTGTCACGGTGTGCATCCTCCGATGGGTGGGGGTGGTAGAATAACACCCACGGTATCCCCTGCCTGTCGTAAGAGGCGAATAAAAGGGGCCTCAGGGGCTATGCACTTTGGAGTGTGAGTTGGCGACTACGGGGCACTTAGCTGAGTCCTGGCATTGTTTCCACTTACTTGTGCCAGGCTCCTCACTTTCATCCATCCTATCCGACCTCTCTTGGTCAACTCTTGTTCTTTACCGACCCCGACACTATTACGTTTGCGAGTGCTAGGGACTCTTTCATTTTCATGCCCTTCCCCTCGTCTTCCTTTGGCCGATATCTTCATTTTTCCAAGTGTCGGATCCCTTCCATTTTTTCCCTCTGATTAGTGTTATATAGAGGATGTCTGCCTAGTTGTACTTCCTCTTAAAACAATTATCACCATCACCACTTACACTATGTATAGACGATGTTTCAGGCTTTTGCATGTAGCAACAACTAACGCTGAATTTATGTCTAATCGCTACAGTCAGTACGTCAAACATTGACCTTTCAGTTTACGAATCCTTTCTAGTCATATTTCTTAAGGCAGCTTTGCCATTTGTTTTCTACACCTCAGCGTATTGGAACATGTACCCGTATGAGTTAGATTACAAGTACAAGAGCTATTATTATTCTGGAACACCAGTAACTTACGTGGAATAAATAGCACTTCTTTTAGGTGGCATTAAACGTTATTTAGAGTGGGCCATATCTTTACTGTTATTAAACTGTAGGAAATCATACAGTGCCTGCGCTGTGTGCTAATAAGAGCATTTATTTCGTGACCATTAACAGTTTCTCTGTCTTGATTTACGCCGCTGTGTTTGCGGACTGCGGCTACACGGTACAGCCCGTCTCGAAAGTTACTATTCACGAACCAGTTGTTATATCCGACGCTACACTATTTATTATCCAATAATAATAATAATAATAATAATAATAATAATAATAATAATAATAATAATAATAATTTACTTACTTACTTAATCCATGGCTCTACGGTCCTTTAAGGACCTTGGCCTCCTTGACCACAGCTCTCCAGTCGTCCTGGTCTTCAGCACGCCTACGCCACCTCCTGACTCCAACGGTCCTCAGATCAGTCTCCACATCCTCCAGCCATCTCATCCGGGGTCGACCTCTCCTTCTCCTGCCCCCAGGGTGTCCTGTCAGAGCTTTCCTTGGAAGTCTTCCCTCCTCCATCCGTTGTACATGCCCCAGCCATCCAATTCGTCTCATTTTGATTGATGTCACTAAGTCCGGCTCCTTATACAATAATCTTATTTCTTCATTTGTTGTGATTCTCCATAAATCTCCCTCCTTCACCGGTCCAAATATCTTCCTCAGTACTTTCCTTTCCCACACATTTAATCTCCTCTCTGTGGCCTCAGTCAATACCCATGCCTCACTCCCATACATAAGCACTGGTTTAATTATTGTTTTGTAGAGAGTCAGTTTTAATTTCCTGCTTAAGTTTTTACTTCTCAGAAGGGGATACAGTGCCCTGTAGGATCTGTTGGCAGCCTTAATTCGATTTACAATATCTGTCTCAACTTTATTTTCTGAAGTTATTACTGAGCCAAGATATGTGAAGCTATCTACCACTTCAAAGGTGTAACCATCCACTTAGAGTTTTTCAGTGTTCCTTCCATTTCTCCCCGTTACCATATATTTAGATTTAGCCTCACTTATCTCCAAGCCCAAGAACCCAGCCGCATCTTTCAGTTCTCCCTCAAGGCGGTTGTAAGTGCCTCGTTACTTCTAGCAGATATCACCACATCATCTGCATAAGCCAAAATTTGGATCAGTCAATAATAATAATAATAATAATAATAATAATAATAATAATAATAATAATAATAATAATAATAATAATAATCTAGGTGATGGTTTATCTCCACTCCTATTCAATTGCGTCGTGGGTGAAGTAGTAAGAATTTGGAATGAAAAACTGAAAGAACACAAGCTGTCACCAAAAGCACTGGGAAGAGAGAACAGATGTGTTGAAATAAACAGTCTAGCATTTGCAAATTATTTGCCATACTTTCAGAAAACCTGAAGAATGCAGTAATACAAGTCAGTCTCTTGGAAGAAATAGCCAAAAGAACAGGTTTAAGAATTTCTGTAAAAAAAAAAAAGATAAATATAACAAAATGCTTCAGAATTTCTTTCTTTCTTAATCTGCTCACCCTCCAGGGTTGGTTTTCCCCCGGACTCAGCGAGGGATCCCAACTCTACCGCCTCAAGGGCAGTGTCCTGTAGCGTGAGACATGGGTCGGGGTATACAACTGGGGAGAATGACCAGTACCTCGCCCAGGCGGCCTCATCTGCTATACTGAACAGGGGCCTTACTTGCTGAGGGATGGGAAGATTGGAAGGGACAGACAAGGAAGAGGGAAGGAAGCGCCAGTGGCCTTAAGTTAGGTATCATCCCGGCATTTGCCTGGAGGAGAAGTAGGAAACCACGGAAAACCACTTCCAGGATGGCTGAGGTGGGAATCGAACCCACATCTACTCAGTTAACCTCCCGAAGCTGAGTGGACCCCGTTCCAGCCCTCGTACCACTTTTCACATTTCGTGACAGAGCCGGGAATCGAACCCGGGACTCCGGGGGTGGCAGCTAATCACACTAACCACTACCCCACAGAGGCGGACTCCAGAATTTCTAGTAACAGAAATTTGTCGAATAAAGAAAGTGAAGAAATTCAAATATTTGGGAGAACCAATTCAAGAAAATGGTTTGGAAAAATCCGCTGTAGAAGAAAGGGTACACAAGATGGAGAGAGCATACGGTGTAACTAGGAATATCTACCGAAAAAAAAGGGTTTATCTATAAACCTCAAAATACAACACTACAACACAGTAGTCAAACCGGAATGCCTATACGCGAATGAATGTCTAGAATTACAAGTTGAATAAATGAGATGTACTGGAAAGAAAAAATATACGGAAAATACTCGGCCGTCTAAGAACTACAAGGGGTTTGTTCTGCCCGAAGGCTGGTCCGAACCTCCGCAGAGGTGTGCCTGAGGCGGAGTTTACGTACGGTAGGGTGGCCAGTTCCTTTCTGCTCCTCCATTCCCTTATCCCCCCACCAACAGCGCGTGGCAACCCATCCATATCTTGACCACGGTCAATGTTGCTTAATTTCGGATATCTCACGTGATCCAGTGTTTCAACACGGCTACGGCCGTTGGCGCTAAGAACTACAGAAGTCTGGAAATAAAGGAGTAATGATGAAATATCCCGGAAAATAGAAAACATAACAGATACAATGCGAAAGAAGCGATCGATATTTTTTGGGCATTTATACAGAATGGTCCGCCCCTGCGATGTAGTGGTTAGTGTGATTAGCTGCCACCCCCGGAGGCCCGGGTTCGATTCCCGGCTCTGCCACGACATTTGAAAAGTGATACGAGGGCTGGAATGGGGTCCACTCAGCCTCGGGAGGTCAATTGAGTAGTAGTGGGTTCGATTTCCACCTCAGCCATTCTGGAAGTGCTTTCCCATGGTTTCCCACTTCTCCTCTAGGAAAATGCTGGGATGGTACGTAACTTAAGGCCATGGCCGCTTCCTTCCCGTTTCCTTGTCTACCCCTTCCATTATTCCTATTCCCCCACAAGGCCCCTGTTCAGCATATTAGGTGAGGCCGCCTGGGCGAGGCACTGGTCATCCTCCCCAGTTGTATCACCCCGACCCGGAGTCTGAAGCTCCAGGACACTGCTCTTGAGGTGGTAGAGGTGGGATTCCTCGCTGAGTCCGGGGGAAAAACCAACCCCGGAGGGTAAGCAGATTAAGAAAGAAAGAAAGAAAGAAAGAAAGAAAGAAAGAAAGGAAGAAAGGAAGAAAGAAAGAATTTATACAAAATGGATGACAATACATTAACCAAACAGATCTTCAAATATCTTTGGAACAAGAAGTCAACAACCTGAATTCATGAAGTCAAGAAAAACATGAGGGAAGAAGCAACAACAACAAAACACACACACACACACACACACACACACACACACACACACACACAGAGTTCTTCTAAAAAAATAGTGTTAGAAATGGAAGGATTCCAAGGTCGCGAGAGAAAGAAAACAGGCTCAAAATGGTCTGAGGAGAGAAAACGGAAACACAGTGAGCAAATGAAGGAGTATTGGAGGAGGAAGAAGGAGCAATAAAAGATGAAGCATTGAAATTGTCTCGTGGTCTCTAGAAGAACCTATCGGAGAAATAATAATAATAATAATAATAATAATAATAATAATAATAATAATAATAATAATAATAATAATAATAATAATAATAATAATAATGTAGTTTTCGGAAAAGTAGTTCGTGAATGACAAAAAAAAAAAAAAAAAAGAAAAGAAACTAAAGGGATACATACTGACAGACTACGTACAAACAAAATTCACCTTGATTGCTTAGTTTTTGGAGATGACCTTGGAAACCTTTCCAACAACGGACAAGAAGCAATCCAGTCCATAGAAACACTTCACGAAATACTGGCCAAAACCGGACTTCAAATTTCATTCGAAAAGACACCGTAACCTATATGGAAGAAACTAAATCAAGATTCGGAGGATTTAACAGGAAAATACCCAAAATGATCGCGATTAGTGTTGAATCCTAAGTTTTCGGGATTGCTATGCTGATTGGCGACGGTCGCAATGACAGTTGGAATGAATTTAAAATTAAACACTTAACAATAACTCTAAAAATATATAATAGTTCACAAAATATCAATCAACATCACAATAAAGTGATCTACAAAATTTCACTTCACCGGACGAGTTGGCCGTGGGGTTAGAGGCGCGCGGCAGTGACCTTGCATCCGGGAGATAGTGGGTTCGAATCCCACTGTCGGCAGCCCTGAAGATGGTTTTCCGTGGTTTACCATTTTCACACCAGGCAAATGCTGGGACTGTACCTTAATTAAGGCCACGGCCGCTTCCTTCACACTCCTAGGCCTTCCCTGTTCCATCGTCACCATAAGACCTATCTGTGTCGTTGCGACGTAAAGCCACTAGCAAAAATCACTTCACACATAGTGAACAGGTAACAGACTGCAAATCCTAAAATAAAACATCCAACGTAAGTACCCGGTCACCGCAGGCTAAAGCAGCTAGTTAATAAATAAAATATCAATAATGAAATGTCATTCGGTATGTAAAAGGTCGTCCGCCTCTGTGGTGTAGCGGTTAGTGTGATTAGCTGCCACCCCCGGAGGTCCGGGTTCGATTCCCGGCTCTGCCACGAAATTTGAAAAACTGGTACGAGGGCTGGAACCGGGTCCACTCAGCCTGGAGATCAACTGAGTAGAGGGGGGTTCGATTCCCTCCTCAGCCATCCTGGAAGTGGTTTTCCGTGGTTTCCCACTTCTCCTCCAGGTACCTAACATAAGGCCACGGCCGCAGCCTTCCCTCTTCCTTGTCTGTCCCTTCCAATCTTCCCATCCCCCCGCAAGGCTCCTGTTCAGCATAGCAGGTGAGGCCGCCTGGGCGAGGTAGCCTACTGGTCATCCTCCCCGACCCAAAGTCTCACGCTCCAGGACACTGCCCTTGAGGTGGTAGAGGTGGGATCCCTCGCTGAGTCCGAGGTAAAACAGACATACGCAACCGGTCATCGCAGGCTAAAGCAGCTAGTTAATATATGAAATATCAACGATGAAATTTCATTCGTCATGTAAAAAGTCCAGTCTGGTGACACATTTGGTGTGCACCCGGCAAAATTTAATCAAAACTCAGCCATAGACACTCAAGAGAGATTTGGCTTTCTCTGCCATCTAGTAGGCCTAAAAGTAAAATGGAACGTCGAAATTGACAAGCAGGCAGATAGTAGCCGTCAAGTTAAAGTAGCTGAGGACACACGATTATTATTATTATTCATGAAATCTCAAACCTATAGAGGCTAGATTATTTCGACAACACCTATCACGCGGAACTTATTTTACGTCAAAACTTTCGGCCGGGACATTGACATATCATCATTCGATTTTTGTATAAATCGATATCGTATGACGTGGAGTGGGGAATATAATTATTTCTCTTCTTTAAAAATCCGACTACCTCTCCCGGGTTTGAAGCTAAGCTCTTCGGATCCGGAGGTCGTCACAGTGCCAGCGATCTGGAAAAGGAGATTGATAGTCGAGTAACGGTAGCAATGATTTCTCAGCGAGGCAGCCGTGGCTCGAATCACAACGATTGATTGATTGATTGATTGATTGATTGATTGATTGATTGATTGATTGATTGATTGATTGATTGATTGATTGGTCACATAAGAGTATTTCGAGGTGCAAAGACGGTGTACTATATGTACTGAACATGATCTAATACGCTGACATTTATTACGAGTAATACAGTTTTTGTGTGGCTTGCCCTGAATGTAGTGTTTTCTTTGCATTTACAGTCAAATTTCTCACGCCTTAGACGGAGAGAACCATGTCATGATCACATGATTGTGTCCGACTCGTTGGCTGAATGGTCAGCGTACTGGCCTTCGGTTCAGAGGGTCCCGGGTTCGATTCCCGGCCGGTTCGGGCATTTTAACCTTCATTAGTTAATTCCAGTGGCTCGGGGGCTGGGTGTTTGTGCTGTCCCCAACATACCTGCAACTCGCACACCACACTTAACACTATCCTCTACCACAATAACACGCAGTTACCTACACATGGCAGATGCCGCCCACCCTCATCGGAGGGTCTGCCTTGCAAGGGCTGCACTCGGCTAGAAATAGCCACACGAAATTATTATTATTATTATTATTATTATTATTATTATTATTATTATCATCATCACATGATTGTGCCACGTCTGCCAAGCCGATAGACTGTCGTCCTCTGTGTATTTCTTTTTTCTAGTAGTTTAACGCCGCAGATTTTCGACGACTCAAGTTTGGGTAACGGCTAGGACTGAGAAGGTAGCGGGTGTGGCATTTGCTTGGTGTGAAAATGGGAAACCATCTTCAGGGTTGCCAATGGAAGGAATTTGAACCCTCCATCTCTTGAATGCGGGCTCACAGCTATGCGACCCTCTATGGGTGGGGACGGTAGAATTAACACCCACTGCAAGCCCTACATGTCATAGGAGGCGACCAAGAGGGGCCCCACGGGCTCTTAGCTGAGTCCTGGCATTGCTTCCACTTACTTGTGCCAGGCTCCCTCACTTTCATTTATCCCATCTGACCTCCTTTGGTCAACTCTTGTTCTTTTCCGACCCCGGCATGTTAGGTTCCGAGGGCTAGGGAGTCTTTAATTTCACTCCCTTCTTTGGCCGATATCTTCATTTTTCCTCTGATTAGTGTTAATAGAGGATGGTTGCCCAGTTGTACTTCCCTTTAAAACAGTAATCACTACCACCAACTCACAACTCGCTCGGTCGTCTTCAGTCTACATTCCACAACGCTGTAAAGATTTTCTTTCAAAGAGTGCAGCCGATATTTTTGCTGCAGTGAACAGCAATAGTATTTTATCGAGCTCCACCGTCACTTTAAATTATTAAGAATACAGATGTTTAGGTTACATGCGATCAATTAGGTGTATTTAGTTCTGACAAGCAAAATAGGTTATTTTACAACCTTGGATTTATTTAGGTTCTATAATGTTGCGATTTTTTTTTACCAATAATTGAATCTTCAATTTTAACCTTTAAAAAACCCAATTCTTCCTCGTTCAAACCCCGTCATCAGTGTTTTCCTAACGCAATTTTTAAACTCTAAATGGCGGGACTAAAGGGTGGCGGTTCGACGTAATATCGGCACACTTTTTTCTGGATAGATTTGTGTACGGGGGTGAGGAGTGAGGAGGGAGCTTTCCCGGTTCCGGTAGTGCTGCCAACTGAATGGAAATGAAATCTGAATTGAATCGATAATATGATCGATCGATATGAAGTTTCTAAACCGTTTTTAAGCCAACAACTGTGTCACACACACATTATATCACATTAAATAACATTTCTCGATGCGAATCTTGCTCCTAGCATGAATTCTATAGTTTGGCTTTGCCGTGTAAACAACAACAGTACTGGTACGTAAAGTGTACACCAGATATCGCACAGCCATGCATACGCGATTCATAGTTTGTGTTTCGAAGGTTGCCAGTACGAATCTTGAAGATTACCAAGGTTTACCGATTTAGCACCAGGGTGTAAATCTATCCAGAAAGAGTGTGCCGATAATATATAGAGCAGGCTCACGCCCTTTTCCTTCGTGCTGTCAGCCGAAATTAGCTTTCTAAGTTATTTCGGACAAACAATTTAATAATACCGCTGGAATACATTTACATTGTAGTAGGTCTACTCTGTGCGTAAAAAGGAAAAAGACATCTTAAGGCTAGTACACACCAAGCGACAAAGTTGCGGAACACGTGTACCGCGACAAGTTCCAGGGATGTCCTGCGACAATTTTTCCGTGTTTGGGACTGTCGCGATACAAAAGTTGCATGTCGCAGATCTCCCATTCGAAATGGGATACATGATACAAATGTTGCGCAACATGATGTAGTCTGGACGTGTCGCGAGACTAAGTCCCGGGACACGCCGATGCCAGTGTGCAGATAGCCGCCACGTGTTGGTGTTGTGTTTCGTGTTCTGTTGTTTTGCGATGGAAACTACTCTAAAAATCATTGAGGATTTACACACACACCGAGTATAAAAACAGAGACAAAAGGAGGGAAGCAATGGAGAGTCTGGCTAAAAAGTTCACTATGTCCATTCACGAGATGGAGAAAAAGATTCACAACATTAAAAGTACATAAAGCAATTTCTTGCGCCATTTCGCGCCAATTCCTGTGGTGGAACTGGCTCTATAGATGTGGACGCGGGACATTGTATCGCAACAGTCTAGGGACAGCGTCTCGCAACTGTCCCCAGACAATGTCCCGCGACTTTGTCGCTAGGTGTGTACTAGCCTTTAGGGAGTAATTTATAGTTTACTTTTAGTTTTACTTTAGTTTAGTTTAGTTTAGTTTTTAGTTTTACTTTTATTTACCTTAAAATGTTTTCAGCTCTTTGTCATGCATGAAATGCTCCTTGCGACAAAGTTCTTGTCGGATTCCCCGGAAAGTTTCAGAGAATGATTGAATATGTACAGAAATTAAAAGTAGTTCTGCATTTTACTAACAATATTTTTACTCCTGAAATAGCACAAAATTAGGATTTGTCTGTTGAATGAATATTGAACAATTGAAAAAAATATCTACACTATTGCCAATGATGCTTTCACGGCCCGTACTTATAGACATGATACTGTGTAGGCTTTTTGGACGTCCGGGAGCCATCTGGTGGCGAATGAAAATACCATTTCCACTTCTATTATAACGTCTAAATTTAAAAAGTCATTATTTAAGAAGCTTTTCTACTGGGCGGTCGATATTTTCTTCTGATGACGCAGAGCACAGTTCTCAGCGAAACGTAAAGAATTTCACCCTATTTTCTTGACACTGCATAAGCCCAAAAGTCTATACAGTATCAATATCCACAATAGTTTATACCTAACTGCAAAACCGGGAGTTGTTCTTAAATACAGTATATGATTATTTTTGAAAAGTCTGCCAAAAAATGAAAAAAACTGTGCCTCTAGGAGCATTTTCCATGCAACATATAAAAATATTGTCAATAACTTTGCAACCATTTAACTAATCAACTCCAAATTTTGTGTGGGGGGTATATCTTATTAATATGTGCTAGTGTTTTAAATTTGATTTTGAAAGAGGTAAACTGTAGAAGTTCAAATTTTCAGACATGACTTCCCTTAAGTATTTTATTCGTTGATTCACAAAATGAAGAATAAAGGGATATTTCGAGAGTAACGGGCTTGCACAGAATAGCTTCGAACCTAAGAATCCCGGTTTGGTAATATACGGTAATATGTGGAATTTAGTTTGAGAGCTTTAGATTCGAGTGTCCCTCCTTATCAGTATCCCAAACGTATTTACAAGTTCTGAAAACACCTTCTGGACCACTTCAAACGCTTCACTTCATTACTCTGCGCTCAACGTGGTTTCCACTACTGTCAACCACAGACTCGCATTACGCTTCACTCCCGTATCACTACCATGGCACTGAATTAAGCCAGGGAATTAATTCAGCCCGACTGGCGTTACCACACTTCCACTCTGCAGGATTACACCAGGTATTTCAATACAAAATTGCGGTTTAGAGGACAAAAAGTTGATGCTATTTTAATATGCAATTTACTACTGGTACTGGGAGATTAATAACGTTAAATCTATATATGAAAAATAAGAGTTTTGTCTGTACATTGCTCAGAATTTAAAAAGAATGGCATTTCTATATCGGTTGTGTCCACAGTAATAAGGAAATGAACTTTTTTATTTTCCGTCTTCTTTGTCTGTCTGTCTGTCTGTCTGTATGTATGGGCATCACGAAAAAATGTCTGAAGGGAATGTAATGAAAATTGGTATGTATGATCAAAAAATGAGGCGCTAAAATCTATGTTATAAATAATTTTATTCATGCTGAGTGAAATGGTAGTTTAGGGGAAGGTCTAAAATGTAATTTTTCAAATATGTATGGTATTAGTGTTCCTATCGATAAATAATATATGCCCTACATTTATATAGAATTAAATTTCCGATCATTTATGCTTTATACATTGTTATCGTACGAGTTATGATAACAGAGATATTCATGAATTTTGATTTTGTTGTTGTTGCTAAGTCCATATCAACACTGAACCACAAGAAAATGGGTGAACATAATTTAATGAAAGTCGGTGTGTAAAGTGTTGGACCGAGCTCGATAGCTGCAGTCGCTTAAGTGCGGCCAGTATCCAGTATTCGGGAGATAGTAGGTTCGAACCCCACTGTCGGCAGCCCTGAAAATGGTTTTCCGTGGTTTCCCATTTTCACACTAGGCAAATGCTGGGGCTGTACCTTAATTAAGGCCACGGCCGCTTCCTTCCCATTCCTAGTCCTTCCCTGTCCCATCGTCGCCGTAAGACCTATCTGTGTCGGTGCGACGTAAAGCAACTAGCAAAAAAAAAAAAAAAAAAAAAGTGTTGGAATAAGGCACTACAGTCTAGTGTAGAAATAATTTTTATTCACGCTGGATGAAAGCGTAGTTTAGGGGAAGGTTTCTAGAATATAATTTTTTAAATACAGTAGAACCCCGTTTATCCGAAATAAAGGGAGCGGAGCCACTTCGGTCGACGCGTTTTTTCGGATGACACACGGTAAATATTTTCTGAAGTTAAATGTCGAAATAAAAATGCATAAACTCTGTTATGCAAAGGTGTATACGGTATATTAACATTAAAATGTTTACATAATGCCACTCATTGTATAAAAACGGTGATTTTCTTAGTGCAGTGCTGTCGTGCAGCTATATCGCACCACCGTTTAATCAACGATACATCAGCTGGTGTAGATTCATTGCTTTGTTCAACAAAGCACAAAGCGATCTGAAATAATGAAACCATTTTTTTGTTACTACTGAACTGAATACTGTACTGTATACAGTATTTTTATTACAGTTCTGTAATTTAAGCGTGTGGTACCATATTTTAATAAAAAAATTGAAATCAATCTTACCTCTATTGCATTGAATCCATCATCTGCTGTAACTCGATTCTCAAAACTGCCATTGTCAAGGTCGGAGTGGTATGCATAATATTCATGACGAATAATAATAATAATAATAATAATAATAATAATAATAATAATAATAATAATAATAATAATAATAATAATAATAATAATAATAATAATAATAATAGTAATAATAATAATAATAATAATTCCTGCTTGTTCAAGAAAAAATATAGCATGGAACGAACTAGAGGGTAATAAACTGTTTTGTTTTATGCTACACGGGCATTCTGGCATAAGTGATAATATAAAAATAGGGTTTGCCTAGTAGCTCTCAGCATATATAGCAAGAGAATTACTAATATCGACGGTTAAGAACGAGAGGGTAAAAACAAAATATTAGAATACAATTTTGCCAGAGCATTTCGGTTAAGCCGGGTTTCGGTTAATTGAAGTTCGGTTAAGGGGGGTTCTACTGTACTTGTGCTGGTCCTTTCGAAAAGTATTACTTAACAAAAGTTTGTCATGATTACCTTAAAGTGTAAAACCACATGACAATCGGTACGTATCGACAAGGAAAACTGTGAAGATGATTTTAAAAATGAGAAAAAATCATGAAGGAACGATCACTTGAAGAATATGACAAGAGGGAGTCATCAAAGAAGGAAGGACTTCCTTTACATCAGATGCTCTAATATCCCAGAGTCGGAAGAAAACTAAACGTGAAGGCCTACAATATCTACTGCTAATAAAACTGATCAACAATAACATTACATTGACCACTGTTCTGATGTGATTTGTCTCTTCAGCTGCCACTCATCTCCGATAGATGGGATTACTGCTGCGTCCCAAGTAAAACAGCATGTCTGAATATTGGTGGAAAGTAGCTGCGGTGTTGTGTAACTTTATACATCCTGTGTGATTATCTCGTCAACGATGGGTAGGATCTACTACATCTAGTCTGTCTATTTATACTGTGTAAAGCAGAATATCTGCCTGTCCGTTTCTTATACAGGATGGGCAAAATAAAACTGGCAATGAACATCTCCTCTGAAGGACTGAAAAACTGAGGATCCAAAAGTTTTGAATCTACTTCACTCATAAGCCACTGGCAGAACTCAACACGCGAAGGTTCGTCTGGACGCATTAACGCATGCACAATAGCAAATTTGTAAGGATACAGATGCAGGTCATTTTTGCTAATTTCGCACGACGCTGCCTTAATTCCCACTTGCACAGATAAACGGCGTGGAGATTTCGTCGGATTTCGTTCCAGGGTTTCCTTCACTCGAAATATTCGAACTCTTTTCGGATAGTTATGGCTTTATACGCTACAGAGCCCGTTTCACGTCATTTTGCCACTAAATTTTGCATTGCAGATTTTGCTGGAGGTTATACCCTTTTGTGCTCCATTCAAATGGTCATTAGACACGTCTGCTCCTCTCTTTCAGTCGCACATAATGAAACAGTGACGTACTCAGAAGATGCGCACGCGCCGACATGTGACAGCAAACGATTGGTCCATCGAAATCACGGTTTCCAATATTTCCTGTGTTGGGCAGTTCTCCTGTTCATTAATAAGGATCAGTTCCGCATGAGTCTTATAAATATTTCTGGGCACGTTTAGTTTTCCCACCCGGTACAAAAATACACCTTTCAATCAATCAATCAATCAATCAATCAATCAATCAATCAATCAATCAATCAATCAATCAATCAATCAATCAATCAATCAATCAATCAATCAATCAATCAATCAATCAATCAATCAATCAATCAATCAATCAATCAATCAATCAATCAATCAATCAATCAATCAATCAATCAATCAATCAATCAATCAATCAATCAATCAATCAATCAATCAATCAATCAATCAATCAATCAATCAATCAATCAATCAATCAATCAATCAATCAATCAATCAATCAATCAATCAATCAATCAATCAATCAATCAATCAATCAATCAATCAATCAATCAATCAATCAATCAATCAATCAATCAATCAATCAATCAATCAATCAATCAATCAATCAATCAATCAATCAATCAATCAATCAATCAATCAATCAATCAATCAATCAATCAATCAATCAATCAATCAAAAGCTAATACTGTTTCGCGAAATACGTGTGTAGAAGGCATACGTCTGTTTGGAGCTTCGGCTGCATTCTGACCAGGTTGTTCAGATTAAAATGATGTCTGTGTATTCTTCGCTGCTGAACACACTAGCCATTACCGATATGCAGACAGTAAATATAGTGCGGCTGTACCATCCACCAGCCTAGAAATATGCGTTGGAACACGAGGTTTACTAATAACAAGGGATGACCGAGCTCGAAAGCTGCAGTCGCTTAAGTGCGATCAGTATCCAGTATTCGGGAGATAGTAGGTTCGAATCCCACTGTCGGCGGCCCTGAAGATGGTTTTCCTTGGTTTCCCATTTTCACACCAGGCAAATGCTGGGGCTGTACCTTAATTAAGGCCACGGCCGCTTCCTTCCCACTCCTAGCCCTTCCCTGTCCCATCGTCGCAATAAGACCTCTCTGTGTCGCTGCAACGTAAAACAAGTAGCAAAAAAAATACAAGGGATGCATTAGACCGGTAGCGCTGAGTAACATGCTGCGAGCGACAGTGCGGTCCTTATCTCTACATATTCTGATATAACCTGCCCGCTGGCAGGAGTGCCCATGTGAAACTCAGATGGCAGACTTCCCATTCAATATTTGTGCGTGCGGGACATTTATAAGTAGAAAGTACGGCGTTCGGGAGCCACCTGGTATATAAGAAAACATAAAGGTCCAATAATACTGCCTTGAGGAATTCCCCTCATAATTATTACAGGGTCAGATAAAGCCTCTCCTTCTCTAATTCTGTGAGATCTATTTTCTTGAAATGTTGCAACCCATTCAATCTTTCTTTTGTCTAGTCCAGTTGCACTTATTTTTGCCAGTAGTCTCCCATGATTCACCCTATCAAATGCTTTAGACAAGTCAATCGCGATACAGTCATTTAACCTCCTGAATCCCATATACAGCCGCTCGCAAAATTATTCGTCCGCGCTCTTCATGTGAGGACAATAGCCAATAGCACCAATGTAATAAAGAAGTTCATTGCAAACAAGTAATCGTATGTTTCATTTGCCATCTGAACATCTGAGGACATTACTAATAAATAATAATAATCGTATGGCCTCAGCTACCGTGTGCAGACATTTCAATTTGACGCCATCTGGCTGTCTGCTCGTCAATTTCGACGTCCCGTTTTACTCTAGGCCCCCACTAGATGGCAGGCCGAGTAAACCGAAACTCTCTTGGGTGTCTATGGCTGAGATTTAATTTTGTCGGGTAAACACCAAATGTGTCACCAGAGATCTTTTACATGCCGACATCGTACGACATGGAGTGTCGAATGGACTTTTTTCCGCCCTTCAAAAATCCGACTACCTCTGTCGGGTTTGAACCCGCTATCTTGGGATCCGGAGGCCGACACTCTACCGCTGATCCACAGAGGCAGCTAGGACATTACTTATAGTACCCTAAGCACTGGCATTTGGAACAAACAAAAAACAATCATACTGCTTGCAGAAAAGTCACGTTGCAAAAGTATTCGTACACAATAAGAAGTCAAGGAATATTCAGTCGTTTTCTAAATATCAGTAGTGTGTCGAACGTCCTTTGGAACCAATCACGGCTTGAATGCTTTTCGGCATGGATGTCACCAGTTTTTCTGTCACTTCCGGGCCTATTTCGTGCCATTCTTCCATGAAGTATTGCTTGAGAACTTTTTTATTTGGAATACGCTGCTTGATCAGTGTACATTTTAATTCCGCCCATAAATGATATATGGGGTTTAAGTCTGGGGAGTGGGGTGGTGTCTGCAGCACATGAGGTGTATTGTAGAGTAGCCATTCTCTAACAACACGAGCAGTGTGCTTAGGGTCATTATCTTGCTGGAAGAAGTACCCACAACTAAGACCTAATTTTGCCACGTTGGGTGTTAAGTGTTGCTTTAATATACTCAAATATACCATCTTATTTATCCGTTCAGGTATTATATGGCAGTTGGCTACCCCAGCCGCCGCCATACATCCGCATACCATCATGGAACCTTTTCTATATTTTGCGGTTGGTTGCAGATTTTGACTTTGGAGCTCGGCGTTCTTTTTTCTCCATACACGTCGCTTTCCAGAGCAAATGAATAAACAGAATTTGCTCTCGTCCGTAAACAACAAGCGTTTCCATAATGCTGGTGGCTTCATAACGTACTGTTTGGCGAACGCCAGCCTCTTCTTATGGTTCACCTCACTTATCCAGGGCTTCTTCCAGCTTGTACGCCCCTGCAAACCAGCTCTGTGTAACACACGTCGTACGGTGTCGGTGCTGATGTTCTTCCCAGTGGAGGTTTGTACTTCTGTTCGAAGCACAGGTCCAGACACATGGGGATTTTTCTGGACGGTGCGTATTATGCTTCGCTCTTCGCGTGTTGTCAGCTTCCTCGACCACCCAGTTCTTGCTCTATTGATTAAGTTGCACTGGTCTTGTATCGTTCAATGATACTTGGACTGTAGTTCGTGGTATTCGTATTTTTCAGCAATTACTCTTCACGAATTACCAAGTACACTGACTGACAGAGCAAATGCAACACCAAGAAGGAGTGGTCAGAACTTTATGCCAATTGCAGGGTAGACTGACGTCACTGAGGTATGCTCATGATGTGAAATGCGCCGCTGTGCTGCGCACGTAGCGAACGATAAATGGGACACGGCGTTGGCGAATGGCCCACTTCGTACCGTGATTTCTCAGCCGACAGTCATTGTAGAACGTGTTGTTGTGTGCCACAGGACACGTGTATAGCTAAGAATGCCAGGCCGCCGTCAACGGAGGGATTTCCAGCAGACAGACGACTTTACGAGGGGTATGGTGATCGGGCTGAGAAGGGCAGGTTGGTCGCTTCGTCAAATCGCAGCCGATACCCATAGGGATGTGTCCGCGGTGCAGCGCCTGTGGCGAAGATGGTTGGCGCAGGGACATGTGGCACGTGCGGGAGGTCCAGGCGCAGCCCGAGTGACGTCAGCACGCGAGGATCGGCGCATCCGCCGCCAAGCGGTGGCAGCCCTGCACGCCACGTCAACCGCCATTCTTCAGCATGTGCAAGACACCCTGGCTGTTCCAATATCGACCAGAACAATTTCCCGTCGATTGGTTGAAGGAGGCCTGCACTCCCGGCGTCCGCTCAGAAGACTACCATTGACTCCACAGCATAGACGTGCACGCTTGGCATGGTGCCGGGCTAGAGCGACTTGGATGAGGGAATGGCGGAACGTCGTGTTCTCCGATGAGTCACGCTTCTGTTCTGTCAGTGATAGTCACCGCAGACGAGTGTGGCGTCGGCGTGGAGAAAGGTCAAATCCAGCAGTAACTGTGGAGCGCCCTACCGCTAGACAACGCGGCATCATGGTTTGGGGCGCTATTGTGTATGATTCCACGTCACCTCTAGTGCGTATTCAAGGCACGTTAAATGCCCACCGCTACGTGCAGCATGTGCTGCGGCCGGTGGCACTCCCGTACCTTCAGGGGCTGCCCAATGCTCTGTTTCAGCAGGATAATGCCCGCCCACACACTGCTCGCATCTCCCAACAGCCTCTACGAGGTGTACAGATGCTTCCGTGGCCAGCGTACTCTCCGCATCTCTCACCAATCGAACACGTGTGGGATCTCATTGGACGCCGTTTGCAAACTCTGCCCCAGCCTCGTACGGACGACCAACTGTGGCAAATGGTTGACAGAGAATGGAGAACCATCCCTTAGGACACCATCCGCACTTTTATTGACTCTGTACCTCGACGTGTTTCTGCGTGCATCGCCGCTCGCGGTGGTCCTACATCCTACTGAGTCGATGCCGTGCGCATTTTGTAACCTGCATATCGGTTTGAAATAAACATCAATTATTCATCCGTGCCGTCTCTGTTTTTTCACCAACTTTCATCCCTTTTGAACCACTCCTCCTTGGTGTTGCATTGTCACTGTCAGTCAGTGTATGTGGAGTTGGATAATTCGTTGGCGTTCAACAATAGTTCGTTTCCGTATTTTTCCCATCGTACTCGGGGCATGCATTAGATGTTGTCTCACCGATACTGTCCGTATCACTGATGGACTGAGCTTGGTGATGTGTCCCCCATCCTCAATGCTGTGTTCGTTACACAAGATAATGCACAAGGCGGACGAATACCTTTGCGTTGCCATTTCCTAGCCCAACCTCACTCATTCTTTATTATTAAAGAGTACTGACGTGCAAGAGGTATATTCTGCCGGTATTATAGTACATATATATTGCATATTCACCGCGTATTTGTTTCTGAACGTATCCGAAGCCTTGTAATGCAGTTTTAGTGTTCACTATATGAAAAGTACATATGGACGAATACTTATGCGAGCGACTGTATCTCCCGTTCCACCAATCAGAACCAAATATTGTATCGCGTACCTTTTGAGACTTGCGGATAATCCTGTATACAATAAATTTGAACAGCCCTATCCATACTCTAGATTTAGGTCCTTTGGTACATTAGCATAGGCTTATATAGGTAAAATATCGAATTTGTCGTATCTTCTGCAGACTCAGATAAAATATCATCGGCAAATCTCAGAGTTTTGATTTCCTCTCCTTGGATTGTCATTGCTTTTCCAAAATCATGGCTCGGAGGTCCATGGTGTAACCAAGCGACCGCTGGTCAGCCTGAAGACTTGCAAATTATGAGGTGGCATGTGGTCAGCACGACGAATCCTCCCGCCCGGTATTCTTGGGTTTCTAGACCGGGTCCGCCATCTCACCGTCAGATAGCTTCTCACTTGTAGTCACGTACGTTGAGTGGACCTCGAACCAGCTTTCAGATCCAAGTAAAGATAACTGACCTTGTAGGGAATCGAACCTAGGGCCTCCGGGTAAGAGACAGGCACGCCCGCGGTTCCTTAAGTTAGGTACCATTCCGGCATATGTCTGGAGGAGAAGTGAGAAACCTCGGAAAACTACTTGGAGGATGGTTGAGGTGGGAATCGAACCCACCTCTACTCAGTCGACCTCCCGAGGCTGAGTGGACCCCGTACTAGCCCTCGAACCGTGTGTATGAGCGTTAGAGAGTTGGTCATACAGATAAGTAATTTGAAAAAATGTATTTATTTTTCTTTCTTTGTTAATCTGTTTACCCTCCAGGGTTGGTTTTTCCCTGGGACTCGGTGAGGGATCCCACTTCTACCATCTGAAGGGGAGTGCCCTGGAGCATGAGACTTTGGGTCGGGGATACAACTGGGGAGGATGACCATTACCTCGCCCAGGCGGCCTCACCTGCTATGCTGAACAGGGGCCTTATGGGTGGTGTGGAAAGATTGGAAGGGATAGACAAGGAAGATGGAAGCGTGTCACCTTCTCTTGGCTATGAACTACACTCAGCTGAGAATCTGTGAGAATACGCAGGGCTGGTCACTTTCTCTTGGCTATATTAGGCCTACTATAAGCTGAGAAAGTACGAGAATTCTCAAATCTCTCATTTTCCCTTGGTGTCACGTATTGTCAGCTGACAAATTAGGAGAATTCTCATTGTGTGTGACCTTCTCTTGGCTATGAATTGCACTTAGATGAGAAACTGTAAGAATTCTCAAGGCTTGTCACCTCCTCTTGGCTATCAACGACTATCATTTGAGACATTACGAGAACTACTGTGGCCACCCCTCCTCTGCTTGGTTGGCCGGTCAGAGTGCAGAGCTGTCGAAGTGATTGTAGGAGACCTTTCCAGAGCGTTACCAATGTTACCTACAGTTTCTTGTGTGAGTACTGTACATGGTTTATTATGTTTCTTGTCAAGAAGACTTCCCGTCTTACGTAATTTAGTTACTAATCTATGAATCGAAGTCCGACCTGGAATTTGAACATCAGGAAACTTCTCTTGAAAATAATAATCTCCTTATTGCCCTCGCACTTTCTGTACGGACGTATGAATCACAAATGAATACTCTTTGGGGAACAGAATACCGATACACGACTTAAGCCACATAAGCCATTTCACTGAATTCACACTCGGTACTAATGTCACTAACAAAACACACGCCACCTTTGCAAACGTTCAACAAAGACTGATAGCGCAGCCTTGAGTACATCCGGCACTGTATTTCGTCATCGGCCGACTCACTCATTCAGGAATCCTCGCGCACAGAATGGAGCGGTTCCGCTTTATTCTGCTCACCCGGTATTTAATTCTAATACATGTGTAATAATTGTTCCTTTGGTGAAAGTTTTCTTTATAGCACTGAAACAAAATCTCAAACTATTATTAGGCCTAGCGCACTTAAGTTGTTAAACTGTCAACCTTTACCTCTGAGTCGAAATTCGCTCAGGGAGCATCAAAGTATTTAACATTTTGTAGTTTTTTTTTTCGGTTTTGATGTACGGTATACGTCCCATTCCCCACGCCGGCCATTTTTGTTGTCTATAAAATTTTGTGACCCCTCCACTCTAATTCACAATCGCCACTACTGTAAAACCAATCAGTCCCTATCCTTGCGAATAGGAACAAAAATGAATGCTGCCTAGATTGATCGTGGTAATGTCACACTAGATTTTAAAGCCTTACTATGTAGAAATTATTATTTTCCGAAGGGATGTTTACCTTCTAATTTTGTGGGAGGGAAAGGAACGATTCATTTTGAATGCTAAATTGCATTCTATGTAAATGTAATTCTACTAATTTTTTGGAAAAAGGGAGAGAGAGGGAAAGAGAAACAGTGTTGGTAAGAGAAGGAATATCAAACATTGGCGAAGGAAAACAAATGGCGCAAATATTGGTGATGTTCCAGGTGATTACCCAACACAGCCACTCTTTGCGACTTTATACACATTTTGTCAACACGTTCGTACATACATGCATACATTCATGTTTGTCCCATCATCCATGCGAGCTTAATCAATAGAGAACCGCAGCAAAGCAAACATAATTAGCGGATAGCTTTGTCATACAATGACGATAAATATCAGACGATTGTTCCAGCACCGCGTGCTAATATTTTTCTATTCTGTGATAAATTTAACTTGATGAGAATGAATGCCTTTTCGTCGTCTACAACTACTTGTTATATTGTTTGTATGTTGAAATGTTTTCGTATCCTAGCGGCTAAGTCATAGCCCTCTGTAGAAGAGTGGTGGAGTTCTACTACTACTACTACTACTACTACTACTACTACTACTACTACTACTACTACTACTACTACTACTAAAACGTTTTCATTCTGTCCCTGAAGGGGACTGCGGGCCTCCTAGACAGTAACGACCGTCTCTCAGGCGAGAGAGATATGATACGGTGAAGGTGATTTTCGGAGAAGGTGAGAAGGTTGACGGCTATGGCCTATACTAGGAACTGTCCTGGCATTCGCTTTAGTGCAGTAGAATGGAAAACCACGGAAAACCATTCTCAGGACAGCCGACAGTGGGGACCTGCCCCTCTCCACCTCCCGAATAGAGAGGCGTGAGCCGTCGAACCACGGACCAGCCATGGCCACCTATAGGTCAAAACCCACTCTGGAAGTGCCGACGCATTGGTGGAGTATCGACGCCCGCGGTTTTAAACCGTGTAGAGGTTGTCGGATTTTCGAATGTCAAAATGTCTTCTCTGATGACACATTCAGTGTGTGTTCATCAACGAATCAACTGTCTCCGAAAGCGACACCGCGCGATCACTTGCTCGGTAAATAATCTCTTTCATTCCCTCACACATTCATACCTCGATCATCGCTTTGAGTCAGTTTGATGAATCACGCAAGTTCGCCTTAAATTTCTTATGGGAATTCACGCCCCTAATGTTGACAGGGAGGAAATTTCATGACCAGACAGCAAAGATTGCTAAAGAGCGGTTGTAGATAGTATTACAGCGTAAAAGGTATTATTACGTACCAGCCCTGAGGTAGCTCCCTTCGGTACTTCCTGGAAGGGGTAGTGAGTCAGATGAGCGTGGATCTCCCAGATAACGTGTGGGATGGGTCTGGCCTTTCCGTGTATTGTTCTCGTCGGCTGGTTTACCTGTGAATTTCTGAGAGATACAACGAGAATGTTCCGTCCCTAAGTACATCGCGAATATTCTGGTACATATCACCCAAACTATAAAAAAGGAGGCTAGCCGCGGACAGTCGGCCAGTGTTGGACTCCGTGGTGGAGTCACTAGCGACAGAGGTGTTTGGCTGTCGCTAGTGTCCCAACGAGGAATGCACAGCTGGACTGAAGACGGCGTACGAGACAAAATACTGTGTGTGTACTGCCTTAGAGTACTGTGTGTGTGTACTTCTGTACACTGAGAATCATCGTGAGTGAGCGATTGGAGCAGTTATCGTGAGCGTAATTGGATCTGCGTTAACAGTCGCTATTGTGAGTATTGCCCTGCTGTTGAATACTCTTGAGCTGTTGCTGCTTAGTTGTTCACTGCATGTGACTGTGTACCTCACTGGAGTCAAACCAACGAACAGTCATCGTGTCTTGTGTAGCCAGCATTCCTATGTTAAAATTTAGCGGTCTGCACGCAGCTGCTATAAGGGGTGCCTAACTTGAGAGCGCAAGTGAAAGTCACGCGAACCAGTGAATAGAATTATAGCCGTCTCCAGGTAATACCAACCGGGCGGACCGCCTACTGTGTAAAAAGAAGAGTGACTTGTAAACAGGCAGCAATTAGTACGTGTGGCAGTTCAAGGTTTAACAGAATTATGTGTGTTTTTATATACCGGTATACATATGTGTGTGTGTGTGTGTGTTTGTGTGTGCGTGCATTTATTGCGACATCTTGATGGAAATTAGAGCAATAAAAGATACGCTGTTTTATTCGTAACAGTATAGTAAGAGAGGAACGTATTGTATACTGTGGTGATAATTTGATGAGAGGAGCTTAAAGTGTGAAGAAAATTTGGTCTATTTATATGAATTGTATATTCCGTGGAGAAGGGCTAATGAGTGCAGTTGATGACGGTCTTACACGGGAAGCCATGACAGTTTCTTGTAACAAGGCATGAGTATCATAAGGTAGATTAAAAATAAATGTATTGCAGCTAATTAAATTTCAGCCTAGCTTCTTATTATTGTCTTGAATTATGTCCATTAATACAGCTTAACATTAGTCAAGGACATGTAGGGAGAGGGAGCTATATAAATAAAACAATGGTAAAATGATTAGGATAACTACCAGATTCTGGAGAATTACTTCGAACCCCTTCTCAACTGCGAGACTCCAAAGTCCACATTCCCTTTTGAGGATTATGTACACGGTCACCCAGATTGATTTCGTCCCACGAAAGAAGAAATCAAACAGATCATTCAGTCACTCAAGGACAGGTGGTGGTGTGGTGATGATTACTGTTTTAAGAGGAAGAACAACTGCGCAACCATCCTCTATAAAACACTAATCGGAGAGAAAAAAATTGAAGGGGTCTGACACTTCGAAAAATGAAGATATCGGCCAAAGAAAGACAAGGGCCACGAAGGGCGTGAAAATGAAATACCTAATAGCTTCGGGGTCAGGAAAGAACAAGCGTTGACCAAGTGCGATCGAATAGGATAGATGAAAGTGAGGGGCCTGGCACAAGTAAGTGGAAGCACTGCGAGGTCAATTGTACCCTATATTAAAAAACGATTAATGTGATTTATTTGATCAAACATTAATCATCTTTCATTAAAATGTTTACGGTGTATTATTCTGTGTCATTTGGCTTGCTTCCTAAAACAAAAATGCAATAATTTCTACGTAGGAATTAACATTAATAATAAGATTAATAATAATAATAATAATAATAATAATAATAATATTTTACAATTGGCTTTACGTCGCACCGACACAGATAGGTCTTATGGCGACGATGGGACAGGAAAGGCCTAGGAATGGGAAGGAAGCAGCCATGTCCTTAATTAAGGTACAGCCCCAGCATTTGCCTGGTGTGAAAATGAGAAACCACGGAAAAACATTTTCAGGGCTGCCGACAGTGGGGTTCGAAACCACTATCTCCCGGATGCGAGCTCTCAGGTGTGCGCTCAGATAGGCCTTATGGTGCTGATGGGATAGGAAATGGATATGAGTTGATAGGAGGAAGCCGTGGCCTTAATTAAGATACAGCCCGAGAATTTGGCTGGTGTGAAAATGGGAAACCACGAAAAACCATCTTAAGGTCTACCGACAGTGGGGTTCGAACCCACTATCTCCCAAATGCAGGCTCACATCTACGCGCCCCTAATTGCATGGCCAAATCGGTCGCTAATAATAATAATAATAATAATAATAATAATAATAATAATAATAATAATAATAATAATAATAATAATAATAATCTATAACAAACGGTCAATATCTTCTTTTAAATTCCAGCTCAGACATTTCTGTACAGTAATTCGACCTGAATCTTTATATACAACAGAATGCCTGTCAATAAATTAGATAGCTCTGGCAGAACAACTAGAAGCCAAAGAAAGGAAGATTGTAGGGAAAATCTTGGGCCCAGTAAAGGAAAATGGAGAAAATATGAGAAGCCACAATCATGAACTACAGTATATCTGAATATGGAGAGAAACCAGACACTATTGAGACAAGAAGGATTTCTTTCTTCTTCTTCTTCTTCTTCTTCTTCTTCTTCTCCATCCATTCCCTTTTCCAGATTGTCTCTGGGTAGGGTAGTGTACCAAAGCCCTCCACCTTACTCTATCTTTCCACCATTCCTCTTATAGTACTTTATTTTTATCGACTCCTCTATTTGCAATACAGTCGACAACAGAGGTCCTCCACCTTATTCTAGGACGGCCCCTAGGCCTCTTTCCAGCCACTGTATCCATGAATTTTCTCTTTGGCATTCTCATCACGTGTCCAAACTATTTTAGCTTTGCTATATCAATCTCTTCTTGAAGTTTACACACTCCCACGCTTCTCTCAGCTGCTTGTATCTTACTTTGGTTCCACTTAGTTAACGTCCAGGCTGCTGAAGCATAGGTTTATAATAGGACGCGTATTAAACCTTCTTGAAGGGAAGGGAGTGGTGGTGGCCTTAATTAAGGTGCATCCCCAGCATTTTCCTGGTGTGAAAATTGAAAACCATGGAAAAACATCTTCAGGACTGCCGACAGTGAGATTCGAATTCCCATTATCCTGAATACA
This sequence comes from Anabrus simplex, assembly GCF_040414725.1. NCBI lineage: Eukaryota > Metazoa > Arthropoda > Insecta > Orthoptera > Tettigoniidae > Anabrus > Anabrus simplex. Next base: position 61,972,574 of record NC_090275.1, read on the forward strand.
AACTCACACTTGCTGAAAAAGAAAACTGATGGGGTCAGGTTGAGCGAGGTGGAAAAGGATGTACAAGAATTGGGGATCTTACGTGATGAAATCTTGCAATGTGACCCTTTAAAGAAGAAACTACAGAATTTTCGAAAAAAAAAAAAAAAAAAAAAAAAAAAAAAACAACTAAAATGGAGAGGGCAAGACGTGGACCGAAGAACGGGAGGAAGCTCGCCGAAGAAGGATGTGGGAGTACTGGGCGAGTGTTAAGCTCAAGACAAAACACTGTTGAAATAGCATGGCCCATAGTTGGCCGTGGTGTAGGGGTAGCGTGCTTGCCTCTTACCTGGAGGCCCCGGGTTGGATTCCCGGCCAGGCCAGGGATTTTTACCTGCATCTGAGGGCTGGTTCGAGGTCCACTCAACCTACGTGATTAGAATTGAGGAGCTATCTGACGGTGAGAAAGCGGCCCCGGTCTAGAAAGCCAAGAATAACGGTTGAGAGGATTCGTCGTGCTGACCACACGACACCTCGTAATCTGCAGGCCTTCGGGCTGAGCAGCGGTCGTTTGGTAGGCCAAGGCCCTTCAGGGCTGTAGTGCCATGGGGTTAGGATAGGTTATAGTTGGCCGAAACGAAATAATAATAATAATAATAATAATAATAATAATAATAATAATAATAATAATAATAATAATAATAATACGTCTGCTAGCGCTAAGTTTCGTCGCTTCAAAATTAAAAGAAAAACCGTACAGGTCAGAAATTATGGGAAATCTTATAGTCAACTATGTATCCTTTGCCAGTCTCTGACAACTAAACATTGTCAAAAATATGATGTTGCTTGCTTACAAGAATTTCATTTTCAGAAATCATATATCTAATCTTATTCTTCTTCTTCTACTACTACTGCTTTTCCCCTCACCTGGGCAGCAAAGTGGATTTGGTCCCGTTCTACAGCCGGATGCCCTTCCTGACTCCAAACCTAAGTGGAGGGATGTAATCACTATTGCGTGTTTGTTGGCAGTGTGGTGTGTTGTCTGAATATGAAGAGGAAAGTGTTGGGACAAGCACAGATACTCAGTCTCCGAGCCAGAAGAATTAATCAGACGAGATTTAAAACCACGACGCGGCCGGGAATCGGACCCGGGACCCTCTGAACCGAAGGCCTCAACGCTGACCATTTAGCCAAAGAGTCGTACAAATCATATCTATAATCCAAACCAAAACACCATGGCGCAACAGCCCCGAAGGGCCATGGGCAGCCAAGCGACCGCTGCTCAGCCTCAAGTCCTGCAGATTACGAGGTATCGTGTGGTCAGCACGACGGATTCTCTCGGCCGTTATTCTTGACTTTCTAGACCGGGGCAGCCATCTCACCGTCTGACAGCTACTCAATTGTAATCACGTAGGCTGAGTGGACCTCGAACCTGCCCTCAGATGCAGGTAAAATCCCTGACCTTGCCGGGAATCGAATCCGGGGTCTCCGGGTAAGATGCAGGCACACTACCCCTACACCGCGGGACCGGCCATTTTTCTAATGGTGGATATCAAATACAGCATATTCATGGTAATAATACGTGGCTGCCTGTTTGAGGCGATAAGAGCGAGATCACTCCACATGGAAGGACGTGTGTTTGATTTCATTCAAGAAGTCGAAAAATTTCAGAAACGAGATTTCTACAGCTGGAGGTTTACTCATCCTGCACCAAAAATGAGTTCCATGGTATTTTCCCGGTGGAAAGGTAAATAGAACGAACCACTCCCTCCCACCAAGTGGTTACCGAGGTTACGAAAAGTGGAAGCCTTTACCTTCTACTCCTGCAAGGGCCTTCATGTCTTGCATGCAGATGACTTCCTTTTTTCTTTTGCTTAACTTATTAATTACTAGACCACCACATTAAAAAAAACATGATGCCAGTAATAGTGATACCCCAAGTGCCTGATGATGCGTTTTCTCAACACATAATATCCAAGGTATATGCGATGTCATTTTTTAAAAATCCTGAAGATTCACAGTTGTGATGTATTATTAATCTCAGGAATGCGATTTTTGTAATATGATAAAATCATTCTCGTCATATATGGATATACCACGTTCAATGAATGTCCACTCGGTCTGTTATTCATAAATAAAGAATGAACCTGACGTAGGCTATTACTTGCTCTGTCCAATGTGAAAACCAAGTACCAGGTTAATATTTAAAAAGTAATCAGTTTTGATGAAAACGTCATACTACATGCTACGTTTTCATAGCAATGGAACGTCGCAAATATACGAGGGTTGGAACATCGGTCATGCCAACTCTCTTTTTCCCTCACGGATGCTGGGTAAACCAGACAAATGGAAATATACAGAAGGGAGTGCCTTCAAGAAGACGGTAGTAACCTTCGTAGACTTCAACTTCAAGACAGACGGACAGACAGACAGACAGACAGACAGACAGACAGACAGACAGACAGACAGACAGACAGACAGACAGACAGACAGACAGACAGACAGACAGACAGACAGACACTGGGTACGATCCTGAAGAACAGTGGGTTAAATGGTACCACACGAGAAGTGATAAAAGAAATGATGACAGACACAAAGGCAAGGGTGAGATTCAGGAGTGCACTGTTAGAAGTGTTTGATATCAAGACCGGGGTCAAACAGGGACTGTCACCAATGTTATGCAAGATCTTACTGGATGAAGTTCAGACTGAAGGGCAACAAATGAAAAGATGGCGATACCATAGACACATGTCGGGGACAAGAAGGATAACAGGCCACACGTAGACTGCCTAACCTTTGTGGACGACATAGCCATAGTAAGAGAGACGGAAGAAGATACAAAGAAACAACTCAGTAACATGAGCAAGATAGCCAGAAGGGCACCGCTAGAGATCGCCTACGAAAAGACTAAGACTCAGAACACCACCGATGGTTGGAAAACACAAGAAGGCATGGTGCAGAAGGTAGAAAAGCTTAAGTACCTTGGAGAATATGTAACAGGAAGGAACAGGAGCAGCAATGGGATATAAGAGAGGGTGAAAAAGTAGGGGAGCAGTGGTGGTACTGGATCATGAGTCAGCATATTTTCTGCTGAGTCAGTACACGAGGTCATTGACCCCGGCCAAGGACATTGACCCCATGACGCCATGACCACGTGACCGTGACGTCACGACCACGTGCTATTGTTTGTAAACAATGTGACGCCACGGTCATGTGATCATGACGTCATGGGGTCAGTGACCTTGGCCGGGGTCAATGACCTCGGTTGCTGACCGCAAAGAAAATGCTGACTTATGATCCAGTACCACCACTGCTCTCCTACTGATAAAGATGAGGACTACCTACCTTGCGACCAGAGAAATGTACAATAAAAGAAAGATATCAAGAGACGCAAAGCTCAGGCACCACAAGGCAACAGTGAGGAACGCGATACTATACGCGGCTGAGACGATGACACTAGGAAGGCTTGGGGTAGAGCGACTGAAGAGAGAAGAAAGACAAATTCTGAGAAAGGAACTGGGACCAAAAAGAGCAGGTGAAAGGAAGAGTATGGGAGACAACAGGTAGGACGAGAGGAAAGACGGGAACTAAGTGGGTTGTCTGGACTGAGATGGGGATCAAGGTGGAAGGGACAGAGAACTGGAGAAATAAAGATACACCAACCAGAGCTCAATGACAGAGGAGGGTACGGGAATAGGAGAGAGAAGACCCGTGGGGAAGACAAGAGAAGAGGATACTGAAAAGGTCATCTAAAGAACGGGAGAAAAGGAGAGAAAGGATTAAGAGGTTCTGGGAGGACGAGAAGAAAACCTAAAGCATGACAAAGCTACGCGTGGTCCTACAGAGGCCCTAACGAAAGAAGAAGAAGAAGAATAAGGGAGTGAGGAGCATAAGATGCTGTGGAATGTACGATTAAGGCCGAGAATTTTAGCATGCGTGGGGTATAAAGCGAGGAAACTGTCAGCAAGGAATTCCTTGTGCTACCGTCCGGTTCCATGGCTAAATGGTTAGCGTGCTGGCCTTTGATCACAGGGGTCCCGGGTTCGATTCCTGGTAGGATCGGGAATTTTAACCATAATTGGTTAATTTCACTGGCATGGGGGCTGGGTCTATGTGTCGTCTTCATCATCATTTCATCCTCATCATGACGCGCAGGTCGCCTATGGGAGTCAAATCAAAAGGCCTGCATCCGGCGAGCCGAACTTGTCCTCGGACATTCCCGGCACTAAAAGTCATACGCCATTTCATTTCCTTGTGCTACCTAATTTTTATTCTCAGAGAGTTCAGTAACCTTTACGGTAAACCCTCAAAGCAGTCCCGTAGATTGTCCACAACACATTGCCAAGGATGTGGGAGACGTCAGATATCAGTCGCCTCACCATGTATGAATTCTGAAGTCTCATGTTTCACCGTGTCGCCAATGTTCTCTCGTGTCCCAAATCGCCTCCCACGCAATGATTTTTTCACTCTGGGAACGAGATCAAAATCATACGGATACACTTGGCGGTTGTCCCAGTACTTTCCGTCCCAAGCGCTGAAGTTGCCTCCGCATAGTTTTTACTGCATGCGGTCTGGCGTTGTCATGGAGATGGACGGCGATCTTCAGAAGATCCCGGCGTTTGTCCCTAATGCCACGACGAAATCGTCTCTGCAGGAACGTTTTGTAGTACGTTGCTATTACCGTTGTGCAATGTGGAACGAAGTCTGACGTCGTAAACTGCGAGCAAAACTTTCCGGAAAATCGCGCAGTAGCACGGCATATCGAAAAGGCAGTGGCAACACAAAGTGAGACAGCTGGAAATTGTCTTATATTGATATCAACATTGCTTCAGCTTGCTTGTGTAATGAACGCCACGAAAGAAATGGAAAAGCTTAACAAAAGATCAAGCGCTCCTAACTGGGGTAGTACGGAAAACGTAAGCAATTGTAATTGAATCGGTGAGTTGAAAAGGCTACACATTCCAAAATCCTTAACTTTCAAGAGAAAGGAAAAACGGTTTTGTAGCTAAAAGAAAGGTGTGATCAATAACGTTTGTATTAGGCCTTTATACATCATATATAAGCGTATTCAACTACAAAGTATGGAAACCATATTACGTACGGTTTTCAAGTTATACCATTTTTTATGTCATTTTTCATACTCAAATTTGAGAAAGATCTTTGTAGAGGCAAATAATGTATAATAAACTCGCAGTTTCAAAAGTCTATTAAGCAGTAACACATTATTACACAAAACTACGCCCAACCATCATTTCTTTTGTAGTTATTCATCGTCATTCCGTCTATTTAAAGTGTTTTACTTTACGAAGATGTCTAGCCTTTACATCCTCTGAATTGTGTATGTCTTCTATGTTTAAAATATAGTGGAGATCATCAACGTTATCGTCCATTCTTTCAATATGTGTTCAATGATAAATGGATAAGTCGAATATTTCATCACGATTATATTACTGCAGACGGTAAATACCACGAAAATAAACTGCTCACTCGTTTCTTTTTCAGCTACTCGCTGCTATACAACGCTTATATAAGGGTCCTGGCCTGTATAAGCTATTCAATAAACAACTATAACAAATTTATACACAGGAGGCTTATACACGGTTTATTACTAAAGAATTTCACATAAACGGTGAATAAACCTAGTATAAAAGTTATACATCTTTTATTAGTAAGACGGTTAGTGTTTGATGTTCGTTTCTCGGCATGGTTTTCAAGCCCGACCCAGCCACGTGCAGATTTAGCAATACTGCCTCGTAAAGCCCATTTGAATTCGCCCGCGAAGCGATCTGATTGGCTAACTTCAGTAGCTGATAAAATAACAGCTGAGCGAGATATCGATATACAGTAAATCTTTCACAAATTAGCTATCAGTATGACCACCACTCACACTCCTTATCTTGGCATTAAAGAGGACGGACGTGTTTGTTCTGGCTCCCTTATCTATCCTGTACGTTGTTGTGTAGTGCATTGTTGCATGGGAGCGGGAAGCTGTACTTGGCAGTGGGTTTCGATATCCTTACCTTGTGTGCGGTTATTGTGCCCTTAGTGTTTGTGTTGCGGTGCTGTGTTGTGCATGTTTATTGTCTTGCTGGATTCCTGTCTTGTGTTCTTGGGTGATTTGCATGTTTAAGTGCCTGTAGTAACTAGTGGATATGGCTTGCGCCCCGCCGGGAGGCGGGGACACTCCTGCATGCGCAAATGATTACCCTCAGTGTTCTTCTGGGCCTGCTAGCGATCTCACTAATAGCATGGAAACTAGTAGTATCACGGTACTCCCTGAAATCAGCAAAATTGACCCCAAAATTCTTTCGGACTTAGTAAACACAGGGAACGTATCCTCGGTGGTGGCTAACCTGTCATCCATCCCTGCATGGCATACCCTGGTGAAGGGAAGGAGGAAATCCGCCCCTAAGATGCGCCTCCGTAAGGCGGCTAAGGTGGCTTACAGACCAGTGACCACTGAAAATAGATTTAGTGCCCTAGCGACCCTCCCCTCTAGCGGCGAATTTCCTCCTCTACCTCCCCCATCTCAACCTCTAGCCATGTCTGTAAACCAGGTTGCTCATTCGCAGCCTTTAATAAGTAATACGGCTGCGAATCAGCCCGATAGTGTAGCTCCACCTCAGTCCACAGAGGTGCAACCTGGAACCAGCTCAGCGTCCGCTGGTATCGTGGACATTGAAATGGAGAATGCTCCAAAAAAGAAAATCGCAATCCCCCCATTGTAGTGGCAGACAAAAGTGACTACCAGTGTCACTACAAATTTTTGAAATCCCGTTGCACTGGCGATATCAGGGTAATTAACACGCGCGATGCCCTGAAATATCACGCTGATAACGTTGACCATTACAACTTGATTAAACAGTACTTTGAGGAGTTCAATGCCAACTATTACACTCATCAGCTACCTGGCAATAGGCTCCTCAAAGTAATAATAAGAAATATCATTTCAACTGTAGGTGTAGACTGGGCTCGGGAAGAGCTCATGGAGATGGGGTATGAACCTCAGGACCTCCACCAATATACCCGTCGTGACGCCACGACAAAGAAAGAAATACCCCTAAATGTCACGAGCCTTACCCTCCCGAATACAGAGTATTCAAAGACTATCTACTCCGTACACTATTTGTGTGGGTCGAAGGTCAAGATTGAGGCATTCAGGGGCCGTGAGGGCCCATCTCAGTGCTATAAATGCCAGAGATGGGGCCACACGGCCAACTATTGCAAGATGGCACTTAGGTGCGTTAAATGCGGCGAGAACCACATGGCTGCAGCGTGTCCTCTTCAGGACAATGCTCCAGCCAAGTGCGTAAATTGCGGCGGAAACCACCCAGCCTCCTTTAGAGGCTGCTCAATGTATCTCTCCATTATGGAGCAAAAATCGGCTAGGGAAGCCTTAAAAGCTAAGAAAAATAAGACTCTCCCTCCCTCAAGAGTAGTTGACCCCAACTTCTCTTCCGCTCAAGCGACAGGAGGAGCCGCCCCCACCACCGCCCCCGCCGCATTTAGCGTGCCTTCAGCAGACCCTGCCCCTCAAGTGGCGGCATCCCTCACGTCCGACCTCTCGGGACTGAGGGATATCGTAGACCTCTGCAGGCAAATAAATTTCCCCAAATTGATACCAATAGTAAAAGACACTGCGACCAAATTAAGATCATGTCCGACAACAATGGACAAGATTATGGTTTTGTTAAATGCTGCTATGCAGTATTTCTCTGAGCCCTAATTTTAAGGTTCATTCTGTTCTGACATGGATTTAACAATCTGTGCTTGGAACTGTTAGAGTGTTGTTGGTGAGAAATATGAGCTTGAGGCTTTTATTTCTGACCACAATATTGATATAATGCTGTTAGGAGAGACTTGGTTAAAACCTCATATGCCCTTCAAAATTAAAAACTTTACTGTCTATCGTAAAGACAGACTTCACGATGAGCACGGGGGCGTGGCGGTGCTGATTAAGTCTAAACTTACGCACATCCTGTTAGACCCTCTTCCTCATGGTGCTATTGAGTCCCTCGGTATTGAGGTTAGACATGGAAATTATCACTATCGTATTTTTGCGGCCTATTCTCCCCCCAAAACCCCGCTACATACAGCGGAATTAGATTTATTATTAAACAACCCGTCCAGAGTCTCCTCTTTCATCATTGGTGACTTAAACGCCAAGCATCCAGATTGGAATTCACGAGTGACAAATCCTAAGGGAAGAACGCTACATAAATACATGAGGGAAAATGACATCGGGGTCTTTGCTCCCACCGAACCTACCATTTATACCAGCAATGGTTCGCGTTCTGATGTCATGATGTAGCAGTGACAAAAATTTTTATAATCATCCGATAGACTTTACTGTACCGAGGGAATTAAATTCGGACCATGATCCCATACTTTTTCATCTTTCCTGGGTTAGGTTATCTGAGCCATCTTTTCCATTGTTAAACTCATCTTTGGACTACAATAAGTTTTCTTGGCATGTTAATAAAAATCTTAAACCTTTCGACATTAACAGCCGGGATGATATTGACCGGGCCGAGGACCATCTTACCAATAAGATGCAAAACGCCCGTAAATACATCCTGAATGCAGCTCGAAATTCATCTAATAGCACTAGGGGCAACAATGACAATCGTACGCCCACACAACATGGCGGGAATACGATACGTCATACCCCCGATATTATTATTATTAATAATAATAATTGTTACCGTGTTTTGGTGGTAGTTATGCATGAAAGAAGGTGCTGGGTGGTGAATAGGTCTCAAGCTACTAAAGTGAAATTAATTTTAAAATTTAACAAGGTTATATTTTCTTTTCAAAATTAGGTAACAACAAATAGGACAGGTACTTAGTAGCCGAAACACGATTGAAGAATACATTTACATAGGTACCCCATTTGGGGCTTCAAAAGTCAGAAACATAATTCTTGAGCAATGAGCCCAACCTTACAATGAACACCATACAACAAAGGGGCCGAAAACCCCCAAACATGCCAGAAACATTTACACCCAAAAGTCTCCTTGAGGCAGAGACACAATTTTCAATAAAGGGCAACTTCCCCTTAAAATACAAGCCTATCATAGGCCACTCCGAACTCCACTTTTAAGCTGTCCTCCAAGGACGTATACACAGGGGTAAAATACCCAACCTACTGAGGTCTGTTAAATGACAAGAAGGTTAATACATGACCTCTAAAATACAATTTGAGAGGAGGCGAATTTGCACTCCTAATACACTTTGCTTAAGACCTACTTGGCACTAGGCCATTAATACAAGGGCTAATCCCATACTACAGAGGTGACTTAATAACAGTTTACATTACATTACGGAAGAATTGGTTGAGAAAAATAAGTTCACCTCAAGACGATGTGAGTGGGAGCTCGAGAGGGTTAAGCACTCTCTATCCCGATATGTCGTTTTTAAAAGAGAATATATGAAAAGAGTAGTTACATTTTAGGAAAAGGTTACATGGTTGAACGCTTAGAACCCGCCCCGAAAGTTAAACTGCTGAGCTAGCAAAGAAAGAAGTTATTAATCGGCCATTACCTTGTTGTTGACCGCTGCCGAAGAAAGAGGCGCTTCCCGCCCCCTGCTATGTACTTAACACACTGAAAGATGGAACAGAAGTGGCGCGGAGACCCAAAAATCAGCAGTTTATATCCTCTCGTGGAAGGTTCTAGGCGTTAGGGGAAAGAAAACACCCTCCCACAAACTCTTTATTGGGTAGGACCCCGCAACAGATTCAAGTTGGGGGAAGATACACCAGATTGGTCAGAAATTAATAGAAGAAATTCGGGATTGGATACATTCATAACAAGGGGAAGAAAGGGGTAAATATTGCCAACTTAAACAATGACAGAAAGAAATTTAACAAAGAACAAACTCTTGAAATTAAATTTTCTCCAAAAAAAATAGTTCTTTGACTCCGCACTAGATTGCACTATTGTAGATCTTCAGTAGTGTCCTCTAGAAGAGAAAGTTCACACTTCTTACTTCAAGTGAAACAAAACCACATCAAAAATGACATAGTTCAAAAACTCAAAATTTTCCACGTGGTGACATCTTCTGAGAAAGTAGAGAATTAATAGCGTAGATAAAGTTCAGACTTCCTCCAGCAGAGGAGTTTCAACTGGCGCACATTTTAAATTAGCGGAGTGGAGGTGTACCGCCCGGTACAGACCTCCCCCCCCAAAAGTTCCTCCAGGGGTGACACATGAAATCTGTTTGAAACAAGGTCCAAGTTATGCTGTGGATATGAAGATTGATTGCAGAAGCCTTTATAGGATTTCTTAATTTGGTTTGATTTAGTTTCAAAATTTTGTTGTTGCAGATGAAGTAAAGTCTTTATATTTGTAGAAGTTGAATTTCTGAAGATAACTTTTTATACTTGAAAGTGAAGGAAAAAAAAAATTTCAAAGTCCACCAAATATTGCAGTTGAATTCCCAAGTGTAGTCATTACTTATAGTAACTGTTCATGTAGTAGATGGTGATGAAGTGGGATGGCCAGACCGGCCGTTGCGGCTTGCGTCCAAAGGAGGCCGCTCGGACCATACAAGTACCCTGAGATACCGCTCGCCCGCACTATGAGGGGAGCAGAGGTGTTGAAGCACGCCGCGCCCGCGGTGAACATATACAGGCTGCGGGCAAGTAGCAGGACGTGCGCCGCACATCAGCCTTGGCCGGGAGGAGAGCTCCGGCTCGCCGTGCACACGTCGTCCTCGCTGGGGCCGAGGGGGCCCGTCCTCTGCTCCAGTTGCTGCACGGCGCCGCGCGGCTGCGGGGGCACTGAAACATTAAAGCTTGGCGGCAGAATTGTGTTGGACCATCATCTTTGTTTTTTTAAGGGCACAGGCTTGGTGAGGAGGTTGAGGGGTCAGCGGCGTGCAGATATCCATGGCATTTACTCAAATCAAGCCACAGTGTGTATTGAAGCAGGAGACGGGAGCGTGGTAATGGCCGAGGCAAGGACAGAATGGCAGTTTAACGGATCGGGGAAGGTTTTACACGAGGCTTACATATAAGACCAAAATATTATAGAAGGGGCAGAAAGCCTTAAAAGTTGAACTCAAAAAAAAATATAACCTTCATATTCCTTTCAAATTATATGAAGCAAGTTGACACAAAATTTACACCGGTTTCACCTGGGACAGGTGAACCCTAAATATCCTCTCGGTGGCTGGATTGCTTACTAACAATGTAACCGGTGTGAGAAAATCGAGAATGATGCATGGCCCATGAAATCTGGGGGCAAGCTTGCCCGCGGGAACAAAATTTTTGACCATAACCTGGTCACCTACCTTCAAAGGGGTGGGTCTCCGTCCACGATCATACCTTTCCCTAACCTTTTCATGAGACACTTTAAGATTGGCTTTAGCCTTCTTCCAAAGATCTTTAATGTTATCCGGATCTATTGTCTCGGGTAGAATGTCATTCAGAGACCAGAGGTTAGAGAGCGGCGAGTTGGGAACAAACTTGAACATCAAAGAAGCTGGAGTAAACTTGTGAGATTCATGAACCGCCGAATTCAAAGCAAAAGCTATCCAATGCAGGGACGTGTCCCACCTGGAATGATCTTCATGATGATAGGCAATAAGTGCGGACCTGAGATTACGGTTAACCCGTTCAGCCAGAGATGGTTGAGGGTAATAAGCAGAAGTAGTTACATGAGAGATTGATAAGTCAAAACAGAATTTACGAAATAAATTAGATGTAAAAGCCTTAGCATTATCAGATACAATATATTGACACGGACCAAAAGAAGCAAAAATAGAATTTAAGCAGGTAATGGTAGACTGAGCGGTAGCCAGCTTAGTCGGAAATAACCACGAAAATCTTGTAAAACCATCTACGCATACAAAGATGAACTTGTTGGCATTCCCCTTTGACTGGGGGAAGGGTCCTACATAATCAATATACAGGCGTTCCATGGGGCGCGACGCTTGCTGAGAAGACAAGAGGCCTACCTTGGTGGACATGGTCGGTTTACTGAGCAAACAAGATTTACAAGCTTTTACAAGTTCACGAATTTCGCCGTCCATACCTTTCCAGATGAACATTTCACGAATCTTTTCACGGGTTTTAAAGATTCCAAGATGCCCTCCTAATGGGGTCTCATGATAATACTTGAAGATCATAGGTACAAGAACCGCTGGAACAACAACTTTCATCAACTTATCATGCCTCGAAGGGCAACATAGAACACCATTCCTCAGAACATAAGGGACAGCATGTTCCCCAGAAGAAAGGGTTTCCATTATCGGAGCCAGCGTCGGATCTTCACGTTGGTATTTCTCAATATCCCTAAAAAGCATGGGAGCATCTGTTAAGATGGCATTAACACCAGATAGTATGGACTCGGAAGGTGATGAACTATCGACCGGTTCGTGGGTCTCGACGTCGTTATGAAACATACGGCTGAGTCCATCAGCAACAACATTTTCGGTACCTCTGATATGTCTAACATCAAACTGGAAGGCGGAAATACGAATAGCCCAGCGGGCTATACGACCAGTACGACGCGGCCTACCTAAGACCCAGCTTAAGGCTTGATTATCTGTCTCCAGGTCGAATTTGACGTGTTCCAGATAGAGACGGAACTTTTCTAAGGCGAATAAGACTGCCAAACCTTCGAGCTCATAGATGGAATACTTGGCTTCTTGAGCCGACAATGTCCTAGACGCATAGGCGATGGGGCGCCTCCCTAGTTCAGTCTCTTGAAGAAGGACTGCAGCTACCGCTGACGACGACGCGTCGGTTTGGACGATGAATTTCTTCGAGAAATCAGGCATAGCAAGTACAGGGGCATTACAAAGTGCTAATTTAAGGTCTTCAAAAGCGGCTTGTTGAGAAGGTCCCCACTCGAATTTGATGCCTTTCCTACGAAGAAGGTTTAAGGGCGCCGCTCTATTAGCAAAGTTAGGAATGAACTTTCTGAAGAAATTCACCATACCAATGAACCTGGCGATACCTTTAATGTCCTTGGGAGGTTTAAAATCACGGATGGCCTGTGTTCTAGAATGATCGACTGCTACACCATCGGGTGACACAATATGCCCTAGGAATGACATAGAGGGCTTAGCAAAGGCGACCTTGGACAACTTAACAGTTAACCCAGCCTTACGAAGGCGATCGAGAACTTCTCGCAGATGATCTAGATGTTCTTCAAAAGTCTCTGAAAATACGACGACATCATCTAAATAGTGATATAAGTACTCGAATTTGATGTCGGAGAAGACCCTATCTAGTAGCCTAGTGAGCACAGCTGCTCCCGTAGGGAGCCCGAAAGGCACGCGGTTGTATTCATATAAATTCCAGTCCGTGGCAAACGCTGTAAGGTGTTTAGACTCTTCGGCAAGGGGAATTTGATTATAGGCCTGATTTAAGTCCAAGATGGTGAAGAACTTGGCCTTACGAAACCATGAAAAACAAGAATGAAGGTCAGGAAGGGGCACAGATTGCAACACCACCTTCCGATTGAGAGCCCTGTAATCAATGACAGGCCTGAAGCCTCCTTGGGGTTTCGGGACTAGAAAAATAGGCGATGAATACGCCGACTTAGAGGGCCTAATAATACCATCCTTCAACATCTGATCGATAATTTCTTTCAGAGCCTTCATTTTAGGTGGAGATAGCCTATAAGGTGGAAAACGGACAGGAATCGAATCCGTGACCTCAATTTTGTATTCAATAAGGTCAGTAACACCAAGAGTATCAGAGAACACCTCGGGAAACGACTGACACAGTTTGCGAATACTATCAGCCTGCTCCTCAGGTAGATGTCTAAGGTCTAACAACATCTCATCCTGGGTAGGCGAAATAGAAGAACATGACACAGAATTACACTTTAATAGTGGTATTTTACAACTAGAAGCAAATTTGAATGTGCACGACCTACTCTGAAGATCGAGCACAAGACCAGCGTGAGAAATAAAGTCCGCTCCCAGTACGATGGGGCAAGACAGGTGCTTAGCCACAAACAATTTAATTTTCCATGTAAATTTAAAAATACGAATCTTGACCAGTAAGGAACCTAGAATTTCTAATGGAGATGAATTAGCCGAAACGTATTGAACAGGAGAAGAGACATAGTCAGGAAGTTTACAAACCGATTTCAATTTAGAATACCATTCAGCCGAAATAATCGAACAAACACTGCCTGAATCTAAGAGAGCTGTTATAGGCTCGTTATTTAACTCAATCTTAAGAAAAGGAACAGGTGCGGGGGTATCCGCCGCAATCCTAAGACATTCTTTAGGGCATTCAAAAGATGAATTTGAAGGCTGATCGTTCTCTACATTTACAACCTGTTTACTAGGGGCTGAGTCTCGGGAAGATGGATTAGTCGACTCAGCCGAAGCCACTAGTCACTTTTTATTATTGGCATAGGTGGAATTTGCACCAGAAGTTGAGCAGGAGGGGGTGCTATTTGAGTTGGGACAATTCTTGGCAATATGTGAGAAAGCCCCACATTTAAAACAGCCTTGTGATGACCCGGCTCCATTCCTTGTCCCACTTGACTTGATCAGCGGACACTTGTTGCGCAGATGGTCAGGCGACCCGCAAGCATAACATTTACGGGGATTGACTGGTCGGCGAGGTGGAGGCCGAGTGTTACTAAAGGAAGGCGGGGGTTCTTTCGCGACACGCAAAGAATCGGCGTATCTAACTCCTTCCGCTGAGACGGCCAATGCTTCAAGTTCAGAAAAGGTTTGCGGGCACGCCGCGAAACACAAATATGACCTATAGGGAGGTGAAATTCCCTCTACAATAGCCTGTACAATCTGATCTTCAGGAAAATGAAGGGCAAACACCCTAGTATAAAACTTAATGTCGTGTATGAAATCAGCCAAGTTTTCATCCAAGCGCTGTACCCGATAATAGTACTTCTGAATAAGGGAGGACCTGGCCCTAGCAGGGATGAAGTTAGCTAGCAAGTGGGCATGGAAATCCTCAATAGATGATTGCTCGGCAATGGCTCTTACGATTTTATCAGAGAGAATACCAATAGCATACGGATAGATAATTTGCAAGATTTGGCATGGAGAAAGAGAAAAAACAAGGGCATGATCCTGAAATTCCACTAGAAATCTTAAAAATGAAATTACGTCACTGGTGGTATTAACGGAAAACTTAGAAATACCTCTGAGCAACATTGCCAATGGATGAGGCAAGCTGCTAAACCCGGGTGACATAGTAGGTAAAGGCTTCAATGGCAAAGAAGTTAATTCAGAACGGATGTTACTCAATGATGCGCGACGTTCAGATTCGTTGTCCAATGGGGCAGAGATAGTTTGAGCAGCGATGGTTTTCCTATTTACTTCTCCCTTAGCAGGTTCTTCCTCGCTACCTGCATTCACTATGGTGGGCTGATCAGATTTGGGAGGAACTTCCCCAGTTAACAATTGAGTGACCTTACTAGATAATTCGGAAATATTTTCCAGGAGCGTACTAGCTTCCTTCCTCTGAACGTCATTCAGTTTTAGAGACAACAGATCGTTAACCCTATTCGAAAAATGATATAGCCTGCCTTGCACACGCTTAATTTGATTGGGAGAAGGATCATTTTCATAAAAAAAACTAACTACAGAAGCTAGCCCAGTAATATTCTCCGTGATCGTGGAAAGAGAGTCGTCAATTTCTTTCTCTCCCAAATTGGGGATGGAAATGGGCAAATCTAGGGACTCTCTAAGCTTGTTAGTGTCTACTGCAACCGTGCCTCCAGATTGCACATTTCTGATAGTTAATTCATAGATCAACTCCTCTTTGCGCAAATAATTAAGATGGAGAACATCGCGAGGGCCGGGCATGGTGACAGAACAATTTTGAAAAAGTCAAAAAAAATTCCAGCAACTGAGAAAATGGTTAGAGTTCGGATCAAAACAATGTGTAGCCGTCAAATGGGCTAAACTGAGACCCATTCAACCACGCTCTGCTACCACTTGTTACCGTGTTTTGGTGGTAGTTATGCATGAAAGAAGGTGCTGGGTGGTGAATGGGTCTCAAGCTACTAAAGTGAAATTAATTTTAAAATTTAACAAGGTTATATTTTCTTTTCAAAATTAGGTAACAACAAATAGAACAGGTACTTAGTAGCCGAAACACGATTGAAGAATACATTTACATAGGTACCCCATTTGGGGCTTCAAAAGTCAGAAACATAATTCTTGAGCAATGAGCCCAACCTTACAATGAACACCATACAACAAAGGGGCCGAAAACCCCCAAACATGCCAGAAACATTTACACCCAAAAGTCTCCTTGAGGCAGAGACACAATTTTCAATAAAGGGCAACTTCCCCTTAAAATACAAGCCTATCATAGGCCACTCCGAACTCCACTTTTAAGCTGTCCTCCAAGGACGTATACACAGGGGTAAAATACCCAACCTACTGAGGTCTGTTAATGACAAGAAGGTTAATACATGACCTCTAAAATACAATTTGAGAGGAGGCGAATTTGCACTCCTAATACACTTTGCTTAAGACCTACTTGGCACTAGGCCGTTAATACAAGGGCTAATCCCATACTACAGAGGTGACTTAATAGCAATTTACATTACATTACGGAAGAATTGGTTGAGAAAAATAAGTTCACCTCAAGACGATGTGAGTGGGAGCTCGAGAGGGTTAAGCACTCTCTATCCCGATATGTCGTTTTTAAAAGAGAATATATGAAAAGAGTAGTTACATTTTAGGAAAAGGTTACATGGTTGAACGCTTAGAACCCGCCCCGAAAGTTAAACTGCTGAGCTAGCAAAGAAAGAAGTTATTAATCGGCCATTACCTTGTTGTTGACCGCTGCCGAAGAAAGAGGCGCTTCCCGCCCCCTGCTATGTACTTAACACACTGAAAGATGGAACAGAAGTGGCGCGGAGACCCAAAAATCAGCAGTTTATATCCTCTCGTGGAAGGTTCTAGGCGTTAGGGGAAAGAAAACACCCTCCCACAAACTCTTTATTGGGTAGGACCCCGCAACAGATTCAAGTTGGGGGAAGATACACCAGATTGGTCAGAAATTAATAGAAGAAATTCGGGATTGGATACATTCATAACAAGGGGAAGAAAGGGGTAAATATTGCCAACTTAAACAATGACAGAAAGAAATTTAACAAAGAACAAACTCTTGAAATTAAATTTTCTCCAAAAAAAATAGTTCTTTGACTCCGCACTAGATTGCACTATTGTAGATCTTCAGTAGTGTCCTCTAGAAGAGAAAGTTCACACTTCTTACTTCAAGTGAAACAAAACCACATCAAAAATGACATAGTTCAAAAACTCAAAATTTTCCACGTGGTGACATCTTCTGAGAAAGTAGAGAATTAATAGCGTAGATAAAGTTCAGACTTCCTCCAGCAGAGGAGTTTCAACTGGCGCACATTTTAAATTAGCGGAGTGGAGGTGTACCGCCCGGTACAATAATAATAATAATAATAATAATAATAATAATAATAATAATAATAATAATAATAATAATAATAATAATAATAGGGGACCCCGCACAGACTGTCAAGATGACTCAACCCCAGAAATTATTAAAGATCTAATTAAAATTAAAAATGCATATCGTAAAAGATGGCAAAGATTTCGGGACCCTACGGACAGAGCGGAATACCGCGAACTCGCTCAAGAAGTCCGTAAACGTTTACTGGAACGAAAGGTGGAAAGATGGGTGGAATTCTGCCGTACTCTCACTGTAAACGAATCAGATCACGAGTTCTGGCGGGTTACTCGTTCTCTGAATCGCCCCCCCCCCCCACAGGCGAGCAATTCATGGCCGCAATGGATTAGCGTTCTCCCCTTATGATAAAGCTGAGGCCTTCGCTGATACAATTGAAAGTCAAAGCGTACCCCACAATCTTCCTGACGAAGACGACGACGACAACGAACTACGGACTCGTGAGGTACACAGAAAGTTCTCATCTTTTATACAACAATGGACGCCTGACAATGACATATCTGACGTAACGCCTGCAGAGGTCCGCAGGGTTATCAAAGATCTTAACGAGAAGAAGTCTCCCGGGGATGATAGGGTTAGCAATAAAGAAATTAAATCTCTGCCCTACAGAGCAGTCATCTTTTTGGCAACCATTTTTTCGGCATGTTTTAAACAGGGATACTTCCCCAAGGTTTGGAAGACGGGCCGAGTGGTCGTCCTTCCTAAACCGGGGAAGGACAGATTGTTCCCTCAAAATTACAGACCTATAACCCTATTATCTCACATCTCTAAGGTACTCGAGAGACTTATTCTAAACCGCCTCAATGCTTGCCTGAACGCCCACAATATACTGCGCCCGGAGCAATTTGGGTTCCGGTCGAAGCGCAGTGCTCCTCTAGCGGCGCTGCGCCTCGTGCAGTATATTTGTAGATCATTTAACATACGGCGTAGCGTGCCAGCGGTATTCTTTGATGTAGAGAAGGCATTTGACACCGTCTGGCAGGAAAATTTAATAGCCAAACTTTTGGACCTAAATGTCATTCCAAATTATATTATCAAAATTATCACATCCTATCTAACACATAGGAAATTTTACGTAACAGTGGACGGAGACAAATCCACCCCTCGGAGGCTACGAGCTGGAGTCCCTCAGGGTGGAAAAATCTCCCCCATACTCTACGCCCTATACGTAAATGATCTACCCCAGTGGCAGGGAGTAGAAATCCAGCAGTATGCGGATGATATAGCTGTTTATGCCTCTAAAAGGAGAAACAGAGATACCATCACCATATTGCAATCTTGGATCTCTCTGTTCGAGAAGTGGTGCCTTCGGAACAGAATTAAAATAAATGCTGGCAAGACCCAAGCAATTATTTTTTCTCGGCGAAGGCCTAGCCTTGGTCATCTTATTTTACACGATACCCCCCTGTCCTGGTCTAATAAAATCAAGTATCTCGGCTTAACAATGGACAGAAGTCTTATCTGGAGAGGGAATATAGAACAGGCCCTGCAACGAGCATGGGCTCGTGTGGCAAACCTGGCACCTCTGCTTTATAATAGATACATCTCGACCTCGATCAAGAGAAAGCTCTATTTAGCATGTGTCAGGCCCATACTGCTCTATGGATGTGAGGCCTGGGGCTATGTTCCCAAGACTCCTCTTTCAAAATTAGAAATATTCCAAAACAAGATATTGAGAAAGATGACAAGAGCCCCCCTACTGAGATCTAATAGAAAGATACGCACAGAAGTCCGTATTCCGACTATTAGAACTCAGATAAATAAGCTAACCAAGATGACCAAGGCTAGAATTCTCCAAGCCCAGTCTACAGATCAGGGCATCGCATTGCTAAAACAGGTCATAAGGACCAAGAAGCCGAATACTCGTTACAAGTATCGCGGCCCTTGGCTCCTGTATGACCGGACATAAGTAAACCATTTCGGCCTTTTCCAAATTATAATTTCACCCACTCAATAAATACCTAGAAATTACACACTGAAAAGCGCTGTTTCGTAAGAATGCTCCTTCTTCTTCTCCGCTTACATTAATTAATTAACTGACAACAATTACACAGCGAAGAGGGGGATTCTCCTCTGACTTGTAGGCTCAAGGCCTACAAGACAGATCACTTTCTCCCCCGCCAGTGCATGATTGCGATTTTCCGACTCATCGGCTACTCCTTGGAAACAGATGAGTAAAAGGGCATAGTTTTCGCCCTGGGACTCTCCATTTCAATGCTCACAACAACAACAACAACAACAACAAAATATCAGTATGACCAACTCTCTAATGCTCATGTGCTCGATTCACATTGTTTTCGACTCCATGTATATTATCGTCTTCAGGCCTGACGTCCATACTTGGGGATAAATATGATGATATCACTTTCTAGAGTTCAAACACTGCCATTATAACCATTAAAATTCTGACTAAACTGCTATTACCGGTATGTTTATTTTTACAACCATTTTTACTTCGTCCATATAATATGTGGTCATTAAGGGGGAACCCAAACCTTCGACAACAGCATAAAAGTTATTTTTCTTTTTGCTCTGCACTGAGAAACTGTTTGGAACTTTTTAATGAACTATAATTGTTAGGACAATCATTTTAGTATGTTTTGTTGATAACTAATTTAGGAATGTGCCCCAAAATAACTGAAATGTCTTTGCAAGTTCTTGAGTTATTAGGGAAGCGAAATGAAAAAAAAAATGAACTTACGGGAAATAAGTGATGAAAATTGATATGATCATATGCTTTGCCCTGATGAAAGCCAATGAAATTTGGCTGAAAGCTCCGCTTTTTCTTTGGTTAAAGACTCGTTAGTATAAAGTGGCTCTAAATCAGAAATAATGTATGTAGTGTTTCACTATAACTTCCGATCTGGTAGATATATCAAAGAAATTATATCACTGCAGGGCAGAACAAATCTCGTTGTATTAAAAAATGACATTTTAAAATGCCATGTTTTGAAGCATAAAAGTGTTGATCCCAAATAATTGTGTGCCATTCCTGGTCTAATGTCCAATAATAATAATAATAATAATAATAATAATAATAATAATAATAATAATAATAATAATAATAATAATAATAATCACATTGTAAGTTTAGGGAGAATTGAAACTGTATTGTTCTTATAGACATGATACTGCATAGGCTTTTGGGCTTATGCCATGTCAAGGAAATAAGGTGAAATTCTTTACGTTTCGCCTGTGCTCTGCGTCATCAGAAGAAAAATCTCAATTGTCCACGCGAAAGGCTTCTTAAACAATGACTTTTTGAAATTTAAGGCATTATAATAGAAGTGGAAATGGTACGTTCATTTGCCACCAGATGGCTTCCCGGACTTGGCACAGCACTAGCGTTCGAAGCGGAAGCTGACCGAACCATCAGAATCAGTCCACGACCGACTGGATTCCTCGCTGTGCTTCTAGCTAGCTAGAGCGACACATCAAGTCGGCCATGATTAGTCTAAGAGGGTCACATAACATGTGTACGTAACACATGACATTCACAGGTGTATGGCATGAACACAAGCCTGGAATGAAACATCTGGCGATGAGGAACGTACGAATTTGGAAAACACCGAGACGAAATACCAATAGTGAACGGAAATTACTTAATATTGATAGCCAGTGTCCCTGTTGAAATTGTTAGGATTTCTACGTATTTTCACACCTTCTTTTTCTTTATTAACAGTTAGTGAAAGCCAACGGCCGTAGCTGTGTTGAATCACCGGATCCCGTGTGATCTCTGAAGTTAAGCAACATTGGGCGAGGTCAAGATTTGGAAGGGTTGCCACGCGCTGTTGGTGGGGGTAAGTGAATGGAGGAGCGAAAAGGAACTAGCCACCCTACCGTACGTAAACTCCGGCTCAGGCACACCTCTGCGGAGGTTCGGACCTGCCTTCGGGCAGATTACATCCTAGTTAGTGAAACATGGACGGTAATGAGTTCAGAAAGAAAGAGAATAGAAGCTTTTGAATTGTGGTTTTACAGAAGAATGCTGAAGGTGAAATGGTAGATCAAATCACAAATGAAGGGATATTGAATCGATTTGGTGAGAGAAGACCGATTTGGCGAAATTTGACCAGAAGAAGAGATAGAATGATAGGGCACATCTTAAGACACCTAAGTCTTGTTCAATTAGTTTCTGAAGGAATTGTAAGTGGTAAAAACGGTAGGGTTAGACCACGGTATGAATATGACAAGCAGATTAGAGAAGATGTAGGATGTAGTACGTGCGTAGAAATGTAAAGGTAGGCACATGATAGGGTGGCATGGAGGAGAGCTGCATCAAACTGGTCTATGGACTGACGACCCAAACAATGACACCAGCAACAACACATCTTATGACTGTACAGCTGTATCTGTAGGAAGAAGAGGATCACAAATTAGCCACTTAACGATATTATCTTAAAATAACTCGAACAGAGGACATTGAGTTGCTTGAACTTCTGGGATCCAGAAAGTCCTAGAAAGGGCTATGCGATCATAATAGTATTGCTATTATGGTACGCAGCATCTCCCTCCACCGGAACGTGGGTTCTGTCAGGAATTATACGGGACATTCATATTGCTCTACCGTCAGCTGTCCGGGCGAGTTGGCCGTGCGGTTAGGAGCGCACAGCTGTGAGCTTGCATCCGGGAGATAGTGGGTTCGAATCCCACTGTCGGCAGCCCTGAAGATGGTTTTCCGTGGTTTCCCATTTTCACACCGGGAAAATGCTGGGGCCGTACATTAATTAAGGCCACGGTCGAATCCTTCCCATTCCTAGGCCTTTCCTATCCCATCGTCGCCATAAGACCTCTGTGTCGGTGCGACGTAAAGCAAGTTTTAAAAAAACCGTCAGCTGTCACGTAGGTGTCACAGAATGTCAACAGTCAGTGAGGTGGTGGTGTTGGTGATAATTGTTTTAAGAAGAAGTACAACTAGGTAACCATCCCCTAATATCACTAATTAGAGTGGAGAAAGGAGAAAAAGCTCCGACACTTCAAAAAATGAAAGACACCCTAGGCTTCGGAAATCTGATACCGTCGGGGTCGGAAAAGAACAAGGGTTGACCAAGGGAGATCGGACAAGATAGATGAAAGTGAGGAGTCTGGCACAAGTATGTGGAAGCAATGCCAGGGCTCAGCTAAGGACCCCGTGGTAGCCAACCCCGCTCCGAAGTTCCGACTCCCTGGGGATACTACAGGCAGGGGATACCGTGGGTGTTATTCTACCTCCTCCACCTACAGAGGTCTAACAGTCAGTGAGGTCTGATAACACATCTGAGTAAATTAGTTTGGAAAATAGAATGGCACTGATATTTAGAGATGTTTTACGTAATTTTTTTGTTTTGTTTGCTAGTTGCTTTACGTCGCACCGACACAGATAGGTCTTGTGCGACGATGGAACATGGAAGGGATAGTAGTGGGAAGGAAGCGGCCGTGGCCTTAATTAAGGTACAGCCCCAGCATTTGCCTGGTGTGAAAATGGGAAACCACGGAAAATCATTTTCAGGGCTGCCGACAGTGGGGTTCGAACCTACTATCTCCCGAATACTGGATACTGGCCGCACTTAAGCGACTGCAGCTATCGAGCTCGGTTTTACGTAATTCATTGTCAGTGGTAAATTACTAGCTATAGGGTAAAGAAAAATAAAAAAATCCTGATCGGGGACAGCTGTACACCACGGGAGTTTCAAAATTGAAAAATATGTTAGCTCATTTTATCCTAAGATAAATTACGATCACTTTGACGTTGTTTTCGTACGATACCCCTTGTTTCAGGGTAGCTATCCCTTGTGGTTTTACTCTCTCTCTCTCTCTCTCTCTCTCTCTCTCATTGCATGTGGACACTAGGCTTGAAGACGATATAGGTTAATAAGTTGAGATCAACTCTTGGTTTTGTATTTATGATAACGCAAGCAGCAAATTGTTGAAGAGTATTGGGAAGGGAAGAAAATGAATTAAATATTTTTTCACACGGCCCACCTTGCAATAAAATAACATAGATGGAAACTTAATTAGGCAAGTTCTCGGATTTTATTTTTTCTCCTCGTAACAAGTGCTAATAAGAAGAGGAGAGGGTGAGATGATAAAAGCAAGAAATGGAGATTGTAAAGTGGAATGAATACTTCTTTAACGTTTATATTTTCCTTTGTAGTCTAAAATCCTTTTGATACAGAGCATGCTTGTTAAAACATACAGGATTATGCAGTGTATGTTTGAATAGAGTATGCTAATATTCTCCTTTAGTACTGCCCTCTGTTTCATTCTTTTTCTTTTACTCTTTGAATTACATCCTTTTAACAAACACCGATATCTGTTGGAGGGTTATTTGCGTACAAGAGGATGGAGGCATTCCTTTCTCTGTTTAGAAATTACCCATATATTTCTTTCAAAGGAAATTAGTTACCATTAAAGTGTTATTACTATTGAGAATTCCCTAAGACTAGAGCCGATGCAACTGGCGATGTTAGTACATCCTTGTGGTGGGAAGGGCAGTATTCTACTCGAGTTTGATATAGTGGTCATGGGCACTATATATCGACGGCCTAGTTCTAATACCATGTATCTGACAATGCTCTTCCTATCCATTATTTTCCTTAAGACTGGTCACGCCTCCCAGCCACATATGGATATGGAGTCTATCAGAACAATTTCCGTTGTGTTAATTTTCCTGTGCGTATGTGTAAAGAAAAATGAACCTTACGTACATTATACTGTAGGAGTGCATAAATACGCAACGCAGACGCACATTCCTATAGTACGGTACTTCGAGAACATATTTTCGAAGTTTTAAGGGGAACACGTTCACCAAATCCTTCACAACTATGATTTTTGTTTGTTTATTATGTAGGGCAGTGATTCTCAACCTTCGATTTGTAGGCCTGAGCCCCTTTTCATCCGGAAATTATTTCACGCTCCCATATGAATTATTGATTTACAAAAATTCTACTTTCCTGTTAGGGTTAATATCTCAAAAATGTTGTATAATGATTTTATTATTAATTATGAGTGCTTAATACATAATTAATAATATTACATATTTTAAAGTAATAACTATAATGCGATCACTTTACAAAGAAAGTCATGAATAACAGACATGATAATACAAAGAGAGAATTTAAAAAATGGCAATAAGTATATTACGGAGGATTCTACACTGACTGCAATTAGCATTTCAAACTACCGGTACATAATTTGATTTGATTTTGTAAGAACAGAATTAATGAATAATGAGAGGATTGGTACTGTTTTTCTTTCACAATTTTTTTAATTATTGGCTCCAACAGTGACAGCGCACACTTCAGATCACTTTCAACATCCAGCCGTGTTCGGTATTTTGATTTGATGTTAGCCAGCGTTGAAAACCAAGAGTCACATAGATACGTTGATGGAAACTGGACAATCCAATAATTTGAAAATAAAATAAATATGTTAAAATTACTTCATTTTCTGTAAATTTTATTCATTCATATTTATCGGTTTGATTTATTACTTTATTTTCATATTTTGTAATTTAATTACATTTCTTATTAGGTAGAAAAATATTTGTGTAAAAATTAAAAATTGCAATGATTTTTGCTATATTTTGTGATAAAAAATCTTGCATTGAATTTTTTTTACACATTTCATTGCACAATTCATAAACACGAATTCCTTGTCCCAACGTTACTTTAAGTGTACCGGTTGGTACACCTATACGCCGCACATTTGAATTTTCCGCCTTAAAGTACTCCTCTACAGCTGAAACTCTGAACTTTAAAACTGAATTAATTCAACCGTTTATCTGAAGATGTCACTGTGTTAATTTCGGATTGTTTTTGTTTACTAATTATCAAGAAGTGTGGACATTCTCTCACAGATGTCTCTACCAAAAACTATGATCATGCACCCTGGTGCGAAGTGAAGGAACTTTTCTTGAAGATGTTTTGTATTCATAAGTTGTTGTCTTTACTAAATTTCGTTCTTTCGTTGGTGGGTTGGCAATATTAATCCTTTCTTTCCGCCTGTTTTGAACTTAGCCAATCCCGAATTTCTTTAATTAATTTTGGACCAATAGTGTCCTTCTTCTCCAATTTTAATGTGTAAATTTTGGGCAACCAATAAACGCCTGTGGGTGTGTCTTAATTATTCATGAAAGGTCTAGAATCTTCCATGAGGGTTTAAAAACGGCTGATTTTCATGACTCGTCGCCACTTCAACAACTAGCTTAGTGTATGGAAGTATAGCAGGGGGCGGGTTGCGCTTCTTCCTTCGAGCAGCAGCTCTTCAGCAAAGGTATTGGCCTTTTAACATCTTTATTTCCTTCTTGGCCAGCAGTTTAACTCCCGGGGAAGGTTCGAAACCTTTTCAAAGTATCCTACCTGTTTAAAAATATAACTTAGTGCCGGCCTATGTAAACATTTTCTTATTACTTTAACTGTAAATCGGGGATAGAGAATGCTTTACCCTCTCGAGCTCCCCTTCAATTTGGATTTGAGGTGATTACGTTTTCATAACCGATTTTCTTCTCTTCATTAATGTGTTAAATTATTTTTCTTATACGAGTCACCTCCCTAGTGTGGGAATAGCCCCTGTGTAATCGGCCTTGTGCCCCTTAGGTTTTAACAAGCTTTCATGTAGGAGTGCAAGTACTCGCCTCCATTCTGCTTGGTATTTTGGGCCATTAACTTAACCCGTTTTTGTTTTCCTTCCTGCGAAGGCCCAGTAGAATGGGTACGAGATACCCCTGTTCCATTATAAGTTGTGCCTTGATGGCAGTTAAGTGTAACAGTCTGTTATTGCCTTTAATAGGCTTGGACGATTGAGAGCGGGTCAGATCTGTATGGTATTTTGAAAGGTGCCTCTAGGAGGCTTGACATTAAGAAGTGGGAGCAAGTGCTCCATGTAATTAGGGGTTTTCTGCCCTTTGGTAATTTGTGGTTGCGAGCCGAGAGCTCAAGGATTGTCAAATTGGGGCTCGAATCCCAGGATTTCTAAAGACACCTTAACTTGTGTTTTCGCTTGTAAAATTAGCATTGTACCTGATTTTTCATTGTTATTTCACCTAGTGAAAATTTGTTAAATCTTGTTGTCTATAGAAAATATAACCTTTATTTAAATTTTAATTAATCTTTCGGCCTTGTAGTTAGACCCATTCCAGTCCGCACCTTCTTTCACCTCTGCTGATCCACCAAAACACGGTAACAATAAGGAATCATCATTTTAGACAAAACGTTTTTCTATGTGTACAATTTAGCGGTGACAAGAATAATATTTTGTAGTGAATTCTTTTTTTTGTCACAACCTTTTATTGTTTAGCAAAGTCGTGTGTGTTTGTATTGCTCACCACGCCTCCCCTGAAATTCTCCAACGCCTCTCCAGGTTGAGAACCGTTGATGTAGGTAATCCAGTTTCAAAAGGATTTAGTTGAATTCAGTACCTAAGTGCACTAAATTCCTAAGACATGCACGTCAGGTGCTACGCCCCCTTTTTCATGCATTTCAATATTTCATCTTCGCGAACTCTTTACGTCTGTTTGGGCAGTTGACAGTATCACAGTTCTATTGCAGAAGACTATAAAGCGTCATTTCCGGTTGATCACGGCATGGCGATCACCACGGAAAGTTCGTTTTGATTTGAGAGATAAGAGTGTGAGGTTGCGTCTTGTGTAATGCAATATTGAGATTTTGTGAACTTCCTTTTTCCATGACAAATGTACCCTTTTCTCTGGAACTACTAAAGATATCAATCTAGAACTTGATAGACAGGAAGGCTAAACATTTTCACACATTTTCCTGCAAGGCAATTACAAAAAAGTATGTAATTTGAAGGACTTGACCGTTTAATATTTTTGTGAACTTTTCAAGTTGGAAAGTTATTTAAAAAATCAAAATAGTCATGAAATTAAAAATTGCTGCAGGCATGAAATCATCAGTTTCTTAGAAATCACTAAAAAAACTACAAGGTCCCGGACCTCAGCGTTGCGGAGAAAAAGGTACATCAATATGACCAAAATTCAAATTAAATAAAAACTTTTGAAATACATTTTATCCATATTAACTGATTTATGTTTATAGCTAAGAACAATGCATTTTAAATCAGTGTGAAAAGTTTCGTGATTCTAACACAGTGTCCAAATTACAAAGAATTTAGAAGATCAATGAATTTTTGTGTACGTCTCCCCTTAAGTGCCGATTCCCTTCGAGGTTGTCAGATACCCGAAATCAAATACGGCCAGATGTTCGATCGAGGAAATCAACGGGTTCGTATTCTACTAGTTATAAACTTCGTTTCAAAATGATACGCTTTTTATTATGTTGACATTATAGTGTAGTTTATTAATATGCTTTGAGGCCTTGTTTTTTTGCGTCTTTTAAGTGTCTGTTTAGGATCCTGTTCTTCTCGATGTTTTCTCTGTTCATATCCCTTCGTATCCACACTTTCTCTCCTTTTAGATTGCTCGAATTTCTTATCACAATGTCAGCCATCAGGGTGGATAATAGTTTCACTCTGATTGGCCTTCTTCCCTTCATTTTCCCCACACGTTGCACATCGTCTATATCTACTTCACTAAAATTAATTTTCATTCTATTCTGTATCACTTCAACCACTTTATATCCTACTTCCTTCTTTTTCTTCTTCTTGGACACCATATATAAAAATATTTGTTCTCACACTATCTTGCACACCCCTCTCTACTAGTCTCTTAGTTTCTCTCAGGTCCCACTCCAAACTCCTTACTTTCTGTTTCAACACGTCCAACTCGTCTTTATTACATCCTTCCTCTTCTAATATCTTCTTTACGTCTTCCTTAATACTCGACTTTAGATCCATAAAGTCCTTGGATAGCTCTCTAAACATTTCCTTTATTTGTTCTGTCTGACAAGCCTCTCTTATCATCTCTATTATTGCTTCAAATTGTTCCCATCCAATGGAACCCGCTGGTCCTGGGCCAGGATTAATTTCCACCCCTCCTATTATCAAAAGCACCATCACCACCGCCGCCACCAGTAGAGTGGCCACCACCCTTCTTTTTTCACCTTTCAGCTCCATTCTTGTCTCCATTTTGCTTCCCGTTATGCCGTTCCATCTCCCAATCACTATCCTGTACTGAGTCAACGTGTTACCCATTGTTCCGCTGCTCCACGCACTACTCAGCACATCCGCACACCTTACTGTCTCAAAGACGTCTTCTCCATCTCTATCCCCTCCTTCATTCCTCTCATCCTCTTTCCCTTTCTCCGTGCCTACGCCTTTTTTCTTTCCCCATAAATCCTTCAAACTTAATGATCTTTCCTTGCTTAATACCTGCCTTCTCTCTATTTTATTTTCTGTATTCCTTTTATTCGGTGAGGATGAATCCTTACCCTGTCTCCTATTGTCTTCAATTGCACTTTTCATTTCACTCTGCACCACTTGTGACACATTACTTTCTTCCTCCATCTCTACACTGCGCTGACTCTTCAAGGTCTCTGCAGTCTCGGCCATCTGTTTACTGGCTCTGTTGGTCAGCAGTTCTCTACTTTCTGCACCGGATATGTGTGGACTTCGCTCACTTCCGTAATATCACTCTCCACTACGTCACTACCACTTCTCCTAGTGCTCTTCCTTGCTGCTCCCTCTGCCGTCCCGGACTCCTCCTGTTGTTGTTGGTGTTCCTCATCAAGTTTTTTTAGCTGGTTTACTCCCCATATACGATTCCATCTTCCGTCTCCAACCACCAATTGTTGTCCTCTGATATATGCAGACTGAAAAACCTAAGTTATAATAAATTAACTGATTCGAAATTGAAAAGAGAAGGCCCCAAAACAAAATAAAACGAAACAAAACTAATCAAACAAAACAAAATAAAATAAAATACAACCTGTGACAATAGAGTTCGGTGAATAGTCCTATACTATCGACAGAGATGAACAGTGCACGACAGTGACCTTACTGTCCTTCGAAACAGACCCCTCCCATAATTATGCACTGCTGAGATCGGCGATACATGTCCTGGAAACTTTGCAAGAAGGCTTCTTTTGGGATGGTGTTCAAAAGCCTCGTCACGTTTCGTTGGATGTCAGGAATATTGTCGCATCTCTTTCCTTTCAAAGCGAGTTTGATGCGTGACTTTTAGGCTCTGACCTTTTTCCGACGAGGGACCCCGGAGAACGCCATTCCATGCTTTGCCGTTTCGTTTCCGGGTCGTACCTGAGGCACCAGGTTTCATCCTTAGTGACAATACAGTTCAAGAAATTTGGTGTCGCACAAAATTCTGTGAAGCCACTAAACGTGCCTGCTTCTGATCGTCAGTCAAGTGATGTGGCACAAGACGAGAACACGTTTTCCTCTTCCCTAACTTGTGGGTAGCGATTTGTCGGATGGATTCACGGTTAATCTGCAGTTCATCCGCTATCATGCGCACAGTTAATCGCCGATCGTTCGTGATTGATGTCCTCACCTTCTCAATGTTTTCGTCACTGACGGCGGTCGCCGGTCTTCCGCTACGGGGGTTGTCAGAAACACTTTCCCGGCCTCCTCGAAAACGGGCGAACCACTCGTACACACACTTCAAGGACAGTGCTTGATCTTCATAAACACGTACCAGCATCGCATGCGTTTCTTTCGGTGTCTTGGCAAGCTTAAAACAAAAGTGTACATTGAACTTTTGGTCGTTTATGTTCCTGTTCGCAGTTCAGAACCAACGCACTGAACACGCGCTGTGTCAAACAGGTCTTACATGTCACACACAAGATGCTCAACTGAACAACGTTGGGAGCAGGTGGTCAAAACCTGCTGCTACGCAGGTGAAGCGTTATGTGTCGCCAGTATTGCCGGATCGACCGTTCTGACTTCATTCAACGAACTTTATTGTCACAGGTTGTAAAACATAACAATCCCATGCAACCCAACCCAACCCATTGGTCCAACACGTCAGGGGTGTTTAGCAGGAGGTGTCTCGAGGGGAATGAGTGAAATGAACTCCTGTGTAGTGGGACCCACAGCAGGATTACCCGGTATGAGAACTGGAAGAATCCTCAGGAAAACACGATTTGTTCCGACAAAGGAGTAGTGTTACGAAAGTGTAGCAAACTTTGAGTTGGGAAACTTGGAAGTATGGAAACGAGCTGTTCGACCAAGCGGGATGTTCCCAAGTTTTTAGTTGAGGGATGTCGTGGAGTGACATTAGTTTACGAATAAGCTTGAATGGAGACTTTAGAAAATGAAATTGAAATTCAAGAAGACAAATTAGGATAAATATTCATTTATAGGAAGTTAAATTAGGGATTATGATTTCTTTTTACCAAGGGAAATATTTGATAAATATCCAAGTTCTTTGAAATCATACAATGATGAACTAGGTAAATGACTGATAGGGAATATGCCATCTGGGTGACAGCCCTAAATGCAGATCAATGGTAGCGGGCGAGTTGGCCGTGCGGTCAGGGGCGCGCGGCTGTGAGCCTGCATCTGGGAGATAGGGGGTTCGAATCCCACTGTCGGCAGCCCTGAATATGGTTTTCCGTGGTTTCCGATGTTCACACCAGGCAAATGCTGCGGTTGTACCTTAATTGAGGCCACGGCCGCTTCCTTCCAACTCCTAGGCCTTTCCTATCCCATCGTCGCCATAAGACCTATGTGTGTCGATGCGACGTAAAGCAACTAGCAGAAAAAGAAGCAGATCAATGATTAATAGCGGGCCCTCTTTCGTGTCAGCCATTGGCCCACATTGTTGGCGCCCGGGACGCCTTTAAGGTTATAACTCTTTTGTTAGGATCCATTAGCGAGGAGAAGATGGCTATTATGGCCAACTGCGTTGAGTTATGGGAGCTTCATAAAATGCATCCAATGGTAGTAAGTGTTCAGTGGAGGGTTATGTGTAATGGTGCAAGACTTCTGGGTGTTTGATTATGAAAGCACATTTCTTCCGGGGGCGGGATGGTGGGTTTCTAGCATCGGCGATGGAACACGTCTCTCCTCAACAAGTATTTTGAGGTAATAGTATACATTTGAATGAGTTGCATGCTGGTCCAGTTGTCCTAAGGGCTGAGTCGCTCGGACGGTTGAGGCGCTGGCCTTCTGACTCCAAATTGGCAGGTTCGATCCTGGCTCAGTCCAGTGGTACCGGTATTTGAAGGTGCTCAATTACGTCAGCCTCGTGTCGGTAGATTTACTAGCATGTAAAATAACTCTTGCGGGACTAAAGTCCGGCATATCGACGTCTCCGCGAAAACTGTGAAAGTAGTTAGTGCGACAAAAAGCCAATAAAATTTATTAATGTGTTACTTAGGCCTATATTTCTCTTCCCTCTCCTCCCACGATTTTATGATTCTTTTTCCCATTTTTCTTCGATTTATCTTTCCTTCACGTTCCTCTTCTCATTTCTGTGTTCATCATCATGATCTCCCTCAGCAATAGGAACTAATCAACACGCGACTTTCCAGTTCATTAAAACAACAACAACGATAATAATAATAATAATAATAATAATAATTATAATAATAATAATAATAATAATAATAATAATAATAATAATAATAATAATAATAATTGTATTTGCTTTACGTCCCACGAACTACTTTTACGGGTTTCGGAGACGCCGAAGTGCCGGAATTTTGTCCCACAGGAGTTCTTTCACGTGCCAGTAAATCTACAGATACGAGGCTGACGTATTTGAGGACCTGCAAATACCACCGACTGAGCCAGGATCGAATCTGCCAGGTTGGGGTCAGAAGGCCAGCGCCTCAACCGTCTGAGCCACTCAGCCCGGATACAAACATGATCTGAAGTCAGTTCATTACCATGACGATTGGACAATATTCACTTGTAGCGGTGCTGGTGGTGATTATTATTTTAAGGGGAAGTACAACTAGGTAACCATCCTCTTTATAATACTAATCAGAGAGAAAAAAATGGAAGGGATCCGTTCACGTCGAGAAATGAAGATATCGGCGAAAGAAAGACAAGGGCCATGAAGGGCGTGAAAATGAGACTCCCTACCTTCGAATGCTCTAACAACGTCGGAGTCGGAAAAAAAAAGAAAAGTTGACCAAGGGAGGTCGGACAGGATAGATGAAAGTGAGAAACCTGGCACAAGTAAGTAGAAGCAATGCCAGGACTCAGCTAACGTTCCCGTAGTCACCAACCTATGCTCCCAAGTTCAGAGCCCGTGGGGCCCCAATATTTCCTCGTCAGCCATGCTTACGTAGACGTACTTAGCAATAACAAATTAACATCCTTAGTATCTCAATTTTTATGGCTCGTGCGTAAAATGGATTAGATATAAAATGTGGGATTTGGAATTTCTATAAATGATGTTATATATGTATGGACCGTAAAGACTTTGGATGGAAACACATCGGTGGTTTTGAAATGTGGAACTGGCGTAGAATGCTACTTTGCTTTGGGCCGTAAGAAAAACCGATGAGTCCATACTTCAGGAGCTGTAGACTTTAAAGCTCCTTTCTTCTCAAATCAACGAAAGAATATTTCAGTTCTTTGGACACATTGCGAGACGACTTGGAGAAAAGCTGGAGGAGTTGATTATGAAAGGAAGGTTGAGGACAGTAGACCACGTTCTAGGAGTGCAACCAGGTGTATGGGACAAGTGAAGGTCCACCCCCCCCCCCCCCCGGTTTATCTTTCCAATGTGCCCTGAGAAAACGGAGGGTCGTCCCGGATGGTGAACCAGAAAATACAAAATCAG
The DNA here is from genome assembly GCF_040414725.1 of Anabrus simplex. NCBI lineage: Eukaryota > Metazoa > Arthropoda > Insecta > Orthoptera > Tettigoniidae > Anabrus > Anabrus simplex. The sequence continues at coordinate 62,005,651 of NC_090275.1, forward strand.
TCGGGTCGTAAGATTAGTGATGATGATGATGATGATACTATGTTATAGATAGAAGTAATACTTTCGGAGATGCTATTGGAAGTTAATTAAAGATGTAATAATCACGAATATCGTATGCAGATTTTTAGCGTATGATTTACTCCGTGAGGGTGGGCGTGGTAGACTAACACCACCGTATCCCCTGCCTGTCGTAAGAAGGACGCTGCAAACCCTCACTTCATTGCTACGAATCCTTACATTACAGTCCCAAACTTACCTGTATGAACAATTTCATAACCTTTCTGAACACCATCATAAAAACAGCAGAGCGCTGAACACGATACTGCTCGCTTTCTATACATAAATCCTCAACCTACAACAATTCCTTCACTGTTGTGGCCATCCGTGAATGGAACTTCCTTCCGCAGGAGGTCAGGAGGATATCAAACCACGGAAGATCAGTGTGCTCAAAATATTTACATGAGACGAGCTCGTAGTGCGACAGTTCTTCTTCTTCTTCTTCTTCTTCTTCTTCTTCTTTTATTCCTGGTCTTGCTTCTTCTTCTTCTACTTCTGTAATTCGTTGATACTGGTATAGCAGTAGTAGTACTCAGCTGTGGTCCTCTGAATAGCTATCCTTATCCCGATCTCCATTTTGTAATGTTTTTCGCCCGTAGTCATAACACGAAAACTGGAACTTTCGATAGTGTGAGAAATTTCTGAAATTGGGCATTACATTCTAAATAATAGTAGGCTGATCTATATTATTATTCATTGTATTTTAATTTCTTCGTAGGGCTTCAGGGAGTCTGACCTTGGGGGCGTGGGTTGGCGACCACGGGGTCCTTAGCTGAGTCCTGGCATTGCTTCCAATTTCTTGTGTCCGTCTCCTCACTTTCATCTGTCCTACCCGACCTCCCTTGGTCAAATCTTGTTGTATTTAAGAAGCAAAGCAAAGCAAAGCAAAGCAAAGCAAAGCAAAGCAAAGCAAAGCAAAGCAAAGTCACCTCCGTACAGGCCATGAAGGCCTTTGGAGGAGTGGAAGGTAAAGGCTCCCACCATTGTTAACCTCGGCACAGGGATTCGAACCCACGTCCTTCCGGGCGAATCGAGCACGCCTTTACCGCCTCGGAGAGGCAGCCACTTTTTAAGAAGCAAAATATTAATTTATTATGTTGTGTGCTATAGTAGTTATTTCATCTACAGTAAGATAGCATAATAGCGTAGTAATTTGTTTGTGTCTTTTTACTTATTTATATTTTTATTTTATGTTATTTATGTATGCACTGGTTGAGTGTAAGACAGGGACACGTGTCTCTAACTTTGCCAATTAAAATAATCTATCTATCTATCTATCTATCTATCTATCTAAAAGGGGGTTCAGGGAGTCTGAACTTGGGGGCGTGGGTTGGCGACCGTGGGGTCCTTAGCTGAGTCCTGGCATTGCTTCCAATTTCTTGTGCCAGTCTCCTTACTTTCATCTCTCCTATCCGACCTCCCTTAGTCAACTCTTGTTCTTTTCCGACCCCGACGCCATTAGAGCATTCGAGGCCAAGAGAGTCTTTCATTTTAACGCCCTTTGTGGCCCTTGTCTTTCTTCAATTTTCGAAGTGTCGGATCCCTTCCATATCTTCTCTCTGATTAGTGTTATGTAGAGGATGGTTGCCCAGTTGTAGTTCCTCTTAAAACGATGAACACCACCATCACCATCTTAAAATATGGTTTTTAATGCCGGTAGTGTCCGAGGACATGTTCGACTCGCTATTTCTTTATGTGCTTTCCCGAGCTGCATGTACCGCTGTGTGAGGGTGTTATCTGGGGGTGAAGGTGTAATTGAACGGGCTGTAGTTTTGATAAAGGTACATGCTAGCATTTGCTGGAGTTGAAATGGGCGGAAAACCATTTCGAGGGTGGCCGGTGGAGGATTCGAACCCATCTGTCTCCTAAATACAGAGCTGGCAGGCATAATTAGCCGTGCCACGATGTGTACCGTTCTTCGATGCAGTTATTATAGCATTTAATGTTACATTTCCTGTTTTCGCCCCCTCCCGGTAATATTGCTACGCCACTGCGTACTAAGCGAGTAATGTATAGGCTAGCCCAGTGCATAACTTGGCTATGCCTGAACTTACTGCATATACAGACTGTCGAGAAATTCTGTAAAACCGTTATTTCCTGATGTTCTAACAAAGAAAGAAACAAACTAATCACAAACTTTCAGGGCATATTTCTCACACATAGAAGAAAATATGTTGCATGGACATGGGTCCGGAAACGCCTTAATTCCATGTTAGAACTAATTTTTTTACAATTCTACATAGTACACTAATCATGGGAAACACACAAGAACAGAAAGAACTAGCATACCACATGAAAATCGTACTTGAGCGAAATTTTCAAAATGTTTTCTGTTAGCACTGATGCATGTATCAGCCCACCGTCTTATTGAATCCCGGTGTGCTGATGTATTCCTGAAGTATTGCGTACGGTTTCACATCTTTCCACACTACGGCACGAATATTGTTTGCATCTTGTTCCAGCATTCTGTAATCAAGAGCTTTCAAATGCCCCCGCAATTAAAAGTCTATTGGGTTTAGGCCCGGAGAGCGTGAAGGCCAGGGAAAGCGTTATCGGGCCCATGTCCACACATGATACTTTTTCTTGTACGTTTGAGGAATGTGTCCTAAAAGTTTGCCCGTACCTTCTTGTTACACGCTGTATATATAGGCTTCGCACCCTTAATATACAACATACGTAACAATAGTTTAAGATAAATATCACCAGGGCAAAGTACCCGCATGCGCTGTACAGCTGTAGATAACACTGTCTGCGTGTCATCTTTGACCATGTAGGTCTCCGAGGTCTCCGAGAATACTTATTAAAATCTATATATATAAAGTAGCTTGTCCTGACTGACTGACTGACTGACTGACTGATTCATCATCGCCGAGCCAAAACTACTGGACATAAAGAAATGAAATTTTGGGGATATATTCATATTAAGATGTAGGTGCTCGCTAAGAGAGGATTTTTGGATATTCCGTCGCTAAGGGGGTGAAAAGGGGGGTGAAATTTTAAAATGAGTGTGTTTATATCTCAAAACTTTAAAAGTTTAGAGATGTGAAAGTTGGTATTTAGAATCTTCTTTAAAAATAAGGAAACAGGTACTTTTTTGTTTTCAGACAATCCCAATAGGAGGGGTGAAAAAGGGTGAAAAAGGGGTTGAATGCCTAATCAGGATACCGGTGCTTATATCTCAGAAACTGAAGATATTACAGACCTGAAAATTGGTACTTTTGATCTCTTTTAAAAATAAAGAAACACGTATTTTTTTGTTTTTGGAAAATCCAATTATGGGAGGATGAAAAGGGGGTGAATTTTAAAAATGAGTGAATCTATATCTCCAAACTTTTAAAGTTTGCAGATGTAAAAATTGGTATTTAAAATCTTCATTAAAAATAAACACGCATTTTTTTGTTTTCGGAAAATCGCAATAGGAATCGTGAAACGGGTGAAATAGGGGTTGAATGCCTTTAATGAGGCTACTTATATCTCAGAACCTGAAGATATTACAGACCTGAAAATTGGTGTTTGGGATCTCTTTTAAAAATAAAGAAACACGTATTTTTTTGTTTTTGGAAAATCCAATTAATGGGGGGTGAAAAGGTGGTGATTTTTTAAAATGAGTGTATCTATATCTCAAAACTTTTAAAGTGTATTGATATAAAAATGAGTATTTAGAATCTCCTTTAAATATAAAGAAACACGTATTCTTTTGTTTTCGGAAAATCCCAATAGGAAGGGTGTAAAAGGGTGAATAATGGGTTGAATGCCTTTAATGAGGCTACTTATATTTCAGAACCTGAAGATATTACAGACCTGAACATTGGTATTTGGGATGTACTTTAAAAGTAAAGGAATACGTATTTTTTCGTTTTTGGAAAATTCAAATATTGGGGGGTGAAAAGGGGGGTGAATTTTTTAAAATGAGAGTGTCTACATCTTAAAACTTTAAAATTTACAGATGTAAAAATTGGTAGTTAGAATCTCCTCTAAAAATAAAGGAACACGTATTTTTTTGTTTCCTGTTAATCCCAATAGGAGGGGTGTAAAAGGGTGAAAAATGGGTTGAAAGCCTTTAATGAGGATACTTATATTTCAGAACCTTAAGATAATACAGAACTGAAAATTTGTATATGTGACCTCTTTTAAAAATAAAGAAACACGTATTTTTTAGTTTTTGGAAAATCCAATTAATGGCGGTTAAACAAGAGTGACAAATTGGGGTGAATTTTTTGAAAGGCTATATCTACAGAATATCTTGGAAACGTAAAATGTTACAGACGTAAAAAGTGGGTGTTTGGAATTTCCTGTAAATGTAAAGAAACATAGGTGATTTGTTTTTGGAAACTCCTCTTAAGGGGAACTCAAAAGGGTGAAATTTTAAAATGAGAATTTTTACAGTATATCTAAAAAAACGTAACATGTTACAGAAGTGAAAAATGGTATTTTTTTATCTCTATTATACATAACGAATCGTGTATTTTTAGTTTTCGGAAATACCACTTGGGTGGTGAGGGGTGGGTAAAAGTGACTGAAAATGGTGTTGAATTCTTTTAATTAGGCTACTGATATCTCAAGAATGAAGATATTACAGACGTGAAATTTGATATTTGCAATCTGCTTTAAAAGTAAAGAAAGACGTATTCTCGGAAAATCCAATGAAGGGGGGGGGGGTGAAAGAATTGAAAATTTAATTGACTTAATTGTATGAGAATGCATACATCTAATAAAAACTAAAGTTGTTACAGACGTGAAAATTCGTATTTAGATCTCCTTTAAAAACAAAGATAAACGCGTTTCGGTGGGGAAACCATCTTGGAGGGTGGGAGTGTAAAGGAATTGAATTCCTTTCATTGGGACACATAAATCAAAAACTGAAGAAGTTAGAGTCGTGATAATTGGTATTTAGAAGATCTTTTACTATTAGAAACAAGTATTTTTTGCGGGAAAATTCACTTGGGGAGGGGGGGGGAAGAGTAGTGTGAAATGAAGTGAAAATATTAAATTATTTTTATGGGGATACATATATCTCAAAACTGAAGGCAATAGACGTGAACATTGGTGTTTGGAATCTCCTTTAAACATAAAGAAACAAGCCTTCTTTTAATTTTTTTGGGGTGGAGGGCGGGGGTGGCGGTAAATAAACTTAACGGCGGTGGGGTGTAGAAGGAGGTGAGACCAATTGATTTTACTGTTCTTAATGTACTTATAAGTATCCTCCGTTGCTCAGGCGGCAGCGCGCCGGCCTCTCACAGCTGGGTTCCGTGGTTCAAATCCCGGTCACTCCATGTGACATTCGTGCTGGACAAAACGGAAGCGGGACATGTTTTTCTCCGGATACTCCGGTTTTCCCTGTCATCAGCCATTCCAGCAACACATAATAATAATAATAATAATAATAATAATAATGTTCCGGACCCTCGTCAAATGTGCGGACCCCGCTGGAAACGGCTCCTGGACGGGTAATGACTAAGAATGCTGTCCGGCCGCGGGTTCAGTGCCGCCAAGGCACCTAATATGACACCACGTCGGATCTCCTGAAGGATTTTATCCATATTAAAAATGATTATAGGAAAAGATGGCAAAGATTTATGGACCCAACTGACCGGGAGGAATACCTGAGCCTAGCCCGGGAAGTACGAAATCGATTGCTGGAAAGGAAGATTGAAAAATGGGAGGAAACGTGTCGTAATCTAATAGAAAACGAATCAGATCGGGAATTTTGGTGGATTCTGGCAGAAAATGTGTCAGATGGCTAATTTCGGCGGATTATATATCTAAAACAATAAGCATTCAATTATAAATTTCAGTATAATACCGTAGCGAAGCACGGGTATAAATACATAAATAAATACATAAATAAATAAATAAATAAATAAATAAATAAATAAATAAATAAATAAATAAATAAATAAATAAATAAATAAATAAATAAATAAATAAATAAAGAGGGAATCTCCTCATTCCTTTTTTAATATTGAAAACATTTCTTAGCAGACAAAGTAGGGATCCCCAATCCCCATACTACGAAAAACGTAAAATTAAGTAATTTCATGAATTGTGTTGAAAGTTGAAGGGCTAAGGGGCCCAAAAAGGTTTCAAATTGTGAGGCTTGGATAGTTATATCAAATTAAAAAACTAATTTAAAAAATCACTTCCATCCTAAATCCAGTTCCGGAAAAACAGCCTAAAATCGCTTGTTTCTTTACTTGTTTTCTTTTTGATTCAAATCCTAGCGAAATTCACTTATTTACATAATTCTTTCAGTAATGTGTTCCTTGTTTCAATATTCTCAGCCTTTTTTTGATTTTTGAAAAATGTCCACACCGAGTGTAGTTATAAGGGCTTAAGAAGTGAAACTCTCTATTGACTCACGTTAGCGCTCGTAGTGGTGCTTAAGTTAAACAATGCATTGACTCACATTAGCGCTCGTAGTGGTGGAAAAAGGTAAACTGCTAATCCAATCGACCGGATAACGATGATTAAGAAAAGTATCGCAACTTTTAGATATAAATAAAAAAGTATATTCTCATACTTTATTATATCTTTTTTTACCTAAAATTCGTAGCTCATATCCCCAGGATGTCTTCAACATTGAGTTGCTTGCCTCTGGATTTTTTCCAATTTGCTTTACGTCGCACCGACACAGATAGGTCTTATGGTGACGATGGGATAGGAAAGGGGTAGGAGTGGGAAGGAAGTGGCTGTGTCCTTGATTACGGTACAGCCCCAGATCGGTCCTCCTCATTCTTGTTATACGGATTTTAACATGAAAATGTGAACACAGAAACAATAGTAAATTAATGTGAATTCAATTTTCTATTATCACTGTGTTGTGAAAAATAGGTTTCATAATATTCACTAACACGAATATCCGAATTTCAAAATGTTCATTATCGTAAATCACAATTACTTACAATAATATCATTATTACATTTTTTTCACAATCACAGTCAGCTAAGGATTGAATTATAGCAGGCATACTTATCAGTCATGCAAATATTAGTTAAAAAAGGAACGGGTGTGTACGTACTTTAAGACAGAAACTGTTTCCAAGAAGGACATTCTAGGAATGTGCATGTGAGGATCTTGAAATGGCAGAAGTGTTCAGTCAGCAGTACGCTATACAAAGATTGTAGGTTACAAGGATAATGTTCATAAAGAGGAAGTGATTAACAATTTGCTTAACGCTGGACCGACATACAACCTGTGACAATAAAGTTCAGTGAATAGTCCTGTACTATCAACAGAGATGAACAAAGCACGACAGTGATCTTACTGTCGTTCGGAATAGTCCCCTCCCATGACTATGCACTGCTGAGATCGGCGATACATGTCCTGGAAACTTTGCAAGAAGGCTTCCTTTGGGATGGTATTCAAAAGCCTCGTCACGTTTCGTTGGATGTCAGGAATATCGTCAAATCTCTTTCCTTTCAAAGCGAATTTGAGTCGTTGGAATAGGGAGAAGTCTGGAGTATTGAGATCTGGCGAGTATCTGTTTGACGATATTGGCTGTGTGTGGGCTAGCGTTGACATGGACAAAGAACCATGAACCTTGTTGTGCGTACTGGGGTCCTACCCTGCGTAGACGTTTCATGAAACGGGTCAAAATTTCAATGTACCGTGTAGCATTCAACGTCGTTCCCTGAGGTAGAAACTCCTTGTGGATAATGCCTTGACTATCGAAAAAGGTGATGAGCATCGTTTTGATGCGTGACTTTTCGGTTCTGATCTTTTTCCGACGAGGGGATCCCGGAGAACGCCATTCCATGCTCTGCCGTTTCGTTTCAGGGTCGTACCTGAGACCCCAGGTTTCATCCTCAGTGACGATACAGTTCAAGAAATTTGGTGTCGCATCCGCCGTTTCGACAAAATCCTGTGAAGACTAAACGTGCCCGCTTCTGATCGTCAGTCAAGTGATGTGGCACAAGACGAGAACACGTTTTCCTCTTCCCTAACTTTTGGTCGTTCATGTTCTTGTTCGCAGTTCAGAACCAACGCACTAAACACGCACTGTGTCAAACAGGTCTTACACGGCACACATACGATGCTCAACTGAACAACGTTGGGAGCAGGTGGTCAAACTCAGGTGCAGCGTTGCGTGTCGCCAGTGTTGCCGGATGGACCGTTCTGACTTCATTCACCGAACTTTATTGTCACAGGTTGTAGATAGTTCTTAGAGTGACGATGTGATAACGCTAGGTGTAAGACGGAAGAGACCGTGGCTCTGTGAAGCTGTATCTATTAACAGCATTTTTCTGACGTGAAAGTGGAAAACTACGGAAAATCATCTTCAGGGCTACCAATAGTGGGGGTTCGAACAAACTACCTGCCGAATACAAGCCGACAGCTTTGTGATCCAAACCGCACAGCCACTCGCTCGTTCTATCTTATTTTACTGTGTTGTTATTTGTTGACGGCTGTATTGTTGTGACTAAAGGGTTGGGAGGCCAGGGAGATCTGTTGCAGTAGTGTGATATTCAGAGAAGGCAGAGTGGGTGCGTCCGTAGCCTAAAATATAAACTGTCCCGGCGTTCGCCTATGATTTCAAATAATGGAGAGAATTTGCGTACGATGGTGAATGCTTATTAACAGAGCCCGTATTTCCATGCACTATCAAATCTCAAAATATGCATACATTCATGCACTATCATACAGTAAAACATGCACAATAAACTGGAAAATATGCACTATCTAAATTCAGTTTAACATGGCTACATTTCCAGTTCCTTTGGAAACATTGTACAACAAATAATTTCTCCAAATTGTCGTAACTTAAATTCATCCGTTTATCTGTCAGCACTTTCTTAAACACAGAAAATTGTCTTTCTACGTCACAAGAAGTGACAGGTGCATATTTAAATGAAGACATTTGGGACAAAGTGACGTTAAATTGTACGTCTTTAGCATTTTCACCACAGTACGTGTTTTATAATCGTGACAAATTCAAAATCAGGATTTGAAAGGATCACTGAGTTCAGCTTACCTCTAGCTGCCGCAACTACTCCTCCGTGCGATGATTGCACACACATTTGAATATGTTCAATAAATGCTAACGATTTCCTATTGCGGAAACAAAGACGTATGACAAGTGAGAGACCCGTGTAGAAAATTCCAGGGTAATAACGGAAGCGCGTTCAGTGCAAAACCAGGTTTGTAAGCCGTTATCTCAGAAACGCGGCGTCACAGTAGTGTGATGCAAGGTTTGTTTCATGCGTGTAACGTAGTAGAAACAATGATTCGTCATTTAGTAGTGCACAATTTACGGTTCACTTTATAGCAATTTATACCCTGACACCTTATTTCTAAGATCTACAGCGATCGACGTGCAGCCTTTCGGCTTACGTCAACGTTTATTCAAGCGCAGATAAGAAAGTGCTGGGCTAATTGAATTCTAGGACCACTACCATATGTGCTAAGTTTGGTTGTCAGGTAGAATGCCATGAATACGTTTTATTTCTCTCCGTATCTCAATATTTGAGATATAACTTGGAGAAACGGTCCCAAATTCTTCAAACCAATATTCATAAAAGGCGCTATCATGCAAGTAAACATTATATATGCGTCAAAGTCAGAAGAAAAGTCATATTATGCAATATAAACGTCCAAATATTTGATATTAAATCCAAAATCTTCAAAATGTGTTTTATGCATGAAGTTTATTGTAAAAATGTCAAAACATGCAAACGTGCCGGGGAAAAGAACGGTTATTTGGAATCGTTAAGTCAAAAAACGAATAATTACAAACTTTGAGAAGTGTAAGCAGCTTATTTAAAAACATGCATTTGCATGGAAATGCGGGCTCTACAGCAATCACATAGCCTTTTTTAAAGCTTATTAAGAAGATTCATATTTTTTACGCATTACCGTCATATTGGATTTCTCTAAATCTTCCAATACAGATTCACTCACTGTTTTAAGGTCACTTAAAATGCTTCTCAAGCCAACCATGGGCGCGGATTTAAGACATAGTTATGAGCATATGTAAAGCCAGAAACATGTTGGGAGTTTTTCACCTCGCCGCGCAAGTCGTCTTGTATCTCCCCGCCGTGTGGCGATCAAGGAACAAACTAACAGGAGCAAATGACTCGAAACATATTGGAGTCGCACGCCTCGCCGCGCATCTCGCCGCGCACCTCGCCGTTCACTGGAAATCAAATTGGTTTGATATTTCAGGCTGCTACCGCCGCCTGGAACTAGCATCGTAATTGGTTGTCTCAAGGTCATCATACTGTCCCCTCTGTGCGTTGTCTCACTGTTGTGATATCGCTGGTCGTAGCCCTGTCGTCATGGATGAGGAGCAATTAATAAGTGAAATATTCCGAAAGACAGCTATATGGGATCAGCGTTACAAATCGTATCATCGTATCTAGATAAATGTTGTGAAGAGGTTGCTGCCAATTGCGGTATCACAAGTTAGTGTACACTTTTTGATTTCTAGTTTCTACTAGGTTCAAGATTTAACCACCGACTGGCGTTGTGAAAACTTTGGTACGTAAATGGCGTTGTGGGGTCGAAAATGATACCATACAATGGATGACCTCAAACTCCCTATATTTAAGTTTAAAAAATAAATAGGCCCTACATGCCAATTATATTTACTTATATCTTTTGTTTTACCTGCAATGAGAAATGAATATCTTTACTGATTATAGATTGTGAGATGATGCACAATTGTTTTACCGTCATTGATTTTAAAGGAAAATCGCACTCCCATGATTTAAACTTAAATGAAAACAAATTTTAAGTGTTCATTGCTCCAAAGCAAATTCTAATGCGAATTTAAAAATTATAGTATACAAAACTCATAAAACTTTTGAATTTCACAGTCATTTACGTCATTTCCACAACCACTTAAGGGTTGGAAGTTTGACAGTAATGTTCTGACTTTGACGTCTCACTTGCCTGTTGGGTTCGGTAGCTGACCACTTCTATCTGTTCCTACCAGAGAAAGATAACGGCTGGTTAAGGACGTCTAGGTTGTCTGTGAAACTTCACTCTTAGTCTTACTCACCTTCTCCTTGTTCCGAATCCGTGTTGTGCTCGGAATTGTAATCTGGATCATTTTCATGTGAGAGATCGCTATCGTCATTTCCTCCGGCATCTTCCTCTAAAACACTGCGATCCTAGGATCACGCACTGACATTCCAGGGCGAGATGTGGAAGCCATAGCAAGGCTTACACGAAGAAAAAGTACCAAAACACGCACTTCGATTGAAATATGAACACTTACAAAATTTTAGGTCACGACAAACTTCGTAACACAAACGCCGTTGTAGGGTCGTAAACGGCACCACATAATATTTAAATCAAGTTCCTGAGAAAACCAATATTTACTAATCGCTACAAATCCAGATAGCAATTGACCTTGTACTAAGTAACAGCTACAATGAACAGCGATAGCCAGAACGGAATACGGAGGGAGCACCAGGGTTGTACAAAGTCATTGGTATCTTAAAAGACCCCACAACGCCAGTCGAGGGTTAACTAGTTGTCGACTGAGGCATTCTTAAATATTCATAAAATCTATCCGGGTACATTTCAAGCTTTTGATACAAATTATAGAACTCTCCTTGTTCGGTTCGTCCCTCATTGACTGGATGTACGCTATATTTTCTTCTCGTACTGGAAAGTAACTACCACTTTACTGCATTACTTGTTGATGGATCACTATCACTGTCAGAGTCTGTTAGCATCTCAATATTACGTTAGTACAATCCCCCGTTGCAGTAGCGTAGACAGGATCGGTGGATGGGGGTGGAGGAGGGAGGGAGGGAGGGAGGGGGGCGTGGAGGTATATTCTAGTTACACAATACTGATAGAACATAATGAAGATGAGAGTGTGGTGCGCGCATGCATGACTTCTCATTATAAGGACACTAATACAAGTGAATTATGTTGATATTCAGATTGCAGTACACTACAAAATCTTACATTAAAACACAGATCAGTGATCAAGGTCAACATTTTTTCAGCAAATTGTATGTTCAGTTTACAATCTAGTATCCAATTGTTTGTTTAGTTTATAGTTTGTTTATTTTCTTTTTATAAAAATCCAGTTGGGTGTTTGGGTGGAGGGGGGGGGGGGGTGCATGACGAGATGCACGGTGAGGCGATCAACTCCAACATGTTTTTGGCCTAATATGGTGGAGTTTATAGAACCCTCCTAGAATGTCAGTAACAAATTCTTATACAGGATTATTCACCTAAGATGTTACACGAAAATAACTTCTAAACTATTAAAGGTATCGGCAGTCTGTTTTCATATTCGTAAATGGTACCAAGGAGTTTGTAAAATAATCTGCTACGTATTCTCATGGGATGATTAATAACCGAGATATTGATACTAATTCCATATTTTTAAATAGAACGGCACAAATTCATAGAGCTGGTCTAAAAGTTAAACTACGTACAAGTCCAAATATCTAAGTATTTTTAAAATCAGACAGTTAGTTTTTGAGATATCAATAAGAACAGAATGCGCTGTTTTACATACCGCATCAGACAGCGTGAAGTCGGCCAGGACATATTGACGCGCAAGCAGTTTCCTTGGCGTGATTCCAGCCACAAAATGGATACCAGGCATATAAGCATTTCGTACACATGTGATGGGTTTGCAAAGTGTGTATGACAGGCGAACTCATGACAGGGCAGGGAGGTGTGATGTTTTTAAAAGGAATAAAGTAATTACTTTGACTTCAAAGGAACACAACGAAAGCTATAATTTACACTGGTTTGAGTGTATAGTACATACTACTGTATGAATTGACAAAGAAACATAATACAGGACATCGGAAGAGCTCCTACTAGAAAAGAAAATGAGTAATATCCGAATAACCATCCTTCCTCGTTGTGTGTTCGCCAGTCATATAATAACGCTATACACCAAGGTTATATTACGCTACATCACATTATGTGTACGATAGTTTACAATACATGCCTAGTATCCGTTCTGTGGCTGGAATCAATGCCAGAAAACAGCTTGCGTGCCAATATGCAGTGTTGCCAACTTATATTTTCAAGATCCGCTAAATACTACTAAAAATCCGCTAAAATTCCGCCAAGAAATCCGATCTCAAATAATGAGCAATAATAATAATAATAATAATAATAATAATAATAATAATAATAATAATTGTTACCGTGTTCTTGTGGTAGTTATGCGTGAAAGAAGGTGCGGGGTGGTGAACGGGTCTCAAGCTACTAAAGTAAAATTAATTAAAATTTAACCAGGTTATATTTTCTTTTCAAAAACAAAGAAATAACAAGCATGGCAGGTACAAAGTAGCAAGTCAAAGGGTAGTTACAATATTTACAGGATTTGGGCTTCGAGCCCTGAAAACACAATGCTTGGGCAATCAGCGCAGTTTTACCTCCAAACACAAGTTTCAACAGAGGGGCAGAAAACCCCATTCATGCCTAGGAGCCCTAGCTCCAAATTACACTGAAAAGCCTCCACGAGGCATACAACACTCAATTTTCAAAAGAGCCACTCGCTCTCAAATTTAAGCCTCTCCCAGGCCACACCAAACTCCACCTTCAAGTTGTCCTCAACGGACATAAACACAGGGGTAAAATACCCAATCTACTGAGGTCTATTAAATGCAAAAGAGGTTAATTAAATGACCTCTAAAATAACAATTTGAGAGGAGGCGAACTTGCACTCCTAATACACTTTGATTAAGACCTACTTGGCACTAGGCCGTTAATACAAGGGCTAATCCCATACTAAAGAGGTGACTTAAGAAGAGAACAATTTGTTTTACGTTAACGAAGAATAGGTTGAGAAAAATAAGTTCACCTCAAAACAATATGAGTGGTAGCTCGAGAGGGTTAGCACTCTCTATCCCAGTATGTAGCTTTAAAAGATAATATATGAAAAGAGTAGTTACATTTAGGAAAAGGTTACATGGTGGAACGCTTCGAACCCGCCCCGAGAGTTAAACTGCTGAGCTAGCCAAGAAAGAAGTTATTAATCGGCCATTACCTTGTTGTTGACCGCTGCCGAGGAAAGAGGCGCTCCCCGCCTCCTGCTATGTACCTTATACACTGAAAGATGGAACAGAAGTGGCCCGGAGACCCTAAAATCAGCAGTTTATATACTCTCGCGGAAGTTTCTAGGCGTTAGGGGAATGAGAACACCCTCCCACGAGGATTTTATTGGTTCATCCATAAACCCCCTACACAATACTAAGAAGAAACACATAATTGGTGGAAAATTAATTTAAGAAATTCGGGATAGGCTAGATTTAAAACAAGGGGAAAGAAGGGGTTAATATTGCCAACTTAACCAATGACTGAAAGAAATTTAGCAAAGAACGAACATTTGAAATAAAAATTTCTCCAACAAAATAGTTCTTTGACTCCGCACTAGGGTGCACTATTGTTGATCTTCAGTAGTGTCCTCTAGAAGAGAAAGTTCACACTTCTTACTTCAAGCAAAACAAAAACACATTAAAAATGACACAGTTCAAAAACTCAAAATTTTCCACGTGGTGACATCTTCTGAGAAGGTAGCGAATTAATAGCGTATAGAAAGTTCAGACTTCCTCCAGCAGAGGAGTTTCAACTGGCGCAAATTTTAAATTAGCGGCATGGAGGTGTACCGCCTGGTACAGACCTCCCCCCCCCAAAAGTACCTCCAGGGGTGACACATGAAATCTGTTTGAAACAAGGTCCAAGTTATGCTGTGGATATGAAGATTGATTGCAGAAGCATTTATAAGATTTCTTAATTTGGTTTGATTCAGTTTCAAAATTTTGTTGTTTTGCAGGTGAAGTAAAGTCTTTATATTTGTAGAAGTTGAATTTCTGAAGATAAACTTTTAATACTTAGATGTGAAGAAAAATTTTGCAATTGCCACCAAATATTGCTGTTGAATTCCCAAGTGTAGTCATTGCTTATCGTAACTGTCCATGTAGTTGATGTTGATTCAGTCGAATGGCCAGACCGGCCGTTGCAGCTTGCGTCCAAAGGGAGGCCGCTCGGACCCCCTCAAGTACCCTGAGATACCGCTCGCCCGCACTATGAGGGGAGCAGAGGTGTTGAAACACGCCGCGACCGCGGTGAACATATACAGGCTGCGGGCAAGTAGCAGGTCGTGCGCTGCGCATCAGCCTCGGCCGGGAGGAGAGCTCCGGCTCGCCGTGCACCTGACGTACTCGCTGGAGAAGAGGGGGCCCGTCCTCTGCCACAGTTGCTGCACGGCGCCGCGCAGATGCGGGGGCACTGAAACATTAAAGCTAGGCGGCAGAATTGTGTTGGACCATCATCTTTTTGAGGGCACAGCCTTGGTGAAGAGGTTGAGGGGTCAGCGGCGTGCAGATGTCCATGGCATTTAATATAATCCGGCCACAGTGTGTATTGGAGCAGGAGACGGGAGCGTGGTAATGGCCGAGGCAAGGACAGGATGGCAGTTTAACAAATCGGGGGAGGTTTCACACAAATGCTTACATATAAAACAAAATATTATAGAAGGGGCAGAATGCCTAGAAATTGAAAACTCAAAAAAAATATAACCTTCATATCCCCTTTCACAATAATATGAAGCAAGTTAACACAGAAATTACACCGGTTTCACCTGTGACAGGTGAACCCTAAATATCCTCTCGGTGGCTGGATTGCTTACTAACAACGTAACTGGCGTAAGAAAATCGAGAATGATAGAAGGCCCATGAAATCTGGGGGCAAGCTTGCCCGCGGGAACAAAGTTCTTGACCATCACCTGGTCACCTACATTCAAAGTGGTGGGTCTCCGTCCACGATCATACCTTTCCCTAACCTTTTCATGAGATACCTTAAGATTGGCTTTAGCCTTCTTCCAAAGATCTTTAATATTATCGGGATCTATTGTCTCGGGTAGAATGTCACTCAGAGACCAGAGGTTAGAGAGCGGCGTGTTGGGAACAAATTTGAACATCAAAGAAGCTGGGGTAAATTTATGTGATTCATGAACCGCCGAATTCAAAGCAAAAGCTAACCAATGCAGGGACGTGTCCCACCTGGAATGATCTTCATGATGATAGGCAATAAGTGCGGACCTGAGATTACGATTAACCCGTTCAGCCAGAGATGGTTGAGGGTAATAAGCAGAAGTAGTTACATGAGAGATGGATAAGTCAAAACAGAATTTACGAAATAAATTAGATGTAAAAGCCTTAGCATTATCAGATACAATATATTGGCACGGACCAAAAGAAGCAAAAATAGAATTTAAGCAAGTAATGGTAGACTGAGCGGTAGCCAGCTTAGTCGGAAATAACCAAGAAAATCTGGTAAAACCATCTACGCATACGAAGATGAACTTGTTAGCATTACCCTTTGATTGGGGGAAGGGTCCTACATAATCAATGTACAGGCGTTCCATGGGGCGCGACGCTTGATGGGAAGACAAAAGGCCTACCTTGGTGGACATGGTTGGTTTACTAATCAAACAGGATTTACAAGCCTTTACAAGTTCACGGATTTCACCGTCCATACCTTTCCAGATGAACATTTCACGAATCTTTTCACGAGTTTTAAAGATAACCAGATGCCCTCCTAATGGGGTCTCATGATAATACTTGAAGATCATAGGTACAAGAACCGCTGGAACAACAACTTTCATCAACTTATCATGCCTCGAAGGGCAACATAGAACACCATTCCTCAGAACATAAGGGATAACATGTTCCCCAGAAGAAAGGGTTTCCATTATCGGAGCCAGCGTCGGATCTTCACGTTGGTATTTCTCGATATCCCTAAAGAGCATGGGAGCATCTGTTAGGATGGCATTAACATCAGATGGTGTGGACTCGGGAGGTGATGAACTGTCGACCGGTTCATGGTTCTCAACGTCGTTTGAAAACATACGGCTGAGTCCATCAGCGACAATATTTTCGGTACCTCTGATATGTCTAACATCAAACTGGAAGGCAGAAATACGAATGGCCCAGCGGGCTATACGACCAGTACGACGCGGCCTACCTAAGACCCAGCTTAAGGCTTGATTATCTGTCTCCAGGTCGAATTTAACATGTTCCAGATAGAGACGGAACTTCTCTAAGGCGAATAAGACTGCCAAACCTTCGAGCTCATAGATGGAATACTTGGCTTCTTGAGCCGACAAAGTCCTAGATGCATAGGCGATGGGTCGCCTCCCTAGTTCAGTCTCTTGAAGAAGGACTGCCGCTACTGCTGACGACGACGCGTCGGTTTGGACCATGAATTTCTTCGAGAAATCAGGCATAGCAAGTACAGGGGCATTACAAAGAGCTAATTTAAGGTCTTCAAAAGCGGCTTGTTGAGAAGGTCCCCACTCGAATTTGATGCCTTTCCTACGAAGAAGGTTTAAGGGCGCCGCTCTATTAGCGAAGTTAGGAATAAACTTCCTGAAGAAATTCACCATACCAATGAACCTAGCGATACCTTTAATGTCCTTGGGAGGTTTAAAATCACGGATGGCCTGTGTTCTAGAATGATCGACGGCTACACCATCAGGTGACACAATATGCCCTAGGAAAGACATAGAGGGCTTAGCGAAGGCAACCTTGGACAACTTAACAGTTAACCCAGCCTTACGAAGGCGATCGAGAACTTCTCGCAGATGATCTAGGTGCTCTTCAAAAGTCTCTGAAAATACGACGACATCATCCAAGTAGTGGTACAAGTATTCAAATTTGATGTCGGAGAAGACCCTATCTAGCAGCCTAGTGAGTACAGCGGCTCCCGTGGGGAGCACGAAAGGCACGCGGTTGTATTCATATAAATTCCAGTCCGTGGCAAACGCTGTAAGGTGTTTAGACTCTTCGGCAAGGGGAATTTGATTGTAGGCCTGATTCAAGTCCAAGATAGTAAAGAACTTGGCCTTACGAAACCATGAAAAACAAGAATGAAGGTCGGGAAGGGGCACAGATTGTAACACCACCTTCCGATTGAGAGCCCTATAATCAATGACAGGCCTGAAGCCTCCTTGGGGTTTCGGAACTAGAAAAATAGGCGAAGAATACGCCGACTTAGAGGGCCTAATAATACCATCTTTCAACATCTGATCGATAATTTCTTTCAGAGCCTTCATTTTAGGTGGAGATAGCCTATACGGTGGAAAACGGACAGGAATCGAATCCGTGACCTCAATTTTGTATTCGATCAGGTCAGTAACACCAAGAGTATCAGAAAACACCTCTGGAAACGACTGACACAGCTTACGAATACTATCAGCCTGCTCCTCAGGTAGATGTCTAAGATCTAACAACATCTCATCCTGGGTAGGCGAAATAGAAGAACATGATGCAGAATTACACTTTAATAAAGGGATGTTACAATTAGAGGCAAATTTGAAAGTGCAAGACCTACTCTGAAGGTCGAGCACAAGACCAGTGTGAAAAATAAAGTCCGCTCCCAATATAATGGGGCAAGACAAGTGCTTGGCCACAAACAATTTAACTTTCCATGTGAATTTAAAAATACGAATTTTGACCAATAAGGAACCTAGAATTTCTAATGGGGATGAATTAGCCGAAACATATTGAACCGGAGATGAGACATAGTCAGGTAGTTTACAAACAGATTTCAATTTAGAATACCATTCAGCCGAAATAATCGAACAAACACTGCCTGAATCTAAGAGAGCTGTTATAGGCTCGTTATTTAACTCAATCTTAAGAAAAGGAACCGGTGCGGGGGAATCCGCCGCAATCCTAAGACACTCTTTGGGACCTTCAAAAGATGAATTTGAAAATTGCTCGTTCCCTGAATTTACAACCTGTTTACTAGGGGCTGAGTCTCGGGAAGATGGATTAGTCGACTCAGCCGAAGCCACTAGTCACTTTTTATTATTGGCATAGGTAGAATTTGCACCAGAAGTTGAGCAGGAGGGGGTGCTAATCGAGTTTGGGCAATTCTTGGCGATATGTGAGAAAGCCCCACATTTAAAACAGCCTTGTGCTGAACCAGCTCCATTATTTGCCCTACTAGTTTTGACCAATGGACATTTATTGCGAAGATGGTCAGGCGACCCGCAAGCATAACATTTACGGGGTGTGACTGGTCGGCGAGGTGGAGGCCGAGTATTACTAAACGAAGGAGGGGGTTCTTTTGCCACACGCAAAGAGTCAGCGTACCTCACTCCTTCCGCTGAGACGGCCAACGCTTCAAGTTCAGAGAAAGTTTGCGGGCACGCCGCGAAACACAAATATGACCTATAAGATGGTGAAATGCCTTCTACAATAGCCTGTACAATCTGATCTTCAGGAAAATGAAGGGCAAACACCCTAGTATAAAACTTAATGTCTTGTATGAAATCAGCCAAGTTCTCATCCAAGCGCTGTACACGATAATAGTACTTCTGAATCAGAGATGACCTCGCGCGGGCGGGAATAAAATTTGCAAGCAAGTGTGCATGAAAATCTTCAATAGATGACTGTTCGGCTATGGCTCTTACTATTTTGTCAGAAAGAATACCAATTGCATAAGGATAGATGATTTGCAAAATTTGACATGGAGAAAGAGAAAACACAAGGGCATGATCCTGAAATTCAACCAGAAATCTTAAAAATGAAATTACTTCACTGGTGGTATTAACCGAAAACTTAGAGATACCTCTGAGCAACATTGCCAATGGATGAGGCAAGCTGCTAAACCCGGGTGACATAGTAGGTAAAGGTTTCAATGGCAAGGAAGTTAATTCAGAACGGATGTTACTCAACGATGCACGGCGTTCAGATTCGTTGTCCAATGGGGCAGAGATAGTTTGAGCGGCGATGGTTTTCCTATTTACTTCTCCCTTAGGAGGTTCTTCCTCACTACCTACATTCACTATGGTGGGTTGATCAGATTTGGGAGGAACTTCCCCAGTTAACAATTGAGTGACCTTGCTAGATAATTCAGACATATTTTCAAGCAGCGTACTAGCTTCCTTCTTCTGAACGTCATTCAACTTTAGAGACAACAGATCGTTAACTCTATTTGAAAAGTGATATA
This sequence comes from Anabrus simplex, assembly GCF_040414725.1. Classification (NCBI taxonomy): domain Eukaryota; kingdom Metazoa; phylum Arthropoda; class Insecta; order Orthoptera; family Tettigoniidae; genus Anabrus; species Anabrus simplex. The sequence goes on from NC_090275.1 coordinate 62,025,652, forward strand.
GCCTAGCTTGCACACGCTTAATTTGATTAGGAGAAGGATCATTTTCATCAAAAAAACTAACTACAGAAGCTAGCCCAGTAATATTCTCCGTGATCGTGGAAAGAGAGTCGTCAATTTCTTTCTCTCCCAAATTGGGGATGGAAATGGGCAAATCTAGGGACTCTCTAAGCTTGTTTGTGTCTACTGCAACCGTGCCTCCAGATTGTACATTTCTAATAGTCAATTCATAGATCAACTCCTCCTTGCGCAAATAGTTAAGATGGAGAACATCGCGAGGGCCGGGCATGGTGACAGAACAATTTTGAAAAACTCAAAAAATTCCAGCAACTGGGAAAATAGTTAGAGTTCGGAACAAAACAATGTTTAGCCGTCAAAAGGGGCTAAATTGAGACCCATTCAACCACGCTCTGCTACCACTTGTTACCGTGTTTTTGTGGTAGTTATGCGTGAAAGAAGGTGCGGGGTGGTGAACGGGTCTCAAGCTACTAAAGTAAAATTAATTAAAATTTAACCAGGTTATATTTTCTTTTCAAAAACAAAGAAATAACAAGCATGGCAGGTACAAAGTAGCAAGTCAAAGGGTAGTTACAATATTTACAGGATTTGGGCTTCGAGCCCTGAAAACACAATGCTTGGGCAATCAGCGCAGTTTTACCTCCAAACACAAGTTTCAACAGAGGGGCAGAAAACCCCATTCATGCCTAGGAGCCCTAGCTCCAAATTACACTGAAAAGCCTCCACGAGGCATACAACACTCAATTTTCAAAAGAGCCACTCGCTCTCAAATTTAAGCCTCTCCCAGGCCACACCAAACTCCACCTTCAAGTTGTCCTCAACGGACATAAACACAGGGGTAAAATACCCAATCTACTGAGGTCTATTAAATGCAAAAGAGGTTAATTAAATGACCTCTAAAATAACAATTTGAGAGGAGGCGAACTTGCACTCCTAATACACTTTGATTAAGACCTACTTGGCACTAGGCCGTTAATACAAGGGCTAATCCCATACTAAAGAGGTGACTTAAGAAGAGAACAATTTGTTTTACGTTAACGAAGAATAGGTTGAGAAAAATAAGTTCACCTCAAAACAATATGAGTGGTAGCTCGAGAGGGTTAGCACTCTCTATCCCAGTATGTAGCTCTAAAAGATAATATATGAAAAGAGTAGTTACATTTAGGAAAAGGTTACATGGTGGAACGCTTCGAACCCGCCCCGAGAGTTAAACTGCTGAGCTAGCCAAGAAAGAAGTTATTAATCGGCCATTACCCTGTTGTTGACCGCTGCCGAGGAAAGAGGCGCTCCCCGCCTCCTGCTATGTACCTTATACACTGAAAGATGGAACAGAAGTGGCCCGGAGACCCTAAAATCAGCAGTTTATATACTCTCGCGGAAGTTTCTAGGCGTTAGGGGAATGAGAACACCCTCCCACGAGGATTTTATTGGTTCATCCATAAACCCCCTACACAATACTAAGAAGAAACACATAATTGGTGGAAAATTAATTTAAGAAATTCGGGATAGGCTAGATTTAAAACAAGGGGAAAGGGGTTAATATTGCCAACTTAACCAATGACTGAAAGAAATTTAGCAAAGAACGAACATTTGAAATAAAAATTTCTCCAACAAAATAGTTCTTTGACTCCGCACTAGGGTGCACTATTGTTGATCTTCAGTAGTGTCCTCTAGAAGAGAAAGTTCACACTTCTTACTTCAAGCAAAACAAAAACACATCAAAAATGACACAGTTCAAAAACTCAAAATTTTCCACGTGGTGACATCTTCTGAGAAGGTAGCGAATTAATAGCGTATAGAAAGTTCAGACTTCCTCCAGCAGAGGAGTTTCAACTGGCGCAAATTTTAAATTAGCGGCATGGAGGTGTACCGCCTGGTACAATAATAATAATAATAATAATAATAATAATAATAATAATAATAATAATAATAATAATAATAATAATAATAATAATAATAATAATAATAATTTCAGATGTCATTCGAAAGCGAAGAGTTAAATTTTTTGGCCATATTTCAAGAATGCCTGGTGACAGATTTGCTAAGAAAATCTTTAACCATTTCAATAAGCCCAATAGGAAAGGCAACTCTTATGAAAAATGGTTTGTTAACACGAAGAAAGATTTGCAAGAAATGAACATCAAACATCAAGACATCCACAATAGGACCACCTTCAGAAAAAAAAGTTACACACATTTAAGGGTTTCCTAGAGCCAGAAACAGCGACCAAGAAGAAACAACAATGGACGGCTGAAAGGAAAGAAGCAGCAAGCAGGAGGTTGAAGGAGTACTGGCGCCAAAGAAAATTTAAATCAAGAGGAGTTATTTACGTGGTCCACAGCTAGCCAAAATCGATGATAATAATAATAATAAAAGTAAATGTCTGCACTCACCTGATCTGTGAGTTTCACTGGGATTAACCCCCTGCCTGCGAGTCGGCGAGCTAAAACTTGTAGGCTTTTTAGTGCCGGGTACAAACTAGGTGAATCCCCTACCTCAAGGGCCACACACAGAACAGGCCAGTTCATTAAACAGTCTTCCTTTATAGCATAAATATAAATGCTACTCTCTCGCAGTTTCATTATTTGTCGTCACTCGTCACCTAAGAGATAAGTACCCTTTCCCCACGCATTACAATTTTATGATACCACGGTCTCATAACATCAAATCAAATAACATGTTTTCCTCATGTGACTGCTAGCTCCTGACGAGAAATACGGAATAGCTCAGAGACAGGCTGGAGTACAAATTAAAAAAGTAAAATGGATAAAACGCTAAATTCCGCTATAATAAATCTAGAATTCCGCCCAAAAATCCGCTGTCCGCTAAATGGTATATTTCTCCGCCGACAGTCTTCTAATTCCGCCAAATTTAGCGGAAAATCCGCTAAGTTGACAACACTGTCAATACGTCCTTGGCTGTCCGTACGCTGTCTGATCCGGCACGCAAAAGCTCAAATTCGTTCTTATTGGTATCTCAAAAGTAACTGTCCGATTTTCAAAATACTTAGATATTTGAACTTGTACGCAGTTGAACTTTTACGCCAGCTGTATGCATTCTTGCCATTACATTTAAGAATATGTAGTTAGTATCAATATCTCGGTTATTGATCACCCCATGAGAATAAGTAGCACGTTATTTTACAAGACCCTGGGTACCATTTATGAAAAAGAAAACAGAATGCCGATATCTTTAATGGTTTAGAAGTTATTTCCGTGTAATATCTTAGGTGAATAACCCTGTATAAAAGTGTATCTCATGACAGACGTAACGAATATCTGGGTTTTAATTAATTTCATTCTCCTAAACAATATTTATCATTTTTTCTCGTTGTTCATTGTTATTATTTCTGGCGTTTTGAGGAATTTCATTTTCATTTATAACAAATGTAATAACACTACATTTTAATCTAAAATTTTACGATGACGGGATTGCGTATTGAAAGATACGTTCATTGTAATTAATTTCTCTGTTAACAAGCTGGAATCCTGAGTTACAAGTGTTTTTAATCACACTATATCAGCTTCTACAACTGTCAGGGAATCATGAACATTCGTTTGGTTTGTTCGCACATGCAGGGTAACGGCAAGGTTTAATGAAAATGTGGAGAGCTTGCTTGTATAATGTGGATTATGAAGTTGTCATGTGTGATATAACAAGGGCAGAGCATTTGATACGTGGTAGCGGTATTAAATCCTCTTCATTCAACCCTAAACTCGGACAGGATCGGGATACCACCTATGTTTACCGTGCGTGCGGTTGGTTTGTAATAGAGGGCCAATTGGGGAATAGAATTAAACAGGCGAGGCTAGCAAGATTTTCGGTAAGTATTCCTTATACAGGGTGAAGGGAAATTCATGGACAAACTCACCAACATGCGATTCTTCATTGAATTCAAGTAATGTTTTGACGTGAGATCATTTTTAGAATCGGGCTACATACATCCGAATAATAGATAGGCTACTAACAATAATGTATTATTCGGGAGATAGTAGGTTCGAGCCCTACTGTCGGCAGCCCTGAAGATGGTTTTCCGTGGTTACCCATTTTCGCACCAGGCACATTAATTAAGGCCACGGCTGCTTCCTTCCCACTCCTAGGCCTTTCTATCCCATCGTCACCTTAAGGCCTATCAGTGTCGGTGCGACGTCAAGCAACTAGCAAAAAAAAAAAAAAAAAAAAAAAGAGAACCCCACTAATTTAGTAATAATAAAAATAATATCTAGAAGAAAAATGGATTATTGAAACACAGGAAGTAGGTACCTTACTACATTGGCTTCATGAACACAGCGTTTGACGAAATTTACGCTCTTTTTCAAGCCAAGGAGATTTGGAGCGATGATTTACGGTGCGGATAAGATGAGGGGTTTGGCGGCCGTGGCTTATAAAAGGATCTGTCCCGGCATTGGTCTTGGTGCAGGAGAATAGCTGTATCGGTATTGATCTACCGAGGCGTTTGTTAGGGTAGGTCATGGGAGATTACTGACGAAAATGAGGGTTATTGGACGAGACAAAAGATTAGTTGAAGAGGTGGCTAAATTTCTAACTCATAGAATTCGGGAAGGTGAAGTTATATGATCCTGTAATGATTAAGAAGGGGGTCCAACAGGGCACTATCATCGGACCTTTGTTTTCTTTTATACATGGTGAACAAAAAATGCCGCACTTGGAGGTCGGCATGCGATTCCTCGTCCCATTGCAAGACAAACGTTTCTATAGCCAAATCGGTTCTGGTGCTGTTGGAAAAAAAGTCAAAAACGAGAAGCTGGCAACACTGTCACATCCTGCAGCGCATCGGAATCTAATAGAGAAATGTGCATCAACGCGCTCTACCGTACCCGCCGTCGCAGCTCACTGAGTAGACTGCTGGGTTATCAAACCCACATGTACCATGGAGCTACGGCTCGAATCTACGACAGGTTGTTTTTTCTTTTGTATGTGTGACGTCAGGTCCCTAGGCCCCGTCGTGTAACTGCGTTTGTAAGCATGACATCCTGTTGTCACATGACAATAGTCGAACACATGACAGTGTGATCCATTCAACTGAATGCATGAGTCGACTAACCACGCAGTGCACAGCCATAACTGGTCCTGTCAAGCGCATATAGGGCGGCTTCCTGATGGAGTACACAAAAGGCGAATACGTCGATATGCTTTTAGTGTTGGGTGCATCCGACAACCAAGCTTCTGCTGCTGCTGCTCGTGAGTATGCAGCACGGTACCCTCCAAGGCGCCATCCCGATAAGAATGTTTTCGTCGCTTTGAACAACGCCTGAGGTAAACCGGTAATCTTCGTCCACAAGTAGTTGGACAGAGGTCGTCCAAGGACTACACGTACTCCACAAAGAGAGGACGGCATTATTGAAGCCGTTCACCAATCACCTCAGCGAAGTACCCGTGATATTGCAAGGCAGTTCCAGGTATCTCAAACACTGGTTGTTGACGTGTTGCACGACGAAAAACTGCATCCATATCATTACACGTTAACTCAACACCAGCGGCCAGAAGACCGCATTCAACAAGTACAGTTCTGTGAATGGCTTTTGCAACAAGCTGAAGGTAACGAACATTTTATAAAGAATGTGATATGGAGTGACGAATGTAGCTTCACTCGGGAACCATCACAGCAGCCATTATTGGTCTGACCACAACCCACATGTCACCCGAGAACGTGGCTTTCAGGCACGGTTTGGCATAAACCTGTGGGCTAGAATCGAGGGAGGAGTGCTTTTAGGCCCTTACATATTGCCGGACAAGTTGAATGCGCCCCGCTATCGTACGTTTCTGGGCAATACTTTGCCTGACGCTTTAGAAAACGTTCCACTTGGTGTTCGGCGACAGCTGTGGTTTCAGACAGCATGATGGCGCACCACCACACTTTGGAATGACTGTGCGTAACTAAATGAAGCGTTTCCAGGGAAATTGATTGGTCGTGGAGGACCAATGTTCTGGCCTCCACGTTCCCCAGACCTTAATCCAGTAGATTTTTATTTGTGGGGACACTTAAAGGAACATGTTTATAGTACTCCACGCATGGATGTACAAGACCTAATAGCTCGCGTGCATGCTGCATCGGCAATGTTGGATGCAGGTGTGTTGCGTAGGGTCCGGCGAAGAATGCTCCAGCGAGTGGCGAAGTGTTTGCAAATGCAAGGTGGTCGCTTGAACATCTGCCGTGAAGTGAACGTTGCTCGTACGTGTACGTACTGGTTCTGTGAAGATAAGACTGGACGTCACACGTACACTATGGAATTATTGTGCGTAGCATAGTGGGCAATCCAGGGTAGCCTACCTACTGTACTGTATTGTGTTTCCTTGCACCGCATTGGATAGAGACGGTGTTACTGTATCCACTATTATGTTCTACGTATTGGCTTCATTTGTGCCATGGACAAAACAAAGTGGTCGTTTACGTCTGTAAGAAGTTCATGTTATGTTTGAATGTTTAAATAAAAGTAACTGTAACGGTAAGGCAGAACATAGTGTATTGGATAGTGGAGGTGTACATTGGATACAATTTGATACATTAACTGAAAAATAATTGGCACGAACGCGCCTCGAACATCGGCGCGTCCGCACAACCGCCATTTATGGCATTACCTCGTCTCACTGAGTTACTGAGACAGCTTCGGCAGAGTGCCGAGTTCATGCGACCAGTGCTTGGCCACGCTGCACGCCGTTACAGCGTTGCCAGAGCCTCGTTTCTTAACTTGCATTTCTATTAAACCTGTTGGTGGGACTAGGTTTTGCAAGATGAACCTTTGTCGTGAATTTCGACGAGGAATCACATGCCGACCTCCACGTGCGGCATTTTTGTTCACCCTGTATGTATAAGTAATATGAGTGAAGATCTGGAATCACAAATAAGGCTTTTTGCGGATAATGTTATACGGTAGTACATGAGTTGCAGGATTGTGAGCGACTGTTGTGAAACCTAAATAATGTTGAAAGCTGAACAGCGGACGAGGGTATGATGGTAAATAGAATGAAAAGTCAGGTTTAAGTTTCACCAAGAGGTAATATCCTCTGATTTTTAATTACTGTGTTGATGGGGTGATAATACCTCTAGGGGAACACTAAGTATCTAGGTGTTAATATAAGGAATTATTTTCATTTGGATAATAATATTAACGAGGTTGTAAAGAAAGGTACAGGTCTCTTCCTATGGTTATGAGGCCATTTGGGGTTTGCTAATGGGCAAAAGGGCTAAAGGGCTAATGGGCTCTCTTTATTAGAATATAAGATCCTAATTAGAGTATGGTTCCAGTGTATGGAACCCACATTAGGACTACTTGATTCGAGAACTGGAGAAGATTCGAAGGGAAGCAGTACGATTCGTTCAGGGTGATTTCCGACGAAGGAGTTGTGTTACGGAAATGTTGTAAAGTTTGGACTTGGTAAACTTCGGAGATGACATGCTCAACTAACAAGGAAACCCTTCCATCTGTAAGCCTCCGATCTTATTGAGATTTAGTACAACGACTTCAGTAGGAATGTTTTATTCAGCCATATCAAAATTAGATGCCCGGACAGGAGTAAGCGGCAGGAAGCAGGTAGAGGTGGGGAAGTAATGTGTGCGCGAGAGTTAAAGGGTGATTGCGTGACACATGAATTGTCTGACCGCCCTGAAAACGTTTAAGGAGAGGCTATGAGAACAATTGATAGGGAATCTGCCACCTGGGAGACAGCCCTAAATGCAGATCATTGATGACTGATTTGAATGGAACACCACAGAAAACCATTCCCGGGACAACTGGTGGTGGGGACCAACCCTACCACCTCCCGAATGCAGAGCTGCCAGCCTAGTAAAAATGCCGATGTTAAGACGAAGTCTACTCTGCTCGATCTGCAAAACGTACAGGGTAGGCCAAATAAAACTGGCCCGAAATATATTTACAATAGGACGCCATTTCACTCAGAAACCACCGCCAGAACTCAACACGTGGACGCTTTAACGCATGCAAAACAGTAAATTTTAAAGGATGCAAATGCAGGACCTTTTTGATAGTGTACTGACACTACGATCTCCTAGTTCCCACTTGCACAAATAAACGGCGTTGAAATTTCGTCCGAATTCGTTCCAGGCTTTCCTTCACTGGATAATTCTTTTTGGATAGTTACAGTTTTTATTCGTTACATAGTCCGTTTCACGCCATTTCGCCACTAATGCTTGCATTGTAGAGTTTGCTGAGGTCTTGCCAAAACGCTTCCACCCTTAAACACTTGCGTAAACAGTTCCGCGTGGGTTTTCCATGAATCGTGTTTCGCATAACACTCGACAATGAACACGCGCTGTTTTATCGTAGGCACCATTTTTGTGTTTCATTCAAATGGTCACTAAACACGTCTGTTCCTCTCTCTCACTGACACGTAATTGCACAGCGACGTACTCAGGAGATGCACACACGTAGACATGTGGCAGCAAGCCATTGGTGCATCGCAATTAGGGTTTCCAGCATTTCTGTGATGAGCAGTTCTCCTGTTCATGAACAAGGGCCAATTACTCATCAGTCTTATAGATATTTTCTTGTCAGTTTTGTTTTGTCATCCCTGTACTTCTTTCATGTAGTTTTATAAATAGGAAAAATGTGTACTAATAAGACCGGGAACCAAACGAGTCATTTTTATTACGTTCGTTTTCGGTTTTGTGTAACAGTCAATATTACTTGCGTCTATCAAGCTTGCCAGGTGTTCTTATCCTTTCATATTCCTAGTAAAATTTAATATTAAACAGGAAATAGCAGAAAGAGGCGAAGTTTTGTGAAAAAGTCATTGTTTGAAGAGGATATGCGTGCAGTTTTGTTTAAATGGCGGCTATCCGAGTCGTAGCTAGGCTGGTGCAATCGCTGCAACCCCAATAATGATGGGATTCCTGTTCAAAAATATTTTTAAAGTTATCGCGTGGCAAAAAATATATCTGTATTAAATTAGACATCAACCGAATATTTACGTAGTTATTCCTTTTTGTTATAATTTGCTTTCTGCCGCACCGCCCCAGAGAAGTCGATGGAATAGGAAAGGCCTAGGACTGGGAAGGAAGCGGCCGTTGCGTTAATTAAGGTACAGGTAAATTAAAGTTTGCCTGGTGTGAAAATGGGAAACCACAGGAAAAAACGGGAAACCATCTTCATGGCTGCCGACAGTGGGGTTCGAACCTACTATCTCCCGCATGCGAGCGCACAGTTGCGCGCCATAACCGCATGGCCAACTCGCCCGCTAGTTACTCTTTGTTATTGCTGTCCGACTCCTTGGCCGAATGGTCAACGTTGAAGCCTTCGGTTCAGAGGTTCCCGGGTTCGATTCTCGAACCGGTCGGGGATTTTAATCGCGTCTGATTACTTCTTCCGGTGCGGGGACTGGGTGTTTGTGTTTGTCCCAACAATCTCCTCTTCATATTCACTCAACACACCACACTACCAACCACTACAGAAACACGCAGTAGTGATTACATCCCTCCATATAGGGTTGGAAAAAGAAGCATTTGGCAATCACAGTCAGGGGCCTCATTTCGACCTTCTGGACCGCGGCTAGAGGACGTAGCTAGGTCACTGGCTGTCATATTGATATATGCACGTACTGTGTTTTTTTGCCTAAGTTCGTTCGTTCGTAATCTGTTTACCCTCCAGGGTCGGTTTTTCCCTCGGACTCAGCGAGGGATCCCACCTCTACCGCCTCAAGGGCAGTGTCCTGGAGATTCAGACTTTGGGTTAGGGATACAACTGGGGAGAATGACCAGTACCTCGCCCAGGCGGCCTCGGCTGCTATGCTGAACAGGGGCCTTCTGGAGGGATGGGAAGATTGGATGGGACAGGCGAGGAAGAGGGAAGGAAGCGGCCGTGGCCTTAAGTTAGGTACAATCCCGGCATTTGCCTGGAGGAGAAGTGGGAAACCACGGAAAACCACTTCCAGGATGGCTGAGGTGGGAATCGAACCCACCTCTACTCAGTTGACCTCCCGAGGCTTAGTGGACCCCGTTCCAGCCCTCGTACCACTTTTCAAATTTCGTGGCAGAGCCGGGAGTCGAACCCGGACCTCCGGGGGTGGCAACTAATCACTCTAACCACTACACCACAGAGGGGGACTTTTGCCTAAATTACATACTTTTTTTTGCAAGTTGCTGTACGTCGCACTGACACAGATAGGTCTTATGGCGACGATGGGACAGAAAAGGGCTAGGAATGGGAATAAAGCGGCCGTGGCCTTTTTTTTTAATGCGATTTGTTCGGAACGTCAGCCTACCTTTTGTCCCTACTTGCACCATGTGATATGAACCTGCGTGTAATTGAAATCGTGGAATGTGCAGAGTGTTGAATGTGAGGACAGGAACGGTAAGGACGATACAAACACCCAATCCCCAGGCCAGGGATATTATTCATTTACAATATTAAAAACCTCTACCAGGCCGGGAATCGAACCCGGGGCCGCCGGGTGACAGGCGGACGCGTTGCCCCTACACCGCGGGGCCGGACGGCCGTGGCCTAATTAGGGTACAGCCCCAGCATTTGCCTGGCGTGAAAATGAGAAACCATGGAAAACCATCTTCAGGGCTGCCGACAGTGGGGTTCGAACCCACTATCTCCCGAATACTCGATACTGGCTGCAATTAAGTGACTGTAGCTATCGAGCTCGGTTATTACAATATTTAAAAACATGTTTCCTTCACATTTTCAAATGATTAACATAAGAAAATAATGTGCTAAATATAACTAAGGCTGGCCTAAAAACAGGAACAGGGCCGATGACCTCGATGTTAGGCCCCTTAGAACAACAAGCATCATCAAAACAGAAACAAATCCACATGTGCGACACAGTTCGCACCCGCGGCCCATATGTGTGGGAAAAGCGGCAGAAGAAGAAGAAGAAGAAGAAGAAGAATCCTTGTTATTGCTACATTTCCATGTGAGAGACTTAAAATAAAACAAATATACTGGCGGTACAGCGGTTGAGTGTGGGGGATTCACAGCGCGTCCGCCGCGTCGTCTATATTTAAGTCACTCTGATGAGCTTCGTGAAGATCAAAGTCTCACCGAATCAAAATCAAGTTTTGAGGTAACAATATATTATCCCATCATTGATGCGAAGGGCGTTCAATATATAATGCAACATATTTTATTTCTCGGCCAATTTCGGTTTAAAACATGGAATTTTGTTTGGGACATCTTTTAATATTTCCGCTTCGTCTCGTAGAGTATCATTAATTTCCGACAGGTGGCAGCACTATAACTAGCCTTCAAAATGACGTGTGTAACGGATGTGGCGATTTTAATGTAACCAAAAATATGATAATACAATGCGTTAGAAATGAGTCTCCGCAGTGAGCTTGGCCGCGGTGATACTGCGTATAGTACGCGCACCTTTTAGCGATACATAGACGCCCTAGTGCTGAATCGGTCGACCTCGGGTATCTTCGAGATTAGTATTGGCAACCTTTGAAACAAAAACTATGAATCGCTTATACATCGCTGTGTGACATCTGGCGTACACTTTACGTACTAGTACTGTTGTTGTTTACACTGCAAAGCCAAACTATAGAATTCATGCTAGGAACAAGATTCGCATCGATGAATGTTATATAATGTGTGTATGACATAGTTGTTGGCTTAAGGTAATAAAGGTTTAGAAAATTCATATTTTTCGTTCATATTATCGATTCAATTCAGATTTAATTTCCATTCAGTTGGCAGTATACCGGAAGCGGGAAAGCTCCCTCTTTACTCCTCACCCCGTATAAAAAAAAAATCGCTAAAAGGTGCGCGGACTATGCATTGCCAACGTTCCAGCCGAGTCGAGCGGGATGCACTGGTGTTAAAGTGAAGAGGCCAGTTGTAATGGGGCAAACGAAGAGGAAGGTTGCGCATTGAGTGAGTGCTGGCATGAGGACTTCGATTCAACAGTACCAAGCGGCGATAGGTCGTTGGCACGGTAGAGACAGGCCCGGGAAAACTACTATGGAATACACTGCCAGACAGCAAGTAGGGCTTGCTTCGGTTTTGATGGCAGCTTCAGTAATGGCGGTGCTTTTCGGTCATTGGAAGGCTGGAAATGAACCCTGGACCCGATCCTGCATCATTTAATACCTCGTAACTCCAACTCTGAACTTGATAACCACCTGGATTCGGTTAGAAAGTGAGTCCACGCGGTTATGCAGGTTCGACGCATCCAGGTTAAGCCACTCGCTGAGGATTTGATCGCGAAATTCCACCGAATTGCGGGGATACTGATGTCGGCGTTTTACCCGCTGATCCAACATGACCCACAGACTTTAATGGGGTTCAAGTCCGGTGATTTTGTAGGCCAATCGAGATGTAATAGCGTGGGGGAGTATTCATAAAAACCTTTCTCGACAAACACTTCAGTCTCTGAAGACTCGTCAACAATGTCAATGCACAGCTCATTTGTGACAAAGTGCATTAAATTTTCTTCGGACTTGGGTTCCACAATACTTGTTGATGGGCCATTGGAGTCTTCTCCGACCAACGTGCTTCCAGATAAAGGAATGGAATATGCATTTCCCGATAATAACAGCATCCTAATTCTATTTCTCACGTCAAATGGAGTTGGTTTGTTATAAAAAGCTCTCAACCCACGAACACGAGTGAAGAAGTTCTACAAACAATCCTGGTTTAGGCGCGATGTTAGTATGTGCCCTTTCAGGTTCTCAAAACGTCCGAGTAAGGTCTTAATTACCGAGCTCGATAGCTGCAGTCGCTTAATTGCGGCCAGTATCCAGTATTCGGGAGATAGTAGGTTCGAACCCCACTATCGGCAGCCCTGAACATGGTTTTCCGTGGTTTCCCATTTTCACACCAGGCAAATGCTGGGGCTGTACCTTAATTAAGGCCACGGCCGATTCCTTCCCACTCCTAGTCCTATCCTCTCCCATCGTCGCCATAAGACCTATCTGACTCTGTGCGACGTAAAGCAAAAAAAAAAAAAAAAAAAGGATTTAATTGAAATTACAAATCCCTCCTGAAAAGGTAGTATACTGTTTCTTTTGCCAATCCTTATTTGGGTACTTTCTTGGCTGTGAAGATTTAGTCCGTAGCCACTTCTGAGTCGAGTTTTATGGTCCATGGGGAGTCTAGAATTTAATACGTCGAATACGTCATTAACCAGAAGAACTCACGTTTATAGTCTTTATGCAGGAAGAATTCAACTTTAGCAGTACGCCGAGAAAACAGCTGTGCGGCTAATCGTACATTTTAACGAGATGGTCCAGTTACACTCAGGTGAACAACAATGATATGATATGTTGGTGTTAAGTCCCCACTTTGTTGTGCTAACAATTCTTGTATCATACCACTACGTAATTCAGTTCCGTCGGGCAGTACAAGACCTTCGTCTAAGAAATGGTTCCTCAAAAGCTTTAAAAGATGAGGCACATCACAAAAAGGCCACACTTTTATTAATTTGTCCTCGGGATTATAAAAAAATGTTGGTCATATTTGCATGCAGCTCTTCCCACACTTTAGCGGTTTTTGTCTCCCATATCACATGTTACGGCAACCACATTAATGTGGCAAGCTTCAGTGTTTGTTATAATGTCCTGCAGAAGTTCGGCTGTCATGGTCTTGTACAAGTCATAATACACAGGTTGGTTCCATTTAGGAAACGAACCTCGAACAATGACAACAAGGACGTTCCTGTACGGACCCAGTATTACATCATCCGTTGATTCATAACAAATACGAGAGTCGATATTCACCTCATCAAAACTCAAAACAACACATTTTTCCGGGCCTTGAAAATTTACTGCACTTCAAAATACCAGGTCTGCGTTTCTGTTTTCGTATCCACTTCTGCAATGTTAATCTAGCAGGTAAAAGCGTGTTTCTCTTTCTAAAGTACGCATATGCCTTCTTAGAAAGTGCCCTTAATGTAAGAGCACTTGCAATGACTTCTGAGGACCATTTTACTCTCTTCTTCGCGCTTACGTAAACAAGTAAATATCATGATATATAACGTCATAATATTTCACTAAGTTATACGTCTTATGACAGTAGTTACTTTAATTGACGTTTTATTATAAAATCATTGTCGCGCGTAATCTCGTGATGCGATGATTGAAGTCTTGTACAATGATGCGACATAGGAACTGTAAGAATACTGGGCGGTTCTTCCCAATATAAAACGGATAATTATGAGGGGTCATGAGCAGAAACCCTCACACACCTATATCTTTATTTTTGACACTGCTGTGTTTATTCTAGGCACGCTTCTTTCCTTCCTGTGCAAAGGGAGACGGAAACTCCCGATGAGTTTCGCTACGCGGCGAGTAATATCAGATATGAAGAAAGTATAGCCTATTTGCTTACTACGGTATGCGTTATTATTTTCTTTCTATTATCGCAATGCGAGAATATCATATTCCCTTCCAAGGACTGGAAAGAAAACGATTGTGGCCTTAACTGAGATACAGCCTGAAAATGGAAAACTACGGAAAACCATCTTCAACGCAACTGACAGTGGGGCTCGATCCCACTACATCCCCAATGAAAGCTCACGCGGTTCGCATACATTCAAGTGCATAGGGAGGCCGTCCCTTGCGCAGTGTGTACCGTGTGATCGACCCTGGGTCGGTCACTTCGAATTATTTCTTGTTATTTTTAACGCAGTAATTTAGACAGTCCGCCTCTGTGGTGTAGTGGTTAGTGTGATTAGCTGCCACACGCGGAGGCCCGGGTTGGATTCCCTGCTCTGCCACGCAATTTGAAAAATGGTGCGAGGGCTGGAACGGGGTCCACTCAGCCTCGGGAGTTCAAGTGAGTAGAGGCGGGTTCGATTCACTCCTCAGCCATCCTCGAAGTGGTTTTTAGTAGTTTCCCACTTCTCCTCCAGGAAAATGCCGGGATAGTAGGTAACTGAAGGCCATGGCCGCTTCCTTCCCGTTTCCTTGCCTACCCCTTCCATTCTTCCTATTCCCCCACAAGGCCCCTGTTCAGCATAGCAGACGAGGCCCCCTGGGTGAGGTACTGGTCGTCCTCCCCAGTTGTATACCCCGACCCACGCTCCAGGACACTGCTATTGAAGCGGTAGAGGTGGGGTCCCTCGCCGAGTCCGAGGGAAAGACCAACCCTGGAGGGTAAACGGATTAAGAAAGAAAGAAGTAATTTAGACTATCTATGGCATACTTACTTACTAGTGATGCATATCATATCTAGAAGAGAAGCACTTTATTGAAACACAGGGACTGTACCTTATTACAGTGGATTTATGAACACAGTATTTGACAAAGGGAACAATGAAACACTCAACGACTGCTATAACTGAAGGTATCTACCTTCCGTGGTGGTTTGGAAGGAAACGTGGCGACCATATCTCCCTTTTGAAAATCCCTCAGATTACATCCAAATTCCGCTCTCAGGAAATTACGATCACTACTCGCGTTACTGCTGCTACTCGAGTTAAAGAACGCTCGGTCACATTTCACTTCATTGGCGGTGCATTCTTTGTGGATGTGATCATCATAATCTTCTCCCGTAATATTTCCTGTGATATGGAATTGGTAGCATTCTTTTTCATCTGAATGATAATGTTGGTCATCCATATTATCAGAGAAATATCTCTCTGAGGAGTGGTAATCATTTTTATTGTTTCGGAAAATTTCGTAACTTTCATCGGATTCGTATTTAATGTTTTCAACAGGTTGGCCGCTTTCCTCGATGTGTATACTGAAGTGAAAGCTTTGATCGCTCTCTGTACTATCCGTTTCTATACTGAATGTAGTATTGGAGTATTTTGAACACTCAAAAATATTAATGTCAGCACCATTTTTATCAAGTGTTATATCGAGCTCTTGTTCCTTAAATTGATTATACCTACTATCTAGTTCTTCATCACTGAAATAAATATTCAGATCGGATTCATCGTTAGTTTGATAGTTTGTGTCGGTGTTGTCTTCATCCTGGTAGAGTATCTTGCTCGGATTTGTGTCATATGTTGTAGCCATTTCACTTTCACAACGGCTAACATTGGTCAAAATCTCCTTAATACAATTAAATAAGTCATACACTTCAAGATCATATTCATTTCCGTTAGATAACCTTTTGTTTGCTTTGCTGTACAATTCATTAATCTCGACATCTTCTATTTCATGGCTGTTCGTGTATTTCTGAACACCTTCCAACTTATTCAGTAGTACACATAAGTCGTTTTCAATATCGTCTATACTGATATCAGAATTTTTTCTGATTTGGTGTTTGTCTTTGTGTAACCTGTAAAAATGTTCGTTGTTGTCCGATGATGTTTCATCAGTGTCGTTAAATGTTTCAGAAAAATACCCTTCTTCACGATTTGTACTACTGGAGGGGATATTATCAACTTTTTGAAATATTTGAGCTATCTGATCATCTAAATTGCCATACTCATTATCTATACTATCTTGAATTTTGTTGAATAATCTAGTGGTTTTTTCTAACAATGCATCTTCACTCTTGCTTTTCGATAGATTTTCTCCATCATTATTTAAAGAAGGTGTTAGCTGCTTTGTGGCGTTGTCGTAGATGTGAGACCTCTCGTGTGAACACTGTAAATGTTCTACGTTTTCACTCTGATGAAACTCTTCGAGAGTACTCTGTATCAGTTCGTCACTGTCAGTTGAATGTGGGCGATTAGAAAGGTAGATAATCTCATGATCCTTACCGTCATCGGGGATAAACATTCCTTCATATTGGTCTGCTTCACTACAAGATTGAGCTGTCTCATCTTCACCCTTCTTTCTGTCATTATGAATAGCCGACTCGTGAAGAGATTCATGAAATGATTCTTTGTGCACAACTTGATTCGTATGGCTACTTTCTTCTATATGACAGGTGACACTGGACGGATCTTGGAACGAATTACTCTTAGCTTTAAATAGAATCTCAAGATTAGGTTTGCGTAATCTGTGTCGTGCAAGGCTACAATATCCTTTGCCAAGCCTGCTCTTCGGTGGAGTGCTGCATCTTGTTCTAGGCTGTGGTAAGGTTGCGTTTGCAGCAGGGGGGGAAATTTCTTTATTAACCTCGTTAGAATTCTCTAAATTATTTTTCAAATATTGAAAACTGTCATCGGAGTTCGTTTTGTCTTGTAGATTTGTTTGTTTCCGTTTGAAACAACAGTTCCAGGCACGGGTGCGTGTTGATCTCTCATTTGTGGCGGGGGCAAATTGTGGTAACTCGTTATAACCTTGAGTGTTTTCTCTTAACTTGTTTTGTGTTTTAAGTGTGAACTTTTTTCTTAACTCCTCAGTTTCCTCCTCACATTTTAATTTATGTCTTATTGCACTGTTGAAATTGGGCAATTTTCGTTTCGATTCTGTTAATGGAATATGTTTTGACTGAACTGACTTCACATGTTTTCTCTCAGTTGAATCTTTTTTCTTCCCGTTATTTTTAAGGTTCTGAAATTTATGTAATACTTTTTTTTCTTTCCTTGGTTCTTGCACTTCGGAAATTGATCCGATGTCGGTACTGGCTTCTTCAGAACATAGGTTAGGTTTTGTAGCATTCTTTTTGCAATCTCGTGATGTTTTTGGCTTACTATTAGCCATATTACAGCAAAACATCTGAGTGCATATCCCTTGATTAATCTGATACCATATTGACTTACCTTGGTTTCATATTCATGTACTAGGAATGTTTTCCACAAGCATAATTGTTTACATGTAAAATATAGTTTCTTGACGAGTATTAGAGCTTGAAAGTCTCGGCATTTGTGTTCTGGATTTCATACCACGCCGAGAATTTGGCAATTATTCTAGGGAATTTTGTAACCCATAGATGACTGTAAAACATGGGGTGGATTTGTAAATTACATAAAACCCATTTCCATCTCCTTAGAGAAGATGATGTATCCAAAGAAACCGAGCCATTGTTGCAACAAAAACTTTTTGAAGATCCGAGCAGTGTCAGTCACGATGGAGTGTATAAGATTTTTATTTAATTTATTATTTTCTTCTTTTTTTCTGTGCTTTTCTCACAGCTTCGGGTTTGCTAGTGCGAACCGTATGGCACAGGTGGATTTGGTCCCGTTTAACGGCCGGATGTCCTTCCTGGTGCCAATCGTATTTTAAGGGATGCAATCACTATTGCGTGTTCCTGTGGTGGTTGGTAGTGTAGTGTGTTGTCTGAAAATGAAGATGAAAGTGTTGGAACAAACACAAAGCCCCAGTCCCCGAGCCGAAACAATTAATCAGACGCGATTAAAATCCCCGACCCGGCCGGAAAACGAACCCAGGAGCCTCTGAAACGAAGGCTTCAACACTGTCCTTTCAGCCAATGTGTCGGACTGATTAATTAATTAATTTAATTAATTAATTAATTAATTAAATTATTGATTGATGAGCATGACAGGCTTTTCACCCAATTACAATGTTCGCAATAGAAATAAGAATTCACTACTTAATTTCTAACTTTAAAATTGTACCTTACTTAATCATATATATCCCCATGGCACAACGAGTTCCGAAGAGCCTTGGCCTAACAAGCGACCACTGCTCACCCCAAAGGCCTGCAGATTGCGAGGTGTCGTGTAGTCGTCACGCCGAATCCTCTCGGCCGTTGTTCTTGGCTTTCTAGACCGAGGCCGCTATCTCACTGTCAGATAGCTCGTCAGTTGTAATCACGTAGGCTGAATGGACCTCGAACCAGCCCTCAAATCCAGGTAAAAATCCCTGATCTGGCCAGCAATCGAACCCGGTGCCTCCGGGTAACGGGCAAGCGCGCTATCTCTACACCGCAGGGCCGGAAATCATTCTAATAATAATAATAATAATAATAATAATAATAATAATAATACAGTACTTAACGTGAATTACACAATAAACTATACAACTTTGATTAAAGTATTTCAAACAAGAGAGAGTTGGCAGTAACTCCCTATGGATGGGGTCAATAGAGTAATATCCATGGTGTCCCCTGCTTGTCGTAAGAGGCGACTAAAAGGGCCCCAAAGGGCTTTCAACTTGGGAGCGTCGGTTGGGCGACCACGGGGCCTTTGGCTGAGTCCTGGCACTGCTTTCCACTTACGTGTGCGTTAAAGCTGGTAATTTTGACATAATAGAATCACTTAAATCTTATAGAACAACTTAAATTAAAAATTATGAACAAAGTGTCCTATAATAATAATATTTTTTTTCTCGCTTCATTGCAAGGACAATAGAAAAAAAAACTCAATTCATTTCTTTCTACATTTGTATGAATGCCATTCATTGAAAGATTTCATTAAGATATTAAAACGATGGAAATAAGACACCAGGGCAAGTGGAATAACGCAATGTTAGCAGATTATTGCTGTTGCTTAAAGGGGAGTCACAGCAGGGTATCAAAACGGTGCAAGATAACGACCGGCAAATCGAACATCTGAATGGCTGTAAGTACTCTTTATGAATATAATTCAATATTTTATAGTTAATTTTATACACTTGAATTTTATATTGTGGCGTTAAAACATTAAAAAAAAAGATATACCTAAGTTGAGATTATTAAAATTTTTGTTCAAATTTTGAAGTTTTTCTTTCTTATTTCTAAAAATTACATAAAATAGGCCACGATTGAGAAAATATGAATACAACTTGGATTATATATCCCTCAATACCTAAGCAGTAATTTCAAGAATATTGTGTTATCAAATTATATATATTATTTTTAGTGATGAACTTCTCCAATTTTGATGTTTTTCGATTTTATTTTCAAAATTGCAAAAAATCACCCTGACGTGATACAGAAAATTTGAACACAGATATGGATTCAGGGCAGTTTAGTTAAAAGGAATCAGTAATATTTTCCCTTGTGACAGAAAAAAAGCTTTGAAATGTAAATCAGTGTTAAGGTTGGAATTCAAAGGGAAAAATTGGGACAAATATTTGTTTATAGGAAGTAGAGTTAGGGATTAGAATAATTTTCCAAGGGATAAGTTCGATACATTTCCAATTCTTTGAAATTATTTAAGAAAAGACTATGTAAACAACTGGTATGAAATCAATCTCCCACCTGGGCTACAGGTCAGTGATGACTGATTGAACACTGAATCGAATCACAAATGAAATTATTAGCAAAAAGGAAGGGAAGGGTCACAAAGGGCGTGAGAATACAGGACTCCCTAAGTCTTAGAAATATAAATACGTTGGTGTCGGAAGAAAGCAAGAGTTAACCAAGGGAAGTCAGACAGAAAATATGAATGCGAGAAAGGCACAAATAATGGGAGGCAGTGCTACACTCAGCTGAGTTCCTCGTGGACGTCAGCCCGTGCTCCCAAGTTCGGAGCCTCTCATGACAGTCAAGGGTTACCATGGATGTTTTCTACCAACTCAGTCTATGTATTTGTGGTTACACAAACGTAAAATGCTGAGCACCAGGGATCAAACTTCCCGATCTAAGTCGTCTTGGAGTGCTGTGGTTCATATTACTCGTATTTTGTTCGGGGTAATTATTCTTACGACTGACTTTTCAATTCTTTCTTCCTTAATCCGTTCGCTGTCCAGGGTGTCCGACTTGTTGGCTGAACAGTCAGCGTACTGGCCTTCGGTTCAGAGGGTCCAGGGTTCAATTCCCGGCCGGGTCGGGGATTTGAACCTTAATTGGTTAATTCCAATGGCACGGGGGCTGGGTGTTTGTCTTGTCTTCATCATCATTTCATCCTCATCACGACGCGTAGGTCGCCTACGGGAGTCAAATAGAAAGACCTGCACCTGGCGAGCCGAACCCGTCCTGGGATATCCCGGCACCATTTAACGTCCAGGGTTCGCTTATCCCTCGGACTCGGCGAAGGATGCCACCTATACCACCTCAAGGGCAGTGTCCTGGACAGTGAGACTATCGATCGGGGGATACGACTGGAGAGGATGAACAGGGGCCTTGCTGGGGGATGGGGAATATTTAAAGGGATAGACAAGTGGCCTTATGTTAGGCACCATCCCGGCATTTGCCTGGAGAAGAAGTGGTAAACCATTTTGGGGATAGCTGAGTTGGAAATCGAATCCCCTCTACTCATTTGACCTCCCCAGGCTGAGTGGACTCCGTTCCAGTCCTCGTACCACGTTTCAGATTTCGTGACAGAGCCGGGAATCGAACCCGGGCTTCCGGGGATGGCAGCTAATCTCACTAACCACTAGACCATAGAGGCGGACCTTTTCAATACTACTGGTGAAATCGGGAGGTTGTGGGTTCGGATCCCACTGGTGTCCGGTTGGCCATTTTTGTTCTGTACTTAACAAAGCTTCAACACGTACTGAATGTACGTAATACGACCTAATAGGTTGAAAGTCGATTTCGATTACAATGCGGTCATAAAAATTCAATATTCATCAACATTCACATATTCACACAGATTGGAATCATAGAATACCGCATAACTCTCAGAGTTAACAGTAGTGGGAACTCCAACAAGAATACATACGCTGGCTATTAGACTCTCAGATTACTCTTTGCCCTGTCCAGTCACGTCCACTAACTACAGAAACCTGATTACACTCCGTATTGTCCCAGCTTTAGTGTATACCATCTGTAATTACAGGAATCGCCTGACAAGCTCTTTTCTTGGAGAGCAGAGGTCTCTGGCACGGAGAGCATAGACAATGAGTTCTATAATAGCAGAGACGGGAATAGCAAATGGTCTTGTTAAACCGACGGGATATTATGATAATACATATACACATGAGATGGAATAAGCGGACTTCTGTCACTCTCTACGACTTTAATAACAATTTCTCTCTTACGTCAGATATAAATTCACCTCATTCATCTTGTTTCATAGGCGCCGTATTTGAATCTGTCTCCGAAGCTGGTACCGTGAACACGGCCAATATCAAGATAAATCTTATCACGTTGTTTTATAATTCACATTACTCCAATTAACCGATCAAAACTGCGCTTTTACCGGGCGAGTTGGCCGTGCGCGTAGAGGCGCGCGGCTGTGAGCTTGCATCCGGGAGATAGTAGGTTCGAATCCCACTATCGGC
This sequence comes from Anabrus simplex, assembly GCF_040414725.1. NCBI lineage: Eukaryota > Metazoa > Arthropoda > Insecta > Orthoptera > Tettigoniidae > Anabrus > Anabrus simplex. Next base: position 62,047,604 of record NC_090275.1, read on the forward strand.
AGCCCTGAAGATGGTTTTCCGTGGTTTCCCATTTTCACACCAGGCAAATGCTGGGGCTGTACCTTAATTAAGGCCACGGCCGCTTCCTTCCAACTCCTAGGCCTTTCCTATCCCATCGTCGCCATAAGACCTGTCTGTGTCGGTGCGACGTAAAGCCCTTAGCAAAAAAAAAAAAAAACCTGCGCTTTTAATAACAAATGCCACTTGAAGAGTGTCTTAACTTCATAGGAAATAAACTGATAGCACGGAAACGCTGGTACAAATGCAACTCTGTTAGAAAGTGAGGTTGAAATTGAAATATTGGGCCAGTATACGTAGTGGGGATAATTTTTTTGGACCAGATTGTATAGGCCAAATATTAAATTTGTCGAACAAGGACAAGACAAAGCTCATTTTAAACCTCACGACACGTAGAACAAAACTCGGTTAGGCCCTATGGGCCCCGGAAACCATGTTTTAAGGGCCTAAAACCAGCCGTTTTGGAGATATTGGCATCACACTACCCCGTTCTAGGAAATGGATGAAGAAATGACCAGCAGTAACAATGGCAACGTCAGCTCAAGAATTCTGCTGTAGAATGGTGTTCGAAGTAGGCTCGTGTGTAAACGTAGGCTAGGCCAAGGAGAGATTCTGCTACACATATGACTGTCTCGAAAAAAGCACTGTGGGATTAAGCCACCCCTACGGGCTGTGGTCGGGAGGGATGGCATATATAAAAATAATCGAAAATAGGGTCAAAACCATAGGTTTCGAGGTCGCTGAGATGAATAGTGACACTCCACATGTCGTTTTATTTAGTCCAAGTTCAGTTCTTATCGCCATGGAGGTGAGAAGGGATGAAAAAAGTTCAAAATGGCCCAGTTTATGGATTTCTAGGTGTTCACCCCTCTGAGCGGGAGTGGAAAGGGTATGAAATGTAACAGTAAAAGGAAACGACCAATATTAAAGTAGAATCCATAGGTTTCGAGGTCGCTTAGATGAATATTGGCACTCCAGACGTCCTTTAAGACCAAGTTCAGCCGATCCGCACGGGGGATGAGAAGGGCTGAAAAAGAAAATATCCAAAAATAACCGAGATTATGAGTAATGTATGTTCCATCATAGCTTTCAGTCAAACAAACAAACAAACAAACAAACAAACAAACAAACAAACAAACAAACAAACAAACAAACAAACAAACAAACAAACAAACAAACAAACAAACAAACAAACAAACAAACAAACAAACAAACAAACAAACAAACAAACAAACAAACAAACAAACAAACAAACAAACAAACAAACAAACAAACAAACAAACAAACAAACAAACAAACAAACAAACAAACAAACAAACAAACAAACAAACAAACAAACAAACAAACAAACAAACAAACAAACAAACAAACAAACAAACAAACAAACAAACAAACAAACAAACAAACAAACAAACAAACAAACAAACAAACAAACAAACAAACAAACAAACAAACAAACAAACAAACAAACAAACAAACAAACAAACAAACAAACAAACAAACAAACAAACAAACAAACAAACAAACAAACAAACAAACAAACAAACAAACAAACAAACAAACAAACAAACAAACAAACAAACAAACAAACAAACAAACAAACAAACAAACAAACAAACAAACAAACAAACAAACAAACAAACAAACAAACAAACAAACAAACAAACAAACAAACAAACAAACAAACAAACAAACAAACAAACAAACAAACAAACAAACAAACAAACAAACAAACAAACAAACAAACAAACAAACAAACAAACAAACAAACAAACAAACAAACAAACAAACAAACAAACAAACAAACAAACAAACAAACAAACAAACAAACAAACAAACAAACAAACAAACAAACAAACAAACAAACAAACAAACAAACAAACAAACAAACAAACAAACAAACAAACAAACAAACAAACAAACAAACAAACAAACAAACAAACAAACAAACAAACAAACAAACAAACAAACAAACAAACAAACAAACAAACAAACAAACAAACAAACAAACAAACAAACAAACAAACAAACAAACAAACAAACAAACAAACAAACAAACAAACAAACAAACAAACAAACAAACAAACAAACAAACAAACAAACAAACAAACAAACAAACAAACAAACAAACAAACAAACAAACAAACAAACAAACAAACAAACAAACAAACAAACAAACAAACAAACAAACAAACAAACAAACAAACAAACAAACAAACAAACAAACAAACAAACAAACAAACAAACAAACAAACAAACAAACAAACAAACAAACAAACAAACAAACAAACAAACAAACAAACAAACAAACAAACAAACAAACAAACAAACAAACAAACAAACAAACAAACAAACAAACAAACAAACAAACAAACAAACAAACAAACAAACAAACAAACAAACAAACAAACAAACAAACAAACAAACAGTTGACTGTGGGGGCATGACTCCCTTAACTCCGTGGCTCTTTGGACGCCGTGTAAGTCATAATTCAGGCCCAGTCGGAATGGAGGTTGAGAAGGGGTGAAAAAAAAGAATGTCCAAAATGATCGAGATTATGGCATAGATCTCAACTAAAACTGGTGCACACATGACTTACTACACTATCTGAAAAAAATACGTGGAGTAAGATACCCCTATCAGAGGGGATGATACTAAAAATAATTAAAACGACAAATATTACTGCCAACTCCATAGTTTTTAAGGTCGTTTAGACGAATACTAACACTCAGAATGCCTTTGAGTTGAACTTCATATGTCATCACCGCTCTCAACTAAACTCGGTACGGTTATGAGTTACTATCTCGGAAAGATACCGTAGGAGTAAGACACCCCTGGGGGATGGGGGTGACATGTAAAATAATAAAAACCAGCCGATATTAATGTCGAATCTATGGTTTCCGGGCTCACTGAAATGAATAGTGACATTCCGGATGTCTTTTTAGTCCAAGTTCAGCCCCCATCGGCAGTGATTCAGAAGGGGTGATAAAGACAATGTCCAGATTCATCGAGATTAATGTTGTTTGCACAGTTTTCGGTGTCCTCGGCTGAGTGGTGACAGTTGGAATCGTGTACATCATATCTATAATGCGATGCGTAAATGCATTACGTTATAACTTATTTTTTATTATTGTTTGAAAGGATCATCTACTTCCCAAACAATATGGGTTGTCCCAAGGAAATACTTTGAGGCAAAACAAAATAATTTCAAGCTAAAATGTAAAATTATACACATAAGAATATTTCAACTTGAAAAATTTACCAAAAGAGTTCGTAAACTATCAATCAACGTCACAATAAAGAAAACTTACTAAAACACTTGAAATAAGTAATACATATCCTGAAAGTAAAAGGTCTGAAAGAGAAAATAACGAAAATTGTAGATGTACGTGTGTACAATATCTTCCAGAATAGCTTTCAACCAAACTTCGTACAAATACGAATTACTATCTCGAAAAGATACGGGAGGAGTAAAACACCTTCTAGCAAACCTAAGGGAGGGAATGACGTACAAGAATAATAGAAAAGGACCAATAATAGCATCGAATCCATAGTTTCCGCGGTCGTTGAGTTGTATTAGGGCACTCTGGGTGCCGTTTAAGTACCAGTTCAGCTGCATAGGCATGGCAAAAAGTGGTGCTGAAGAAAATGTACAAACTTACCGAGATTAGTTTGATTAACGAGAAAGAAAACAATCTATAAGACTTGAAATACAACACAACAATAACTTCTAAGCTACAAAATAGTTCTTAATCAGTCACGTCGCAATAACGAAGTCTACAAAAATTCTCTTCACACATAATTAACAGGTAATAAAATACCTAAAGGAAACAATAAAATGCCCGGGCAGCGCCGGGTAATATAGCTAGTTACCTAAAAACATACCCGAACATTTGGATACTAGAACGCTGTAGTTTGCAAATTGCGTTTTGCTAGCAACTGACAATCTTGCCTTCTACCTCTTATCTTTCGCTACTGAACTTGGCATCATTGATTTATAGTTTCATCTCTCCCTTTGCAATAAATACTGGGATTCAAATACTGGTCTCGTTGGTAGAAAAGACTGCAGGAGCTGTAATCTTTTGGCAGAGTTCCTAGCAGCTGCGGAGAGCGGTGTTAACAAGGGGAATAACACATATTTCATGGACCTTATCTCTGGGGAGCCATTCTTTAACCGCTCACACTAAAGGGATAAATATTTATGCTGCAATATCATTAAACGTTTTGTTCGCATACCAAAAAATAAAAAAATAAAAAGAGAATATAACTCCGTTTGTATTCATAGAGCAGCGGACTGTGTTCTTCATTCAGCACATGTTCCTTAGTCTACCGCCGTAGTCTAGAGGTTTACGTAGTACAGATCTCGAGAACAGATATTGGACTGCAGACGTCGTGTCATGACTACGCCACTGCGCACGCCCCATTTGATGTATTCTTTGCTGTAGTAAATTATACCAATTTACTGAAAAAAGAAAAGCTAGACATGTTGTCTGAATAAGAGATTTTACATGCGTAGATAGACAGATAGATAAATACATACATACGGACATACCCACATATACACATACATATATACAGATCCACCGCTCTCATCAAGGAATTTAATAAAATCTTAAGGAACCCCAATCTACCTGTACATGAAGATCTACGAACTATAACCAAAACAGATTACCTTCACGCCATCTAACTTTACGCCTTAGACATGGTTGCTAGAGGCTACAATCCAACGACAGAGTGGAAAAGACGGTGGGAAGCAGCAACGGAGATGCACCTGCACAGTATGTTCTCGAATACCAAACTTCCAAATGGATTCCAGCTACCACGTAAAATATGGTCTGCTCTGAACAGAATAAGAACAGGCCATGGCAGATGCAGAGACATGTTATTTAAATGGAACAAGTTGACGACACCCGCGTGTGAATGCGGAGCTGCACGACAAACCGTACACCATATTGTCAGAGAGTGTGAAACGCGGGCATATACAGGCAGCAAAGTGGACTTTCTGATGGCAACTCCAGAAGCAATAGAGTGGATTAATGGTTTTGACATTCAGTTGTAAGAAGTCTTTTCTTGTTCATTGTTTTCTTGTACGTAAATATGTATATAATTTACTTCTGTACTCAACTTGATTGTATGGGCCATACGCTCAATAAATAAATAAATAAATAAATAAATAAATAAATAAATAAATAAATAAATAAATAAATAAATAAATAAATAAATAAATAAATAAATAAATAAATAAATAAATAAATAAATAAATAAATAAATAAATAAATAAATAAATAAATAAATAAATAAATAAATAAATAAATAAATAAATAAATAAATAAATAAATAAATAAATAAATAAATAAATAAATAAATAAATAAATAAATAAATAAATAAATAAATAAATAAATAAATAAATAAATAAATAAATAAATAAATAAATAAATAAATAAATAAATAAATAAATAAATAAATAAATAAATAAATAAATAAATAAATAAATAAATAAATAAATAAATAAATAAATAAATAAATAAATAAATAAATAAATAAATAAATAAATAAATAAATAAATAAATAAATAAATAAATAAATAAATAAATAAATAAATAAATAAATAAATAAATAAATAAATAAATAAATAAATAAATAAATAAATAAATAAATAAATAAATAAATAAATAAATAAATAAATAAATAAATAAATAAATAAATAAATAAATAAATAAATAAATAAATAAATAAATAAATAAATAAATAAATAAATAAATAAATAAATAAATAAATAAATAAATAAATAAATAAATAAATAAATAAATAAATAAATAAATAAATAAATAAATAAATAAATAAATAAATAAATAAATAAATAAATAAATAAATAAATAAATAAATAAATAAATAAATAAATAAATAAATAAATAAATAAATAAATAAATAAATAAATAAATAAATAAATAAATAAATAAATAAATAAATAAATAAATAAATAAATAAATAAATAAATAAATAAATAAATAAATAAATAAATAAATAAATAAATAAATAAATAAATAAATAAATAAATAAATAAATAAATAAATAAATAAATAAATAAATAAATAAATAAATAAATAAATAAATAAATAAATAAATAAATAAATAAATAAATAAATAAATAAATAAATAAATAAATAAATAAATAAATAAATAAATAAATAAATAAATAAATAAATAAATAAATAAATAAATAAATAAATAAATAAATAAATAAATAAATAAATAAATAAATAAATAAATAAATAAATAAATAGGGTCTCTCATATAAACTAAGACTGTCGAAGCGGCGTTTTAACTCTCCGATCCGTAAGCTGTATTATGGGAGATGCGCGCGAAGTTCTTGATCTTGCAAGCAGCTTGCACTTGTTCGACCTGGCAAGCATCAGCCGCCAGTCTGAAACTCAGCTGTTAAAATGATGAGACAGTTATCACTGCAACAGCGTATTTTCGTATTGTTTCGTGCCAGCCCTGTGGTAGCCCTTTCGGTACTTCCAGGAAGGGGTTGGTGACTCAGACGACCTGGGATCTCCCAGTCGACTTGTGAAGCGTAATTCGTAATTTTGTAAGAAACATTTTTTTATTGCTGGCATGTGAGGAGTCGCGCTGCGAATTACGCTTCACCTGTATAGCCACTCTAACTTTCAGTACGCCCAATTAGAACGTATGACATACTCTATACCAAGACTTTTATCAAACTAGTGAATCATTTCAATTTATAGTAGATTTCAACATGAACTGTATATTTTAACATATATATAATTTCGTGTGGCTATTTCTAGCCGAGTGCAGCCCTTGTAAGGCAGACTCTCCGATGAGGGTGGGCGGCATCTGCCATGTTTAGGTAACTGCGTGTTATTGTGGTGGAGGATAGTGTTCTGTTTGGTGTGTGAGTTGCAGGGATGTTGGGGACAGCGCAAACACCCAGCCCCCGGGCCATTGGAAAACCAATGAAGGTTAAAATCTCCGACCCGGCCGGGAATCGAACCCGGGACCCTCTGAACCGAAGGCCAGTACGCTGACCATTCAGCCAACGAGTCGGACTATTTTAACATATCAGTCAACATGTACCACATATTTTGAAATGATAATGTACCTGTATACTTAATAATAAATCACCAATACGATTTTTAGGCCTAAAAAGATTCATTCTTTTTATATATATATAGTCATTTTTAACTTTATGTATGCCCTATTAGAACGTAAGACATACTCTATATCATGATTTTATAATGGACAAGGCTATTCAAAAAACTTGATTTATGTGAAGGTAATAGTGTACAGCTGAGGATGACCGTTGTGTAAAAAGGTCGACACCGGTACCGTAGATTGATTTTTACATAAATAAATTTGTATTGAAAAGGTGGAAACTTTCTTTTCTATAACATACGATAACTGTCAATACGGAAGATGAAACTGATAAATCAAGATAATGCCATTTTCTCGAAAAGGAAAAAAAAAAAAAATAAAAAAAATAAAAAATAAAACTCCTCCAATCCGATTGCACCAAAGTTCTTAACATATCAAAGCAAAGCAAAGAAAAGCAAAGTCACCTCCGTACAAGCCATGAAGGCCGTTGGAGGAGTGGAAGGTAAAGGCTTCCACCATTGTTAACCTCGGCACGTGATGGGGTAGAGTGGTTAGCTCTACGCCCGGCCGCCTTTGCCCCCAGGAATTAACCTGGTACTCATTTTGGGTGTAGGCTGAGTGAACCTCAGGGCCATATGCACCTCCGGAAGGGGAAATCTCGTTTCTTAAATTTTACGACTTCCTGACGGGGATTCGAACCCACGTCCTTCCGGGCGAACGGAGCACGCCTCGGCCAGGTAGCCCCTTCTTAACATATCACGAAGAGCATTCCTGATATTTTTTGTTTGTATAGTTCTGATACTACCTGTATTATGTCTAAAAGCTGGGAATTAATGGATTAACAAATTTTCAAAATTATTTCCGACATTATGGAATTTTAGATGAATGTTAGATAAATAATTTTAGGACAAAATATTGGAAGAAATGAGACATGAAGACTTGAATGTGTCTTCGCACGCATAGATACCTTTCTCATTCTTTCACCGATATTCTAACTCAAGAGAAAGTCACCAACTATCTAAAATTCTCCACCATGGCGTAACTTTCCAACTAGATATTATACTGTATAATTTAACTAAAATAACCAGACATTTGAAGCAGCCTGTCCTAGTTTTCTGTTAATTTTAAAATCTCTTTGTTTGCAGGTCTTCACTGAACAGAACTTAACATTCTCATTTAAAGTCCATTTAATTTCCGGACGTACAGCGAGTTCAAGATAAACTCGGGGCGATATTAAACAAAAGGAAGTTAATGTAATAGACAATTCCTTTCCTTTTTAAAAGTGGAGTAAATATAATTGGAAACTTAAACACCTCCTTTCATGAAGCACTTCCTCTTCACTGATTACGAAAACTGCTTTTTTTTTCTTTTTACAGGAGCGACAACCATTCTTTTCTTGTGATATCTTTAACAGAGCTGTATAGTCATATTACTTGAGTGGCAGGCCCCCTTAAAGCTATCATCATAATCAGTCTGTCTCGTCCTCCTTCTTAGGTAATCAATCCGTAGATTAGTTTGCCGCAGTTCTCCTACTACCCCTGTCTTCAGTTCAGCAGAGTTGCCGCAGTTTCCATATTTTTGGGTGGATAAACTGGAAACTACGTCTTCCTTGGTACCGCTTCCCTTCAATCATTACTTCCAGTATCATTTTAACCAGGCTGTCATGTCTTACTGTATGTCCCTTTTAATAGTGTCCTTCTGATTTCTTGCTCCTCAAAATAGCATAAATTACCCCCGCTCTCTTGTACACTACTACATTTTTACCCCTTCTCTCGAACTGATCTTTAACCTTCTTCTGTAGCACCACTGTTCGGAGGTGGTTAATTATTATTGGAAGTATGCACAAATGTGCAGAGTACAACAAAATAAATTATTTAAATATTATTTATATTAACATTTAGTTTTGTGTATTCACTTATGGTTTTTCTTCGCTTTGTACACAGTTCGATATGACAACGATCACACGTTTTTTCACACAGTTGGCATATGCAAGTCTTCACCGGATTGTGGTACATCTTGTTTTTGCAGAGGTGATGATGGAAGCCATGTACAGACAGTCTCGTTAGTACGTGTCTCATCTCGAAGTTTGCTGACGTCCAGGTCCTATCGATCATCGCAGCCGTGCTGTAGAATTCTGGACGGATTTCTAGGCGGTGGTCCCTTAAACTTTGTAATTATTGTTCTTCTGCTATGGTAGATGGGAGCAAGAAGGTTGTTTGGAAGTCCTCCAGCAGAAAATACTCTCTAGCTAGTACATATGTTAGGCGAGATCTTGTTGATTTGGATACACCCAAAGCTCTTTTTAGGAAGCATGCTTTAACTCTTTCCAAGGTTGTTAGTTTTTTTCTGGCGAGGTCAGGCCATATAATTTCAATGCCATAGGTCAGCTGTTTCCAAGCTGAGTGCTTGTATATGCTTGATATTATTTATTGCTAGGATAACTTGCGCAGCTCTTTCTGTTATGTGTTTTGTAAAACATTTGCCGCTAGGTTGTAGCGTGATCCCTAAGTAGGCCTATAATAAATCGTTGACAACTTTGAGTTTGCTGTTGGAGATGGCAATTCCGTTAGGTATTTTACCTCCATTTCTAAAGACCATCATATCCGTTTTCGTGTTGTTAATGTAGAAGTTGTTGTTTTGGCACCATTTTACAATAATTATGTGTATGGCACTCTGTAATTTGTGCAGATTTGTGGTGCTAACTAATATGTCGTCTGCGAACGCATAAATGTGAATGTCTTCTCTATCTTGCGTTATCCTTAATATTTCCTCAGTTGCGAGGATGAACAGTAGTGGGCTCATGGGGTCTCCCTGAAGCACACCATTTGTTTGCCTAATTGTATGTGAAATGGAAAGGCTGTCCGATATCCTTATAGTGTTGTATTGTAATATTCCTTTGATTACTCTTGTCCCTACATTTTCTCTTCCTAATACATTTTCAAGTTTGGATATGATTATTCCTCTGTCCAGTTGGTCGAAAGCTTTTGTGAAGTCTATAAAGACGGAATAGAACTTTTATTTCTTTTCAAGTGCTTCTTTTATGTTGCCTAATAATAGTTCTACTGGCATTAGTGTCGATCTATTGTTTCTGAATCCAAATTGAGTTTCAGGGAGGATCTCATCAATAGCTTTCTTTACTCGTTCCGTTATTAATGTTGTGAGAATTTTAAAGGAAGCATTTTCTAGTGCAATACCTCTATATTTGTTGGGGTCTTCCGGGTCTCCTTTGCCTTTGAAAATAACTTTAATTGTGGAGTTCCTCCATTGTTCCGGTATTGTTCCGGTCGTCATGCACTTATTGAATAACTTGGTCCATATACGGAACAGTGATTCTATGGATGATTTTATATGCTCATTATAGATGTTGTCTGGGCCTGCAGTTTTCTTGTTCTTTGTTTTATTTATTGTCTTCCGGACTTCTTCTGCTGTAAATGGTATCTAGTCAGTTGGGTTTGTTCTGTTGCTTTCTTCCGTTCTGTGGTTAGGTAAATCTATTTCTTAATCACTTCTTTTCTTCTGTTCCTATTGTCCAGGTTTCACACCCATGCAGGGTAACACTAGGGGTTGCCTGGCCGAGGCGGTAAAGACGTGCTCGGTTCGCCCGGAAGAATGTGGGTTCGAATCCCCGTCAGGAAGTCGTAAAATTTAAGAAACGAGATTTCCACTTCCGGAGGTGCATATAGCCCTGAGGTTCACTCAGCCTACACCAAAATGAGTACCAGGTTAATTCCTGGGGTCAAAGGCGGCCGGGCGTAGAGCTAACCACTCTACCCCATCACGTACCGTGGTTAACAATGGTGGAAGCCTTTACCTTCCACTCCTTCAAGGGCCTTCATGGCCTGTACGGAGGTGACTTTGCTTTGCTTTGCAGGGTAACACTGCACACATACTGTACGTTTGTAACAACCTTTTCCTTGTCAAGTTGCTGTAAGTTTTTGCCGGGCTGAGTGGCTCAGATGGTTGAGGCGCTGGCCTTTTGACTCCAAATAGGCAGGTTCGATCCTGGCTCAGTCCGGTGGTATTTAGAGGTGCTCAAATGCGTGAGTCTCGTGTTCTTTTACACGTAAATAACTCCTGCGCAACTAAAATCCGTCACTCGGCGTCTCCGAAAACCGTAAAGGTAGTTAGTGGGACCTAAAGCTGACAACATTACTGTTGTTTTAAGTTTCGCCAAGAGATGATTTCCCGTCTGTGTTGTTGAAGTGAATGTACTTCAAGGGGACTGTTTTTTCTTGTTATAAGTTGCTTTACGTCGCACCGACTCACATACAAATACTCTTTGCACTGTTTCACTTTCTCTAGCATACTCGACTGGTGAGTACTGTGCTCCTGTGTGTGAAAACAGAGTACATTCGAGCAAGATTGACGTACAGCTCAATGAAACCATGAGAGTTGTTACTGGTACAGTGAGGTCCACTCCTTCTCAGTGGCTGCCTGTTTTAGCAAACATTGCTCCTCCAGATCTGAGGAGAAAAGCAGCGAAAGCACAGTTGCTCAAGAAGACCTTTGCACACAGGAACTCACTCTTGTTCAGTGCTTTACGAGATCCACCTGTGATGAGGTTAAAATCCCGGAATCCACTCTGGATTGATCTACACTCCCATTAAAAATTCAGTGTTACAACAGAATGGAGACAGCGATGGGAACAATGTCCATCCACCAACGTCTTTCTGATTAAAGACCCAACGAAGAAAGTGCCAGGTTTCGACCTTCCTCGACATAAGTGGTCAAAACTCAACCGTTTCAGAACAGGCCACGGCAGGTGCCGATATATGATGAAAAAGTGGGGATATTGTGAAAGTGCTGCGTGAGACTGTGGTGCTGAGAAGCAGACATTGCTTCATATTGTTGAGAGCTGTCCATTGTCAGCATTTAAGGACGGTTTACGGGCTCTGCATGAATTGACACCAAGTGCAGTGGACTGGTTGTCGAAGCTGGACATTCTAGTCTAATTACTTCAATATTTTAACTTACATGTTCATTGTATATTTTTGCACATTATGCTTGTAAATGCCATACGATAATAATAATAATAATAATAATAATAATAATAATAATAATAATAATAATAATAATAATAATAATAATTGAAATTCTATGGCCACATCTGTAGAATGCACGACACTAGATATGCAAAAAACAAAAAAAAAAAAAAAAAACTGGTTGGTATAATTAATTCAAAGAAGGTCAAAATAAGCTGGTTAGAGGAAATAAAGCAGGACTTAAAAGAAATGAACATCACAGAAGATATCATCAGGGATCGCAAGGCTTTTGGGAATCTGGTTGCAAATCACATGTTCACGGAAAAGGCTAAAAGAACTGCAGAGAAACAATGGATAGAAGAACGCAAGAAACAGCATAGCAAGTTCATGAAGAGATTTTGGGAGGAGAAGAAGAAAGGAAAACCATCATCAAGCTAACAAGTTCCAACGCGCTTTGTAAACGGGCATAACGAAGAAAGAATAATAATAATAATAATAATAATAATAATAATAATAATAATAATAATAATAAAGGTCTTATGGCGACGATGTGACAGGAAAGGGCTAGGAGTGGGAAGGAAGCGGCCGTGGCCTTAATTAAGGTACAGCCCCAGCATTTGCCTGGTGTGGAAAATGGGAAGCCACAGAAAACAATCTTCAGGGCTGCCGACAGTGTGGTTCGAACCCGCTTTCTCCCGAATACTGGATACTGGCCGCACTTAAGTGACTGCAGCTATCGAGCTCGGTCACGAGGACCGATGTAAGTACCTAGGTGTTAGTTAACACTCGTATAAGGAAATATTTCATTGGGGCAATTACATTAACGAAGTTGCAAATGAAAACTACTGATCTCTTCCTATGGTTATAAGGGTATTTAGAGATTGTAGTACCGGGAGAGTTGGCCGTGCGCGTAGAGGTGCGCGGCTGTGAGCTTGAATCTGGGAGATAGTGGGTTCGAATCCCACTGTCGGCAGCCCTGCATATGGTTTTCCGTGGTTTCCCATTTTCACACCAGGCAAATGCTGGGGCTGTACCTTAATTAAGGCCAGGGCCGCTTCATTCCAACTCCTAGGCCTATCCCATCATCGCCATAAGACCTACCTGTGTCGGTGCGACGTAAAGCCCCTAGCAAAAAAAAAAAAAAAAAAAAAAAAAAAAAAAAAAAAAAAAAAAAAAAGATTGTAGTAAGAAAGTAAAGGAGAGAACCTGCAAGTTACTTGCAAAGTCCCCATTCCAGTTTATGGAACCCACACTAGGTTTACTTGAGTCGAGAATTGGAAGAGAAGAGATGCAAAAGGAAGCAGTAGGATTTGTTCCGGGTGATCCCTGACAACGAGTGATGGTACAAGAATGTTACAGTCATTGCGGGGGGGGAGGCATGATGTAAGGAGACGAGCTGCGCGACCAAGTGTTCTGTTCTGAGCTGTCAATAGAGAGATGGTGTGGAATGACGTTAGTTGGCGAATAGAGTAGAGTGGGGTTTCTAAAAGTTGAAAGCTTATAATATATCAAAGAGGACAATTGGGGCAAATGTTCATTTATAGTATGATACATGAGAGATTGAAATAATTTACCAAGGGAAATGTTTGGCAATTCCAAGTTCTTTGAAAAAAATTAAGAAAAGGTTAGCTAAGCAATCGATAGGAAATCTTTCGTCTGGGCGACAGCCCCAAATACATATCACTGATGACTGATTCATTGATTCACCAACCACCCCGCTGTGGCCATGAGTTACTGCGCATTTCGTTGTTTTGTTCTTGCTACAGCTTCTGAGCAGCATGCGGTAATGCGAATCTCATCTCCCTTAAAGCCCCCTTCGGTAGTTCCTGGAAACGATGAGTGAGTCAAGACTGGGGAGCTTCCGGTCGGTATGCAAGGACGTGGCAACCTCATTTTCTGTTGTCCCTTTCGTCTGGTGCTCTCGAGGATTTTCTGGAAGGCGAAACCAGAACCCTCTTATTCCGGCTGCACCCTGAAGATACTGGAACTTCATCACCAGGTGTATAAAAACAGGCTCGCCTCGAAAGAGTATTGTCTTGTTGTTGAGTAGACAGTTACGAGTCATGAGCTGAAAGTTCAGTGTGTGGAGCGGTCGCGTGATTTGATTACGATCTTGTCTGGAGTCGAGCCAAGTGTACAGTATTCTTGCGTTGTGATAAGCCAATGGGCATGCCTCTTCGGGCCTGAAACTGCATTGAACTGCTGTTTAAAGTTACTGAGGTCTATGCGCAGTGAAGTGAAATGTGAGACCTGTCAATCAACTCGAAAACTCACTGTCAGGACAAGAGGCTTTTGTAAATCACTAGTCATTAGTGAAGGGTTGTCTTTCATTGTCGACTGTAGTTGTGTGTGTACTGTTACAAATGCAGTCACGAGCGAGACATCGGGAAGTGCGGACGTGTGAATGAGCTGAGGTGCGCAATATGGGAATAACGATACAGCAGTACAGGCTAAGAATTGGAAGATGGCATGGTGCAAGGCAGTGTTGGAAGGAAGGTGGAGTTGAGAGAGGAAGAGAAAATAGTGGTTATAAAGGACTGTTGGAGATTATGTTGTGTGCGACGGTTATTGCGACGCTGCTGGTGGTAGGAGGTATAGAAAAAAATCCGGGTCCAAACCAGGGACCGTTCGGCTGGGAGGAGCTTGAAGAGATCAAGAGAGTGGTGAAGGAAGCAAGCAAAGGAGAAGAAATTAAGGAAATGATGCAGGAACACCAGGCAACCCAAATGAAGGAGATGAAGGACTTAAAAAGTTTTATAAAAGAAGAAATTGGAGGTGTAAATGACAAGTTAGCGGAGATAGAAGATGAGGTAGGGAGCTTGAAAAAGAAGGTGGTGGTACTGGAAGAGGAATTAACAGCAATGAAGAGAGAAGTGAGGTTAGCGAGGAACGAATCAGCAAGAAAAAATGTGTTTGTGTATGGTGTACCTGAGGAAGGAACAGAATCAAAAGTGGAATTAGTATTGAAAGTGGTGGACATAGTTTCGAACAAAATGAAGATAAACTTTTCTGAAGTTGATATAGATGATATATATAGAGTGGGAAGAAACAAGGGACATAGGCCGGTGAAGTTAAGATTAATATCAACCCTGATGGCTGATATACTTCTGAGGAATGCTGGAAATTTGAAAGGATCGAACATTTATTTGAAGGCTGAGATAGAGAAAGAAGACAGGATGCGGTCGGATGTCTATAAGCGGCATATGTGGCGTGCTAGAGCGCAGGGATTGCGAGTCAAGATAGTGGGGAGGTGTCTGGTTACTTCAGGCAGAAATTGGTCGCGATCGTGGACACAGGAGGAACTGCTGAGGATGGAAAATTGTGAGGAGGAAATGAGTTGCAGAAATCGAGAGCAGGGCGACATCAGTACGGAGAAGGAAGAGAGAAGAGGGGACTGCGGTGTCAGCGGGCAGGTAGCGAAGACAGCAGAGTCCTTGGTGAGTCAGAACAGCCCAGGAAGGGGTGAATCAACAAGTAGGACACTAGACCGAAGTGAAGTGGATACAGGTAGTGAAGAGGTGACGGGAAGGGAAAGGAGTCAGGGTAGTGACTCAACCTCCCCGAATAGGAATAATGCAGAAATAAACCTGGAGAGAAAGCAGGCGTTAAATAAGGCGAGATCCTTAAGCTTAAAAGATCTATGGGGTGGGAAAAAAGGCTCTGGCACGGAAAAGGGGAAGGATGGGGGTGAGAAGAAAGAGAGGGGTGGGGTGGAGCCAAAAGGAAGAATTACGAGAAGTAAGGGGGGAAGTGGTGAAATGCAGAAGTATAGGGAGGGAGGGGAAGGAAATAAATAACTAGATATGGTGATAGGGATGCTGAATATTGAGGGGTTGATGGGGAAGTTAGGGAATAAGGAAATTGTGGATTTAGTGAAAGATTTTGAGATTATTGCTCTAGTAGAGACGTGGTTAGGGAAGGGGGTTGAAATTACATGGGACGGTTATAGAGTAGTTAACGTGTTAAGGAAAAAAATAGGGAAGAGGGGCCGAAACCCAGGGGGCATAGTAGTTTTAATAAGAAATGAGATAGCTGAATGGGTGGAGACGTTACAGACTAGGGTAGAAGGGGTAGTGTGGTTGAGAGTAAAAATGGGGAAGGGGGCAGCGGAAGCAATTTGTCTGGCACTGCTTTATAACCATCCGAGCGATTCAGTGTATGCAAATAAACATTTTTTTGACGAACTGATTGAAGAAATAAACACAATTAAAGGAATGTATGTAGAAGATGGGATGATTTTATTGGGGGATTGGAATGCGAGAGTGAGCAATAGAGTACCGGTATACGAGAAAGAAGCAAAAGTAGACGGGGTACTGCAAAGGAAGAGTAAGGATAATGTTGTAAATAGTTATGGAGAAAGGTTATTAGAGTTATGTGCTCTAGAACATTTATTTATTTTAAATGGGTGGATGAAGGGGGATAGTGTGGGAGATTTGACGTATATTACAACAAATGGAGGGAGTGTGGTGGACATAGGAATAAGCTCAGAGATAGCGTTAAGGAGAATAATAAGTTTTGAGGTGTTAGAATATGGGTTGACAGAACATATGCCTATCAAAATAAAATTGAGAACGTTGGTCGCTGATGAGAAGGGAAAGATGGAGGAAAGTAAGGAGAGGTATAGGAATGGAGGATGGAAGTATGTATGGGATGATAATACTAAAGAGAAATTAAGACGGCATTTGCAAGAGGAGGGAGATATATTAAGGGTAGGAATTGAAAGGGCGGTAGAAGGGAATGATATGGATAACGTGCTAAAATTAATTGAACTCCCTGTATGGAGGGTGGGGAAGAAAGTGAGGAGAAGGGTAGAGGGAAAAAAGAATAAAATGAATGGATGGTTTGATGAAGACTGTACGAGAAAACGTGAGGTTGTAATAAGAGCCCTAGCGGAGTTTAGGAAGGAGGATGTGCAAGAAAAAAGGAAGGAATATTGTAAATTGAGAAGGGAATATAAGGAGGTATTGAATGAGAAGAAAAGAGGATGGAAGGAGGCGGAAGCTGAAAAAATAAATATATATTGTAGAGAGAAGAAATTTGAGAGAATTTGGGAGTCAATAAACAAGATTAGAAGAACGAAACCGGAGGGGAAGGGGGATAAAATAGGAGAAAACGAGTGGGTTAGGCATTTTAAAAGGCTTTTAGAAGGGGAGAGGAAATTGGGTAGAGAAATAGACAAGTCACAAATTGGAAGGGAACTGGAAGTAGGCATTACAATATTGGATGGGCAGATAACAAGGCAGGAGGTAATTACAGTATTAAAAAATGCTAGACCCAAGGCTGCAGGAGGTGTGAATGGTATTTCCAATAGTGTATGGAAAGAGGTAGGGGCAAATGAACCGATGCTGAGAGGGATTGTGAAATTCTTTAATAGGTTGCTGGAAACGGGGAAATTTCCTAGAGAATGGAGGAAGGGGGTATTATGCCCTATTTATAAAAATAAAGGAGCTAGTAGTGATCCAAACAACTATAGAGGAATTACACTCCTAGACTCGCTATCAAAGGTGTACACAGGGGTTTTGGCGAATAGGATAACAAATTGGGCGGAACAGTACGGTAGGATATCTGAGTTCCAAAATGGATTTAGGAAAGGATGTAATACAGTTGATAATGTTTGGATTCTGGACACTTTGATTACAAAGTATGTGAGGATAGCAGGGCGTAAATTATTTATAGCAGCGATTGATTTAGAAAAAGCCTTTGATACGGTCAGTAGGGAGGCGCTATTTTTGAGATTAGGGGAGGTTGGAATGTCGAAAAAAATGAGGGTGGCAATTGAAACTATTTATGAGGAAGTGTTTGTGATGATTAAATTGCAGGATGGAAGGTTGAGTAAGTGTTTTGAGTCAAAAAGCGGGGTGAGACAGGGTTGTAAGCTATCCCCGATATTATTTATATTATTTATAAATAATATTTTAGAGGGTCATGGTGGAGACGCATGGCAATGCCCTTGGGTAGGGAAAATGGAGGTTCCGGGGTTGCTATTCGCGGATGACCTATTGATTTTGGCTTTGACGGCAAATGGCTTACAAAAAGCGTTGGACAAGGTAGTTGAATATACTAGGAAATGGTCTCTCAGAGTAAATGTAAGAAAGACTCAGATAATGGTGTGTAGGAAAAGGGGTGGGAGAAAGAATAAGGAAGTCTGGAGGCTTGAGCAGGAAGAAATTAAACCAGGGGGGAAAATTGAGTACCTAGGTGTAATAATTAGTAAGAATGCTTCTTGGAAAAATCAGTGTAAGAAGGCAAAACTTAAAGGAAGAGGAGCGCTTGCTGTAGTAGGAGTATTAGAAAATAAATTTCCAGACGTTAAATACAAAATTCAGAAAACGGTGTTTAAATCACTGGTAATGGGCAAAATGCTATTTGGGGTTGAAGTATGGGGAATGGAGGAAGGCAGGAGTGAACTAAACCAGGTGGTGGCGAAATTTAGCAAGATCATGATGGACCTACCGAATTGTACTGCCAATGCCGGGGCCAGATTAGTCTGTAAAGAATCGATAGAGGTTGAAATTGCTAAGAGGGTGTTCAAGTACTGGATGAGATTGGAGGAAGGGAAGGGTGGGGCGTTAGTACAAGAAACGTTGAATTTTCAGAAAGGTATGACGAATGAAGGTTACTGGGTGAATAAGTGCAAAAAATGGTTACAAAAGATTGGATTGGGGGTATATGGAGAGGTCTGGGGGGATGGTAGGAATAAATGGGTATGGGAAAGGATAAAGGGAAGACTACTAGATATTGAAAGACAGAGCTTAATAGAGGAATGTAGAGAGAGAGTCTCTTTATCAGTATTAAATAAATTGGTGGAAGTAATAAACCCAAAAACGGAGTTTGAGGGTAGAAGGGATAAGAGAGGTTTGTATTGGTGGGTATTGGGTCTTCCGAGGAATAGGGGGTGGGTTGGTAGTGAGAATAGGGATAGATGTGTGTTATGTGGAGAGAAGTGGGAGGACCTGCATATTTTTAATCAATGCCGACCTTTGGCGGAGATAAAGATCAAACTACTAAGTAAGAAGGAGCTGCATATGGTAGGGGAAAGCTATAAGATAACATCTTGGTTATGTAGAGAGTGGGAGAAAGGAACGAATATAGCGAAATTCTTAAATGTGGCCAGAGCTATATTTATAAAGAAATTGAGGGAGTAACAGGGGTTGTGCAGATAATGTGGTTCGTGCTGAGGGAGAAAGGGGGAAGGCATTCTGCTCAGAGGAATGGATATCCGCCCTGAGCAAATGCGGGAAGGGTATCATGGTAATCATGATATCAGAAGAGGGGGCTGTAGTGTTAGGGGAAAGGGGGAGAACACCTTGCCCTGTGGAAAGGTGATCCGCCTGGGGCAAAGGGAAAGCCTGAGAAAATTAGGTAAGCGTTGAGAAAAAGGGAGGTTGAGTAGGTTTGAGGGTAGTGTAAAGCTTAGGTGGAAGTAAAAAAAAAAAAAAAAAAAAAAAAAAAGCGAGTTGACTGAGTGAACTAATGGACTTGGAATGGAGTACTGTCTGTTGGTGTGTAAATGAGGAGTGAAAAAAAATGGATTGTTTAAGTGTATTTGTGTGAGGAGGGAGTATAAAGAAGGTATATGTGATAGAAGTGTGATAGATTAAGTGGGAAGGTAGTTAAGGAGAAAATGTTGGCAGTATGGAAATTATGAAAGTAGGTCAAAAAAAAATTCTTTTAAAAAGAATTTAAATGGTGTAGATGCCTTGATGAGGGGTGTAAAAATTGAGGGATTCTTGATGTTTATGTATTAAGTTTAATAGGATGGAAGAAATGGGATCTAACAGTTTGATGTAATTGAGGTGTTGTAGTCTGAGAAGACGGAGTGAACTAATGGATTTGGAATGGAAACTGTTTGTTTGTGTGTAAGTGAAATGTTTAAAACAAAAAAGTCAAATTGTTTTAAGTGCGATATAAAATGATTGTTAGTTGATGTTTAAGTCTGAAGCTTAATAAGGTGAATCGGTTTGATATATGAAGTGTGGTGCGGTAGGTGGAGAAAACTGAGTGAACTAATGGACTTCGAATGAAAAAAGTTTGTCTGTGTAAAAAAAAAAAAAAAAAAAGTGTTAATTGTTTTAGGTGCGTTGATGAGGGATTTTAAATGGTTGTTAGCTGATGTTTAAGTCTTAAGTTTTTATAAGGTGAGATGTAAATAGCGGGAGTAGTGCGTGAGAGGTGAGGGTGACGTATCAAGGGAAGAGGGAGGGGTGGGGGACTTGACCCCACTCCAAAGAAGATAGACTTGAGCATGTCCGCACGGAAATGAAAAGGATAGGGAAGGTAGTGTGCTGACAAGGGACAAGAGTATGTGTGACGTACATAGCGGAAGTGTGTTGCAGGCCACCTGTTGGGTCTGGTTTCAGCCAGGGTGGCTTGTAACACATGATAAGGAAAGGAACACAGTGTTTGTCAGCGAGGGTCGGTGAGATACGATACCAGTTCTCACGTGGCAAGGCTGGTGGCTGCTGTAGACGGGTTGGTGGGCGTGTGTTCCATGCCAGGGCTGTTGCAGCGACCAGTCTAATTATTATTATTTTTTTTTTTTTTTTAGGTGGTAGTTAGGGGTTGGGCTTTGGGTAGTTAGTAGTGCGGTATCGTCCTGCATGTGTGCTGGCTATCCGCGTACGTGTGGGATGATACTGAGTAGATGTAGAGGTAGTAAATGTAGTTAAGTAGTTTTAAGAGATATGTAGTTGTTATTATTGCTTGTTTTCCTTTGTTTCGCTCTGTCTGTCTTGATTGCCTGTAAGCCGATGGTGTACACTAGGGTGGGCAATAAAGATATGTATGTATGTACTGTTACAAATGTGACCAAAATGTTATATGCAAATGATGCTGCATCACCTACACTTACACCAGAGTCAGTTGGCTGCTACAAGAGTGCTAGTGATCGTTTTGGTCTCACCATTAACGTTCAAAAGACCAAGGCCTGGCACAACCTTCACCAGGAACAACCCTTCCACATTTCAACATATCCATCTCAGATACTCCACTGGAGCAGGTAGACCCTTCTTTAGTAACTGGGTAGTATCCTATCTGTGCGCTGTAATTGTGAGCGAGACGTGGAGAATGTAATTGGTGTTGCCCATGCAGAATTTGGGTGACTATCACACCGGGTGCTCACGAATAAGGAACTGACCGTGAACACGAAATTCATTGCTCCATGTTGTGGAACATGAACCCTTTACCGAAGTGACGTTGAAAAGCTTGAACTCTTCCGCCAACAGAATCTTCGATCCATCCTTAGGATGAAAAGGGAAGACTGTCACCGACATTGGTCTTCTTGAAAAAGCGCATGCCACGAGCATTGAATTGTCCATCATCGGTCATAGCTTAGATGGATTGGCCATGATCGTCGGATGAGCGATACCAGATTTCTTCGTCAAATCTTGTATGGTGAAATTTGTTCCGGCACCAGACCTCGCGGAGCTCCTGTGAGGCGCTACAAGGACCAGCTTTAGCACACTATGAAGATGACAGGTCTCAATACACAAACCTGGGGCATTCTTGCTCTAGACCGTTTAAGTTAGCACCGGACCATCCCTGCTACTGTCAGTCCGTTTGGAGGAGAACGACGCAGACGTGCAGAGGCCAGGAGACAAGTGCGAAAACTTCATGAAGTAGAACCACGCCCTCCTCCAACCATTCTCTGCAATCTGTGTGGACACTTGTTCCATGCTGGTATTGGTGTGTTCAGTCAACGAAACTCCATTCACAGACAGAAGTGAATTTATTGGAAGAAGATAGTTACTCGGAGACAAGTTAAGCCGACGACTGATTTGGTCCTCCTCGATTAAATTAGTTAATTATAAGTTAATTAATTAATTAATTAAATATTTTTTAACTACTGAATGTTACCAAAAACCTAGATGGAACTACAGTCCATCTTAGGAGGAGGTCACTTGCCCTACTGCAACAACACTTTGGAGATCGCTTAGTTTCCTGCGGAATAGCGTTTCCCGTACTATTCTGACATCGCAGATCTGACGCCCCCCACATGCATACATACGTGCCATACTGAAAGACTTTGTCTACTTGTCAGATGACCATCTAGGAATAAACCCGAATTACGAGAGAAAGTACAGTCATTCTTTGTGTCCTTGAGGCAGTCTGTGTTCATTATGTTCGACAATCTACAGTATCGTCATGAACAATCTGTGAGTCATGAACACATGCTGAACTGACGCAGTTTGCCACCGTCATCTTGGACGTTATAATGACGTATCGTTATGTTCAGAGCATGTTTGTAATTTCGGTACCGATTGTTTTGCCGCACACTGTACAGGGTCGCTCTTATAAAAAAAGACCGAGCGCACGGTGTTTCTACTCTGCGCTGCAGCAGCTGCCTCTGCCCAACTTACGTCGCGCGCGGCCGCCCTGCTTTAAGCGTGTGTATAATCTTATATGAAATCTTACCTTATAAAAAGAAGCTGGAAGTGTCATTCTTCTTAGTGATGGACCTCATAAACACCATTAGGATTTTCTGCACACCAATAGTGAGAGTTGTGACTGTCCGCACGACCATTAAGATGAAACCAGGCCTCATCCGAAAAGAACACAAGCTGAAGATCGAATAAATGATCATTCAGTGATGCAAGATACCACTCACAATGTCTCACACTTGTGGCTGGATCAGTAGGTTTTTAAACAATGGATCCGTGTAAGCCTGTACGGTTTGATGTGTAACAGCTTTGTAGCTCTGTGTGCAGAAGAAACCGAAACCCCTACTCGTTGTGCTAAGTTTGTGAGTGATTTATTCGGTGACCGTTCAAGATTCGCATCAATGCCATATAGCGTTTCCTTTGTTAAAACTGTTCCTGCGCGCGTATGATTTTGTTATTGAGCACTAAGCCAGTAGTTTCAAATTTATTTACAATTACGTGAATTTGTGCTCATGAAGGTGGCACTTTGCCAGGAAATTGCTGAACAAGTGCATCGCGTACCCGTCGAGCCGACTCGTACTTAAAATAACTTTTACATACGAAAATACGATGTTGCAATCGTAACTGTCTCACCATGTTAACATATGAGATTTAGACTTGCACGCTCTTTGCAAGGTCAAGAACGATGTGCGCGCCTCGTACAGCTGCTTAGGTCTCGGAGAGTGGAAACGCCGCTGGACGGTCTGAATTTATAAGATAGACCGTGTATAAGTAGTCAAATGAAATGTGTGTTGATATTTTTCAACAGTGACTTCAATTTAACATGCAGAAATCAGTTGATAGGCAGAAAACCGGATAAATTATTTGGTCCCACTAATTACAAACTTGGGGAGGGGCATACTTTGTGACCACTCAACGTATTTCTATTTTATAAAGGGTTGTTTTCCTTGAGGAAAATAGGACAGAAATACAATGAAACAAGGGAATTCAAAACAGACAATAACTCATTTTTTCATAGTTGTAAAGACATATTAACATAAAAACATATTAATAGAGAAAGTCGTCCGGCTCCATGGCTAAATGGTTAGCGTGCTGGCCTTTGGTCACAGCGGTCTGGGGTTCGCTTCCCGGCAAGGGCGGGAATTTTAACCATCATTGGTTGGACCACATGCCAGCTTGATAAACATTTGGCAAGCAGCTGGACTCGTAGGTGGTTATTAGTGTGCGGGGTGTTGTTTGTAGATGAAGCGAAGTGTATGAAGACGTACGGTAGTTAAAATCCACGTCCGGTAGGGAACTGAACCCAGGACCCCCCCGAACCGAAGTCCAATACACTGACCATTCAGCGTAGGAGCTGGGCAGTAATAATAATAATAATAATAATAATAATAATAATAATAATAATAATAATAATTGCAGCTAAGCGGCATAATGATGATGATCATGATGATTGTTGTTTAAAGGGGCATAAAAGATAGGTCATCGGCCAGGAATTATCACTGACTTCTCACCAAGACGGCCTTGGTTCGATAATCGG
This sequence comes from Anabrus simplex, assembly GCF_040414725.1. NCBI lineage: Eukaryota > Metazoa > Arthropoda > Insecta > Orthoptera > Tettigoniidae > Anabrus > Anabrus simplex. Next base: position 62,071,637 of record NC_090275.1, read on the forward strand.
CTAATGTATGGGGCATTTTTAAAATGAAGTTCACGTAATTGAAGTTCAGATTTCATATAAAACCGGATGTCCAGTGACTATGATTTAGATATCATCTGTGACGAAAAACTACATACTTTTTATGTTTGATGATGATGATGATGATGATGATGATGATGATGATGATAATAATAATAATAACAAAAACAATAATAATAATAATAGCATGGCCTTAGCTATCATGCGACCGAGCTCGATACCTACAGTCGCTTAAGTGTGGCCAGTATCCAGTATTCGGGAGATAGTGGGTTCGAACCCCACTGTCGTCAGCCCTGAAGATGGTTTTCTGTTGTTTCCCCTTTTCACACCAGACAAATGCTGGGGCTGTACCTTAATTAAGGCCACGGCCGCTTCTTTCCTTCTCCTAGGCCTTTCTTGTCCCATCGTCGCCATAAGATCTATCTGTGTCGGTACGACGCAAAGCAACTTGTAAAGCTACCATATGCAGGTATTTTGATTTGATGTCATTTACGCTGAATGCGCGTCAATTTCGACAATTTCGACCGGATTTCTCTTGAGTGATCTATGGAAATGAAAATCCACAGCCTGTTTCCAGTTCATCTGAGTCAGAAATGGAATGAATGGAACCCCCATCTAGCGGCTAGGATAGGAATTGTGCCGGCTGCCGAACCCTATCGCACTCCTCTGGGGAAATGCTTAACAACTGACAAGGGAAATTAAATGATGGCACAGTGTGAGATTACAGGAAAAACCGGGGTACCGGAAAAAACCCTGCCCCACCTCCATTATGTCCACCACATATCTCGCATCGATTGACCGGGATTTGAACCACGGAATCCAGCGGTGAGAAGCCGGCGCATTGCCACCTGAAACTGGGCAATCTATGGTTGAATTTCAATTAATTTTGTCGGTTACACACCAAATGTGTCACTAGAGATCTTTCACACGCCGACATCGTACTGCATAGAGAGCCGAATGGAGATGTCTTTCTTTCCTTGAAAAGTCAGAATACCTCCGCCGATTTTGAACCAGAGATCATGGGATCTCTAGACTCAAACTCTATCACTGATTCACAGAGGAATCTGTCATGATGATGATGAGGATAATAATAATAATAATAATAATAATAATAATAATAATAATAATAATAATAATAATAATAATAATAGGCTCCATGGCTCAGGCGGCAGTGCGCCGGCCTCTCACCGCTGGGTTCCGTGGTTCAAATCCCGGTCACTCCATGTGAGATTTGTGCTGGACAAAGCGAAGGCGGGACAGATTTTTCTCCGGGTCCCCCGGTTTTCACTGTCATATTTAATTCCAGCAACACTCTCCATTATCATTTCATTTCATCTGTCAGTCATAAATCATTGCCCCAGAGGAGTGCGTCAGGCTTCGGCAGCTGGCACAATTTCTATCCTCGCCGCTAGATGGAGGTTTCATACATTCCATTCTTGACCAGGTCCAACGACTGGAAACAGGTAATAATAATAATAATAATAATAATAATAATAATAATAATAATAATAATAATAATAATAATAATAATAATAATAATAATAATAATAATATTTCTTAATCCGTCTACCGTTCAGGGTTGGTTTTTCCCTCGTATTCAACGAGAGATCCAACCTCTACCGCCTCCAGGGCAAGTGTCATGGAGCGAGAGACTTCGGGTCAGGGGATACAACTCGGGGGAGGACCAGTATCTCACCCAGGCGGCCTTACTTACTATGGTGAACAGGGACCTTGTTAGGGGATGGAAACGTTGGAAGGGATAGACAAGGAAAAGGGAAGGAAACGGCCATGGCCTTAAGTTATTTACCATCTCGGCATTTGCCTGGAGAAGTGGGAAACTACCGAAAACCACTTCTAGGATTGCTGAGGTGGGAATCGAATCGCCCTTCACTAAGCTGACCTCTCGAGTCTAAGTGGACCTCGTTCGAGTCGTCGTACCACTTTTCAAATTTCTTGGCAGAGCCCGGAATCGAACCCGGGCCTCCGGGGGCAGCTAATCACGCTAACCACTACACCACAGAGCCGGACGTAATAATAATAATAATAATAATAATAATAATAATAATAATAATAATAATATGTTAAAGGACTATCGAATACTCCTCAGTTTTTATTCAGGAAGTCTGAGTGGACCTCGAGCCAGCCCTCAGATCCAGGTAGAGATCCCTGACGTGACCGGTTGTCGAACCCGAGGCCTTCCGTTAAGATGCAGGTCAGACTGCTGACCCGACATTTCATACAACTATACAGTACTAAATTGGTGGAAAAGTTGCTTACGAAATATGTTTTGATAGCATTAGGACCAAAGTTATAAATATTTCAAAGATAAAAGGGAAAATTATTCTCTAGAACAACGGGAGGGCGCAGACGTCTCAGTCTAGGGTGGATTTGCATGATGCTGTCATCTGACGGGCGTCGCTTTAAGCTCTGTTGGTGTTGGCGCTTGACTCAGTGTTGTTCGAGCGTTGATAACGTCCTCCACGGAGAACCGTGAATTCACTGTACTTGAATACGTCAATCCCTTACGGTGAACGTGGCATGAAAAATAGGACTCGTTAACTGAGAAAGGAAGGCTTTAATCTCTCTCCCCTACCACATAGAAAGAAAAAAAATAACTGCTGCCACCACTCCAAACTAAAACAGTACATTATGGAACAGTGATTAGGAGAAAAACAATGCCAAAAACGATGTGACTTGACAGAGAAATTGTTAGACACACTTTACTGCTAATGAATTTCACCCGTGTTTTTTATTTTATTTAAATTTTGCTTGTGGTATGATGTGTGCAGTGTAATTCAGCCTGAGATATCCGCGTGTGACTGTGGGAACGGGAGGACTTATAGTGGGGAGAAAATAATTACCATTACACATGGGGTTTATTTTAATAATCGATGTTTACGACCCATAAATGAATGAAAATAAATAAATAAATAAATAAATAAATAAATAAATAAATAAATAAATAAATAAATAAATAAATACCTAGGGATACCAAAATTTTATCTACGTTCGCTATATAGGTACTTCTAGTGCTAAAAGATAATTCGCCACTTTTAATTGAGCTAGGTAACATACATATATATATATATATATATATATATATATATATTAGATATAACTTTTCTCTTAGATATCTAGCTGAATAAACAAACAATAACATGTTTGTTTACTGATCCCTAACACTATTACCTTACAATTATTAGCTTCGTAAATCATTTGTTTACCGATGAACTAGATGAAGTAATTACTGATATCTTTCTACTGACTGATTCAGTTCGATTGTTTCTTTTTATAAGTTGAAAGAATATTTTGAATCTAATGCAGTTTAAGGCTTAGAAACTAGCACTTGCTGAAGGAGTAATTTAAATTAAATACAAAAAGTTAAAAATTTAAAAATTTCGTTAGGTAACTCATTTAAAAATAGGACGAGAAACTTAGAAACGCAACATGTTTTGAAGTAGAAGCCACTTGTAATACTGCTTAGCACATCGATAATCAATTCATTTAATATTAATATACGAAAGTAATATGATTAAACTTCGCAACAATTTTGAAAATGTAGTCAATACTAATTTCTATATGAAAAAAGCTGAATAATATATTGAATTACGTTGCGGGTGAAGGAATATACAAATAAAGGTCTCCTCATTTGATAATTATTATATATTTTTGAAAGTAGCCTCGTGAATAGCAAATCGTATTTACAGTCGTGTTCTTCATTCAGTGTTCCAGTCCTTGTGTGCAAAGTGCTGTACGATTTCTAGTTCAAAATTGAAAATATTTCTAGTACTGTAGAACTAATAGTAACTATTATTATTAGGAATAATGAGTGATTTCAAGTATAATATAAACTTTTCATGAGTACTAAGAAATCAATATAATATTTATTATTTTATTTTTCTTAAAAGGTTTCCATAGGAAGTTTCGAAACCAAAATTTGCTGAAATTATAGAAGAGAACGAACTGATAGTTCAAGAAAACATACAGAATTTTTTCAGTGTCAAAAAATAATAATGTTGTTTGTGAAGTATGTGTGGTTTGTGAACCAGTTACCTATACTAGTGAACGTGACATAACATCATTGTGTGGAATTTAATGATCAGTGCAAGAAGAATTATTTTGCAATGGTTGGAGTGAACAATGGGATATTCAATGGTGGTTCCATTCGAAATGTTTTAATAGCAGAGTGTCTAGAAGGTTCTTAGGATGTCTTTGGAAATATACCAAGGGACTTCGGATAATGCAACCTCCATGTCTACATAATCTATAAACAGTAGTATGGAAGGCCAAGGGTCTTTGGATTCTTTCGGTAACGTTTCTTCATTTTGGAAAGGTAACAATTTGAGTTCTGTGTGGTTTGAAGGAAATGGAACAGAAAGTGGTGGATTCAACGCGACATCAGAAGGGAATGCAAGCGATTACAGTGGATTGTTGGTGGTCATGTCTGAGCTAACAGATTATTTGAATAGTTCTTATCTATTCGCAGAGGAGCTATATGTGAATTGCAGCAGTAATTCTACGGCCAATAATGGTTCTATCGGTTGTTCTGAAGGACATCCAGTGAGTGGAGGACCTAGTAACTATTGGGCCCTCATTTTGGTGTTGTTCCCCGTCTTTACATTGTTCGGTAACGTGTTAGTGATACTCGCTGTGGTTAGAGAACGGACCTTACAGACCGTGACCAATTACTTCATCGTCAGCTTAGCGATAGCAGATCTTCTAGTAGCTGTCGTTGTTATGCCTTTCGCTGTCTATGTTCTGGTGAGTACGTTCAGAAACTTTGTATTTTTCACATTGTTCTCCTCAAAAACCTTTCTTATAACGTAGAATAGGTTTTTCCTAGAAAAACTTCACGTTAACTATGTTGTAAATGTAGGTTGCAGATCTCTTTATTTTCTTGTGAAGGCATTCAGAGATTTAGTAAGGATGTAAAGGATAGGGCGCGTAAGTCACTGGTAAGACCACAATGTGTACGACTCTTACCAGCATTATTTGATTTGAGAACTGGAAAAAATCCAAAGGAAAGCAGCACGATTTTTTCTGCTTGATTTACGACAAGAGAAAAATGCTACGAAATTATTGCAAACTTTGAGGTGGGAAAATTAGGGAGTAGAGATGGTTGAAAAATAACGTAACAGTTACTTTGTCACAGTTACATGCCTGTCACTGTTACAAATGTAAAGAGGACAAAATGTAACAGGTTACCGAGTAACGACAACAGAATAATGTAATAGAGAAAACTCGTTGGCTGAATGGTCAGCGTACTGGCCTTCGGTTCAGAGGGTCCCGGGTTCGATTCTCGGCCGGGTCGGAGATTTTAACCTTCATTGGTTAATTCCAATGGCTCGGGGGCTGGGTGTTTGTGCTGTCCCCAACATCCCTGCATCTCACACACCACACATAACACTATCCTCCACCACAATAACACGCAGTTACCTACACATGGCAGATGCCGCCCACCCTCATCGGAGGGTCTGCCTTACAAGGGCTGCACTCGGCTAGAAACAGCCACAAGAAATTGTTATTATTAGTAACTAGGAAGTGGGAACTGTCACTAGTAGCAGCTTACAGACACAGAATGTGACCTTCAGAGTTCAGATAGTACACAAGTCTTCCAAGTGAGAATGCTTTCGTAGGAGATTGCTATAAGTCAAATACACTATACAGTATAATATACTCTATAGTGTATTTATTTAAGTTGGTGCTGTCATTTGGTAACTAAAGTGTAAACCGTTAGGACATATTCAACTGCTCAGGGGTAATCGGTGACTCAGACATTATTGTAAGTTTCACCCGTATAATTTTTATTGTGCCGTAAATAAATGAGTATGTTAACTTTCCATATTGATATTATATATCACATATTATAGGTAACATAACATTACTTCAGTTTACTTAATCGATCCTCTTGTACCGGTTTGTGTCGAGGTTTGTCAGACAGATCTTCATGTTTACTTGTCCTCTATCCTTCAGCGGGGCATTGTCAAACTCACTCCTCTAGATTTCAGAAAAGACACTATGATGTCTTCTCATTTCATCCGTTGTCTGCCTCTCGTTAACTTTATAGCATTTAGGAATGCGTGGTTTGCTGCACCGACTTTCAACAGTGTAGTGATGCGTGCGCGCAGGTGCCAGTGAAGGAACTGGATTTCGCAACATGGCTGTAAGGAGATAAGCTTGAAGCCGTGACCAGGCTGTGACCAATAAAAGGTGAGTAAAGTTGGGCGTTATTTTTAACTGTTACTTTTCACAGTTACTTTATTGTAGCAGTGACAGATGTAGCAGTTACACAAAAATAACCGTTTGTCACACCTCTACTAGGGAGTAAGGAGACGAGATGCTCATCTAAGCGGTATGTTCCGAGCTGTCATTAGAGAGAGTCATGTAATGACATCAGCAGAATGGAGTTTTGAAAAAGTAGGACAGATCATGTTATGAAAATAAAATTGGAGCAAATATTCGTTTTCAGAGAGAAGAATAAGGGATTTAAATAAATTACTAAGGGAGATGTTCAGAGTATAGTATACAATTGATAGGGAGTATACCACTTGGATGATAGCACCTAATGCAGATCATTGCTGATTGATCGTCAAGTGGGATACACGAACAGCTTTATCAACAACCGTACAGTGCATGTGTATGCCGCGGCTGTGGTTACCATAAGCCATTGTAGAGTGTAAATTCGAAGTGCGAAAAATAAGCCTGTTAGTATAATACACGTTTCGTTTACCTACTTGCGGATTTTGCGGGGCAAGTGATAATTGTTTATTAGAATAATTAAATAATGGCAATGAAAATAGTCATACAGTGTGAATCGGGTATATGAGCATTAGATGGTTGGCCATACTGTTCTCCCTTTTAGTCCAACCCTTCGTAAGGGTGTAGTGGCATCGCGCGACAATCCTTTTGGTGATCTTCCTCCAGGAGTCTCTGCTTTGGACATGGTGACTTGCTTGCTGTAAGCTCATCCTGGTCAAGCTCTTGATCTGGTCCATCCATCGTAACGGTGCACGTCCTCTAGGTCTTCGGCCGTCGACTTTTCCCTCTATGATAAGTATTTCCATTGTCTCCTGTCTTCTGGCAATGACCAAAATATCTGAGTTGTTTTTAGTTGAAAAGGGTCGACAGTCTTGTTCTGATGCCGAGCTGTTACAGGATGGTATTCGTAGTAATCTCCTATAGCACCACTTTTCTAGAGCATCAATCCTGCGGCGATCCACCATCTTCATCATCCAAGTTTCTGCTGCGTAGTTCACGATAGGGAAGATCAGATTTCGAATGAGGGTGAGCTTTGTCTTGGAAGTGATGGAGGTGTCCTTTCAGATGCGAGTGAGTTTTGCTGTTGAATTTTTCGCAATGTGCTTACGGAATGCCATACTGATAGATAATTTGAAAAAAAACAATAATTTGATATCTCACATTTTATCAGCTGCTAAAGTTAGCCAATCAGATCGCTTCGCGAGCGAATTCGAGTGGCCTTTGAGAGGCGGTGCTCCTAAATCTTCATGAAGCTTAGACCTGTCAGGGGAAGGATTTGAACACGTACCTCCGATCTGACAAGATCGCCCCGTAGCTACGGTGACACCGGCTGGAATGCACGGTGTGTTTATGTTTAAAGTTGACTAGGGGACTCGTGCGAGAAATCTCGCATGTTCATGAAGTATGTGGTGGAGTAGCCCCCTGGTGAATTACTGGTGAACTAAGGAATACACAAATCAGTACAATATTAGACAGTCTTACTTACCACTTATTACATTCATCTTTGTTTTGTTTTTACATTTATGGTATGCACTTGAACGGATACAAGTGCATTATTATACTGACGAATGTTCCGGAAGTAATTTTTGGTTTTAATATCATTCTTTTATTAACTGATAATTGCAGCATGTTATAATGACATAAAACAGGCGTCCCAGTGGCCATAATATGAAGTGGACATCAATGATGGTGCGTATTATCCTACAGCAACTGTATTTGCAAATCGCACACTTCGTACAATTTTTAAAAACTCAGTTTTTAAGAAATTATCGATATGAATGAAATGAGAGCGCAATTCGTCACTGCTAATGACTGTTCTCTTTCTTTTGAATGCTCATTTGTCACGATCGGTTACTTGTGAGCGCCGCAAGAGGGATCTATACTACTGCTAGGCGATCGGGCCTTTACGGAAATGTTCGTTAAGCAGACATCTGACATGCGTACAGCGGACTTTGACTCACATTGTAACGCAAATCTTCTACGATTGGTGCTGTCAAACAGGCCTTAAGTCATGTGCAGGTTTAGTAACACCCTGTCGTGAAGTCTATTTGAATTCACCCGCGAAGCGATCTGATTGGCTAATTTCAGCAGCTTATAAAATGACAACGGCACGAGATATTGAATTATTATTATTATTATTATTATTATTATTATTATTATTATTATCATACAATTATTTATCAGTATGACCAACCCTCTAAAGCTCATATATACCCAGTTCTCGTTGATTACGATTAGCCCGGATGTTTAGAATGCAGACAAATTTGTTGAATAGGATGTGTCTGCTAGTACTGATGAGCGATACCGTGATATTGGGTCACAGCGTGATTTGATGCTGTGATTTTCTGATATCAGTGAATTTTTACCGTGACGTTATCGCGATCACTAGACCGCCCGTGCTGATCGTTATTTGTAAATTATGATCACGAGAGGGCCCTGTAAATATTTATAAGAAAATGTAGGTCTTATGTATAAACAATCTGCATTGTGGTTGAAGTACAGTACAGAACACGACCGTTGCCAAATTACTTCTAGGCTTACGCTGACATATATTTCCAAATCTTCCTTTCCTTGGAGTCCAATTTCTCTATCAGGCCTATTTTGTTCATTTCAAGACATTCTGAAGCGTATAGACCTCTGGACGGACGGCGCTGCAGTAATGCCTCAGCTTTGTTTCGAAAGATATGGACCTTTTGTTGTAGATGCCTTTGGTTAAACGGTACATTTTCGTTTTGTTCATCTGATAACTTTGGTATTATTATTATTTGTTCCGAGGTATCTGTGGAACAGCAGAGGTGAAAGAAGGTGCGGGGGTGAACGGGCCTCAAAATACGAAATTAAAGTCAATTAAAAATTTAACAAGGTTATATTTTCTTTTCAATATCAAGAAATAACAAGCATGGCAGGTACAGAGTAGCAAAGACACTATTCGAGAATGTACAATTACAGAGTTACAGGATTTGGGCTCCGAGAACCAGACACACAATTGTTGAGCAATTAGCCCAATTTTACCCCCAAACAAGTTTCAACAGAGGGGCAGAAAACCCCATTCATGCTCAGGAGCACTAGCTCCAAATTACACAGTAAAGCCTCCTTGAGGCGCGCAGAAAACAAAATTTTCAAGAAAGAGCAACTCGCTCTCAAAGTTTAAGCCTGTCAAAGGCCACACCAAATTCCACCTTCAAGCTGTCCTCTAAGGACATAAACACAGGGGTAAAATACCCAACCTACTCAGGCCTATTAAGTGAGAAAAGGTTAATTACATGGCCTCTAAAATACCAATTTGAGAGGAGGCGATCTGCACTCCTAATACATTTTGTTTAAAACCTATTTGGCACTAGGCCGTTAATGCAAGGGCTAATCCCATACTAAAGAGGTGACTTTAGAAAGAAACAAACTACATTACGTTAAGGAAGAAACGGTTGTGAAAAATAAGTTCACCTCAAAGCAATATGAGTGGGAGCTCTAGAGGGTTAAGCACTCTCTATCCCAATATGTAGCTTAAAAGAGAATAGATACTAAGAGTCTTTACATTTTAGGGAAAGTTTACATGGTGGAAAAGCATCGGACCTGCCCCGAGAGTTAAACTGCTGAGCTAGCAAGAAAAGAAGTTATTAAACGGCCATTACCTTGTTGTTGAACTGCTGCCCGAAGAAAGAGGCGCTTCCCGCCCCCTGCTATGTACTTTACACACCAAAAGATGTTACTGGAGTGGCGCGGAGACCCGAAAATCAGCAGTTTATATACTCTCGCAGAAATTTCGAGGCGTTTCAGGAATGAGAACACCCTCCCACAAAAACTTTATTGGCTAGGGTTAAGTAAGATATTCAAGTTGGAGAAGATACACCTGATTGGTCATAAATTAATTAAAGAAATTCGGGATTGGCTAAATTCAAAACAAGGGGAAAGAAAGGGTTAATATTGCCAACTTAAACCATGACTGCAAGAAATTTAACAAAGAACAAACTTATGAATTCAAATTTTCTCCAAAAAACAGTTCTTTCACTTCGCACTAGGGTGCACCATTGTAGTTCTTCAGTAGTGTCCTCTAGAAGAGAAAGTTCACACTTCTTACTACAGGCAAAACAAAAATACATCGAAAACGACCCAGTTCATAAACTTCAAAATTTCCAAGTAGTGACATCTTCTGAGAAACTTGAAAATTAGCACATTAGATAAAGTTCAGACTTCCTCCAGTAGGGGAGTTTCAACTGGCACAAAGTTTGAATTAGCGGCGTGGATGTGTACCGCCCGGTACAGACCTCCCCCCCCCCAAAAGTCCCTCCAGGGGTGACACATGAAATTTGTTTGAAAAGAAGGTCCAAGTTATGATGTTGATATGGAAGTAGATAGCAGAAGTATTTACCAACAAATTTTCTTAAAATGATTGGATCCAGTTTCAAAATTCTTGTAGTAACTGTTGAAGTAATGTCTTTATGTTTGTAGAAGTTGAATTCAGAAGGAAACTTTTAGTTTTTAAAGTTGAGGAAAAATTTTCTAAGTCCACCAGATATGGCAGTAAAATCCAAAAAGGTAATAATTGTTGATGTAAAACGTCCATGTAACTGACTAAATATATCAGTTGCCGATGACTTTGACGGCCAGGCCAGCCGCCGCTACTTGAGTCCAGAGGAGGCCGCTCTGACCCCTCAAGTACCCTGAGATACCGCTCGCCCGCACTATGAGAGGAGTAGTGGAGTTGAAGCACGCCGCGCCCGCGGCGAACATGCCGGTCGCGGACCATTGACAGGTTGTGCGCCGCACATCAGCCTTGGCCGGGAGGAGGACTCCGGCTCGCCGTACACAGGTTGGCCTCACAGGAGAAGGGCGGGCCCGTACCCTGCCTCAGGAGCGGTACGGCGCCGTGCTGCTGCGGGGGCACTGAAACATTAAAGCTCGGCGGCAGAATTTGTTTGACCCGAATGATTTTTTTTGAGGGCACAGGCTTGGTGGAGAGGTTGAGGGGCCAGCGCCGTGAAGATATTCATGGCATATATAAGCCACTGGGTGTTATGTTAGCAGGAGACGGGAGCGTGGTAATGGCCGTGGTAAGGACAGGATGGCAGTTCAACTGATCGGGGGAGGTTTACAAAAAATAATTACACACTAAGGAAACAGATTCCAAGGGCCGAAGGCCGTACGAGTGAAACCCCACAAACAAAATATAACCTTCATATTTCTTTCAAAATTATATGAAGCAAGTTAACACAGAAATTACACCGGTTTCACCTGTGACAAGTGAACCCTAAATATCCTCTCGGTGGCTGGATTACTTAATAACAAAGTAACCGGCGTAAGGAAATCTAGAATAGTACACGGCCCATGAAATCTGGGGGCAAGCTTGCCCGCGGGAACAAAATTCTTGACCATCAGCTGGTCGCCTACCTTCAAATTGGTGGGTCTCCGTCCACGATCGTATCTTTCCCTAACCTTTTCATGAGACACTTTAAGATTGGCTTTAGCCTTCTTCCAAAGATATTTAATGTTATCTGGGTCTATTGTCTCAGGTAGAATGTCACTCAGAGACCAGAGGTTAGAGAGCGGCGTGTTGGGAACGAAGTTGAACATCAAAGAAGCTGGAGTAAACTTATGAGATTCATGAACCGCCGAATTCAAGGCAAAAGCTAACCAATGCAGGGACGTGTCCCACCTAGAATGATCTTCATGATGATAGGCAATAAGCGCGGACCTGAGATTACGATTAACCCGTTCAGCCAAAGGTGGTTCAGGGTAATAAGCAGAAGTTGTCACATGAGAGATGGACAGGTCAAAGCAGAATTTACGAAATAAATTAGATGTGAAAGCCTTAGCATTATCAGACACAATATATTGACACGGACCAAAAGAAGCAAAGATAGAATTTAGACAAGTAATGGTGGACTGAGCGGTAGCCAGCTTAGTCGGAAATAACCAGGAAAATCTTGTAAAACCATCTACACATACAAAGATGAACTTGTTGGCATTTCCCTTCGACTGGGGGAAGGGTCCTACATAATCAATATACAGGCGTTCCATGGGGCGCGACGCTTGATGAGAAGACAAAAGGCCTACCTTGGTGGACATGGTGGGTTTACTAAGCAAGCAGGATTTACAAGCCTTTACTAGTTCACGGATTTCACCGTCCATACCCTTCCAGATGAACCTTTCACGAATCTTCTCACGAGTTTTAAAGATGCCTAGATGCCCCCTAATGGGGTCTCATGATAGTACTTAAAGATCATAGGTACAAGAACAGCTGGAACGACAACTTTCATCATCTTATCATGCCTCGAATGGCAACATAACACACCATTCCTCAGTACATAAGGGAGAACATTTTCCCCAGAAGGAAGGGTTTCCATTATCGGAGCCAGCGTCGGATCTTCACGTTGGTATTTCTCGATATCCCTAAAGAGCATGGGAGCATCTGTTAAGATGGCATTAACCTGAGATAGTATGGACTCGGGAGGAGATGAACTGTCGACCGGTTCATGGGTCTCAACGTCGTTGGAAAACATACGGCTGAGTCCATCAGCAACAACATTTTCGGTACCTCTGATATGCCTGACATCGAATTGGAAGGCAGAAATACGGATGGCCCAACGGGCTATACGACCAGTACGACGCGGCCTACCTAAGACCCAGCTTAAGGCTTGATTATCTATCTCCAGGTCGAATTTGACATGTTCCAGATAGAGACGGAACTTTTCTAAGGCAAATAAGACTGCCAAACCTTCGAGCTCTTAGATGGAATACTTGGCTTCTTGAGCCGACAAGGTCCTAGATGCATAGGCGATGGGTCGCCTCCCTAGTTCAGTCTCTTGAAGAAGGACTGCAGCTACCGCCGACGACTACGCGTCGGTTTGGACGATGAATTTCTTTGAGAAATCAGGCATAGCAAGTACAGGAGCATTACAGAGAGCTAATTTAAGATCTTCAAAAGCAGCTTGTTGAGAAGGTCCCCACTCAAATTTGATGCCTTTCCGACGAAGAAGGTTTAAGGGCGCCGCTCTATTAGCGAAGTTAGGAATAAACTTCCTGAAGAAATTCACCATACCAATGAACCTGGCGATACCTTTGATGTCCTTGGGAGGTTTAAAATCACGGATGGCCTGTGTTCTAGAATGATCGACTGCCACACCATCAGGTGACACAATATGCCCTAGGAATGACATGGAGGGCTTAGCAAAGGCAACCTTGGACAACTTCACCGTTAACCCAGCCTTACGAAGGCGATTGAGAACTTCTCGCAGATGATCTAGATGTTCTTCAAAGGTCTCCGAAAATACGACGACATCATCCAGGTAGTGATACAAGTACTCAAATTTGATGTCGGAGAAGACCCTATCTAGCAGTCTAGTGAGTACAGCTGCTCCCGTGGGGAGCCCGAAAGGCACGCGGTTGTATTCATACAAATTCCAATCCGTGGCGAACGCTGTAAGATGTTTAGACTCTTCGGCAAGGGGAATTTGATTGCAGGCCTGATTCAAATCCAAGATGGTGATGAACTTGGCCTTACGAAACCATGAAAAAGAAGAATGAAGGTCGGGAAGGGGCACAGATTGTAACACCACCTTCCGATTGAGAGCCCTATAATCAATGACAGGCCTGAAGCCACCTTGGGGTTTCGGGACTAGAAAAATAGGCGAAGAATACGCCGACTTAGAGGGCCTAATAATACCATCCTTCAACATCTGATCGATGATTTCTTTCAGAGCCTTCATTTTAGGTGGAGACAGCCTATATGGTGGAAAACGGACAGGAATCGAATCCGTGACCTCAATTTTGTATTCAATAAGATCAGTAACACCTAGAGTATCAGAGAACACCTCTGGAAACGACTGACACAACTTACGAATACTATCAGCCTGCTCCTCAGGTAGATGTCTAAGGTCTAACAACATCTCATCCTGGGTAGGTGAAATAGATGAACATGATGCAGAATTACATTTCAATAATGGGATTTTACAATTTGACGCAAATTTGAAAGTGCACGACCTACTCTGAAGATCGAGCACAAGACCAGTGTGAGAAATGAAGTCAGCTCACAATATAATGGGGCAAGACAAGTGCTTGGCCACAAACAATTTGATTTTCCATGTAAATGTTAAAATACGAATTTTGACATGTAAAGAACCTAGAATTTCTAATGGAGATGAATTAGCCGAAACATATTGGATCGCAGACAAACAATAGTCAGGAAGCTTACAAACAGATTTCAATTTTGAATACTATTCAGCCGAAATAATAGAACAAACACTGCCTGAATCTAATAGAGCTGTTATAGGCTCATTATTTAACGGGTGCGGGGGTATCCGCCGCAATCCTAAGACATTCTTTGGGGCATTCAAAAGGTAACTCTGAAGATTGAGTTTTCCCTGAATTTTCGACGTGTTTACCAGGGGCTGAGCCTTGGGAAGCAGAATTAGTCGACTCAGCCGAAGCCGCTAGTCACTTATTATTAGTGACATTGGTGGAAGTTGCACCAGAAGTTGAGCAGGAGGGGGTGCTATTTGAATTTGGGCAATTCTTGGCGATATGTGAGAAAGCCCCACATTTAAAACAAGCTTGTGATGAACCAGCTCCATTATTTCCCCTACTAGATTTGATCAAAGGGCACTTGTTCCGAAGATGGTCCGGCGACCCGCAAGCATAACATTTACGAGATGTGACTGGTCGGCGAGGGCGAGGCCGAGGATTACTAAAAGAAGGAGAGGGTTCTTTCGCGACACGCAAGGAATCGGCGTATCTAACTCCTTCCGCTGAGACGGCCAATGCTTCAAGTTCAGATAAGGTTTGCGGGCACGCTGCGAAACACAAATATGACCTATAGGATGGTGAGATACCTTCCACAATAGCTTGTACAATCTGATCCTCAGGGAAGTGAAGAGCAAACACCCTAGTATAGAATTTAATATCTTGGATGAAATCTGCCAAGTTTTCATCCAAGCGCTGTACACGGTAATAGTACTTCTGAATAAGGGAGGACCTTGCCCTAGCCGGGATGAAGTTAGCTAGCAAGTGGGCGTGGAAGTCTTCAATAGATGATTGCTCGGCAATGGCTCTTACTATTTTGTCTGAGAGAATACCAATTGCATAGGGATAGATGATTTGCAAAATCTGACATGGAGAAAGAGAAAAAACAAGGGCATGATCCTGAAATTCAACTAAAAACCTTAAGAAAGAAATAACTTCACTGGTAGTGTTAACAGAAAACTTAGAGATACCTCTGAGCAACATTGCTAATGGATGAGGCAAGCTGCTGAACCCAGGTGACATAGTAGGTAAAGGTTTAAGCGGGGAAGAAGTTAATTCAGAACGTACATTATTCAACGAGGTACGGTGTACAGACTCGTTGTCCAATGGGGCAGAGGTTGTTTGAGCTGCAACAGTTTTCCTATTGACGTCTCCCTTAGGAGGCTCTTCCTCGCTACCTACATTCACCGTGGTGGGTTGATCAGTTTTGGGAGGAACTTCCCCAGTTTACAATTGGGTAACTTTACTGGACAATTCAGAAAGATTTTCAAGAACCATACTAGCTTCCTTCCTCTGAACGTCATTCAACTTCATAGACAACAGATCGTTAACTCTATTTGAAAAATGAAATAGCCTGGCTTGCACACGCTTAATTTGATTAGGAGAAGGATCATTTTCTTAAAAAAAACTAACTACAGATGCTAGCTCAGTAGTATTGTCAGTGATCGTGGAAAGAGAGTCGTCAATTTCTTTCTCTCCCAAAGTGGGGATGGAAATGGGCAAATCAAGGGACTCTCTAAGCTTATTTGTGTCTACCGCAACCGTGCCTCCAGATTGCACATTTCTAATAGTTAACTCATAAATCAACTCCTCCTTGCGCAAATAGTTAAGATGGAGAACATCGCGAGGGCCGGGCATGATGACAGAACAATTTTGAAAAAGGAAAAATAAAAAACATTCCAGCAACTGAGAAAATTGTTAGAGTTCGGATCAAAGCAATGTTTAGCCGTCAAAAGGGGCTAAATTGAGACCCATTCAACCACGCTCTGCTACCACTTGTTCCGAGGTATCTGTGGATCAGCAGAGGTGAAAGAAGGTGCGGGGGTGAACGGGCCTCAAAATACGAAATTAAAGTTAATTAAAAATTTAACAAGGTTATATTTTCTTTTCAATATCATGAAATAACAAGCATGGCAGGTACAGAGCAGCAAAGACACTATTCGAGAATGTACCATTACAGAGTTACAGGATTTGGGCTCCGAGAACCAGACACACAATTGTTGAGCAATTAGCCCAATTTTACCCCCAAACAAGTTTCAACAGAGGGGCAGAAAACCCCATTCATGCTCAGGAGCACTAGCTCCAAATTACACAGTAAAGCCTCCTTGAGGCGCGCAGAAAACAAAATTTTCAAGAAAGAGCAACTCGCTCTCAAAGTTTAAGCCTGTCAAAGGCCACACCAAATTCCACCTTCAAGCTGTCCTCTAAGGACATAAACACAGGGGTAAAATACCCAACCTACTCAGGCCTATTAAGTGAGAAAAGGTTAATTACATGGCCTCTAAAATACCAATTTGAGAGGAGGCGATCTGCACTCCTAATACATTTTGTTTAAAACCTATTTGGCACTAGGCCGTTAATGCAAGGGCTAATCCCATACTAAAGAGGTGACTTTAGAAAGAAACAAACTACATTACGTTAAGGAAGAAACGGTTGTGAAAAATAAGTTCACCTCAAAGCAATATGAGTGGGAGCTCTAGAGGGTTAAGCACTCTCTATCCCAATATGTAGCTTAAAAGAGAATAGATACTAAGAGTCTTTACATTTTAGGGAAAGTTTACATGGTGGAAACGCATCGGACCTGCCCCGAGAGTTAAACTGCTGAGCTAGCAAGAAAAGAAGTTATTAAACGGCCATTACCTTGTTGTTGAACTGCTGCCCGAAGAAAGAGGCGCTTCCCGCCCCCTGCTATGTACTTTACACACCAAAAGATGTTACTGGAGTGGCGCGGAGACCCGAAAATCAGCAGTTTATATACTCTCGCAGAAAGTTCGAGGCGTTTCAGGAATGAGAACACCCTCCCACAAAAACTTTATTGGCTAGGGTTAAGCAAGATATTTAAGTTGGAGAAGATACACCTGATTGGTCATAAATTAATTAAAGAAATTCGGGATTGGCTAAATTCAAAACAAGGGGAAAGAAAAGGTTAATATTGCCAACTTAAACCATGACTGCAAGAAATTTAACAAAGAACAAACTTATGAATTCAAATTTTCTCCAAAAAACAGTTCTTTCACTTCGGACTAGGGTGCACCATTGTAGTTCTTCAGTAGTGTCCTCTAGAAGAGAAAGTTCACACTTCTTACTACAGGCAAAACAAAAATACATCGATAACGACCCAGTTCATAAACTTCAAAATTTCCAAGTAGTGACATCTTCTGAGAAACTTGAAAATTAGCACATTAGATAAAGTTCAGACTTCCTCCAGTAGGGGAGTTTCAACTGGCGCAAAGTTTGAAATAGCGGCGTGGATGTGTACCGCCCGGTACATTATTATTATTATTATTATTATTATTATTATTATTATTATTATTATTATTATTATTATTATTATTATTATTATTATTATACATATATTAAAAGAGTTTACTAAAACAGCTTTGGAAACTCCGTCCGTCCGTTCTACTGGACCGATTTGCTTCATTTTTGTGTTTCCCTCTTCGGAATTTCCTGCCTGTGAATCATGAGACATTGGTTGGTCTCTAAGTTCAGCTTTGAGTGATCATAAAATCAGATCATTAAATTATCACTCCAATAATTGCAGGCGAAGGCTTACCCTAACCCGGAATACATTCTTGTACTTAGCAGGTTGCTTAGCGACTAACTCTTTTATTAATATTCTGATTTATGATTTTCATCCTAAGTAATGTCGTTGCATGCACCCTTGTTTGATTACTACATGTCAAGTCAGAGAGGATAACTTCCTCTGATCACAGAAGAATATTATTGCCTGCTAGATACTCTTTGATTCACTAACATTTCCCAGCTTCTCAATATATTCAACAGATGGCAGAGCGTTCCTAATAAGTTACATGCTGGTAAGAGAAAAAAGTCTACGTACAAACAGACCCCATCATGATATACGCCTTGGACATTATCTGGGAACACCTATCAAAGGATAACCAAGCTACATTAGAAAGAGTGAAGGTCATATATCTTAAAAGGAGTTCCCAGGCTGGCAAAAAAATCTCCGCCAACTCGAGACTAACCTATCAGTTCACTAGACAACCGTTCTATGTAGAAGAACTGTGATTGAAAATACCTTTGCCTTCTACGACATAATACCAAGCTTTACATCAATAATTGCAGGATAAAGAGAGATAATATATGGATAGATTTTTACCAAACAGATGGCATGACGACGTCAGAATGGATGAATTCTGACTGCGAACTTCGGTATACCATAACGCGTTTCTTATTAAATGTGCACCGGGCGAGGTGGCCGTGCGGTTAGGGGTGCGCAGCTGTGAGCTTGCATCCGACAGATTATGGGTTCGAACCCCACTGTTGGCAGCCCTGAAGTTGGTTTTCCGTGATTTCCCATTTTCACACCAGGCAATGCTGGGGCTGTACATTAATTAAGGCCACGGCCACTTCCTTCACATTCCTAGCCCTTTCCTATCCTATCGTTGCCATAAGTTCTATCCGTGTCGGCACGACGTAAAGCGAAATTGTAAAAAAAGAAAATGAAATTGTAAAAATTAAATGGGCAAAGCTCTAGAACAGGGCCTCTCAAACGCCCAAATTCTCACGCGTGCAAACTGAGGAGCAGAGTTCCTGTGCACAGTGCATCGGTCCCACTCGGCTCGGCTCGGACCAACGCTTCGTCTCTAGGCTACTCGGCTAAGCTCGGCTGAACTCGGCTCGGATTTGGAGCGCTACGGAGCAAGTGAGGAAGAGGGAGGCAGCGGAGTGAGCGAGACAGGCGTGAGGAAAGAGTGAGAGAGCGCTATTGCTCCAAATCGAGGAGTGAGGGTCAACACTCTGATCAACCAAGCGAAGTCGTCTTTTGAACTGAGCACAGTGCAATGCACGGGTGCATGCACCCTGAGAGGTCCTGCTCTAGAGGCTACTCCGCAATGTTAGTGACACGAGGCAACACTATGTGGCGCGCGCTAAGTGACTGTTCTTTGTTTAATACTTAAGTTTCCACTAGTAGCGCTGAGGTAAGTAGAGGTGAGTAGAATAGCGATGCTGCCAACTGTTGCTTGTTGGTTTGATATGGCTATACCCTTTTTTCCTTGCTGTGCGGACAGTATGCCCGGATGTACAAAAATACGTTAAAGCTAATAAATGACCTTTATTTCTTGCCGTAAGCCCCGATATTAAAGGAGGAATTGAGAAAATGTAAGGTTACCGTCCGACGACATGACACTTTCAAACATCGTGGGCCTCTTTAGTCTTTTTTCTTTTGCCGTGGTTGATAACGTCGGCCAATGCCCATGATCCTTGGCAGAAGCAATGGATAATGGCGCCTGGGCACTACTTTATATTATAAGGTAAGGTAAGGGATATTCTGCCCGAAGGCAGGTCCGAACCTCCGCAGAGGTGTTCCTGAGCCGGAGTATACGTGCGGTAGGGTGGCCAGTTCCTTTCCGCTCCTCCATTCCCTTACCCCCACCAACAGCGCGTGGCAACCCATCCAACTCCTGACCACGCCCAATGTTGCTTAACTTCGGAGATCTCACGGGATCCGGTGTTTCAACACGGCTACGGCCGTTTTATATTATAAAAGTATTGAACACATCTCTCTTCCACAGTAAATTTTTTAGGTGAGAATAGCGGCATTTAAAGTAACATATTATGTAATAATCCTTGCGGAGTAGCCTCTGGAGTTCTACCATTAAATGTTCATAAAACCATTGAAAAGGGCAGGCAAAACAATATGACTACGTCAGGAATATCAAGACGAGTTATCAGACCTATTTATAACGAATGCTGCGGAGCAGCACGAATCCTCTAGTTATTATTGTACCGGGTGGTACACCTCCACGTCGCTAATTCAAACTTTGCGCCGGTTGAAACTCCCCTACTGGAGGAAGCCTGAACTTTATCTACTGTGTTAATTTTCAAGTTTCTCAGAAGATGTCCCTACTTGTAAATTTCGAAGTTTCTGAACTGGGTCGTTTTCGATGTATTTTGTTTTGCCTGTAGTAAGAAGTGCGAACATTCTCTTCTGGATGGCACTACTGAAGGACTACAATGGTGCACCCTAGTGCGAAGTGAAAGAACTGTTTTTTGGAGAAATTTGGTGTTCAAAAGTTTGTTCTTTGTTAAATTTCTTTCAGTCATTGTTTAAGTTGGCAATATTAACCAGTTCTTTCCCCTTGTTTTGAATTTACCAATCCCGAATTTCTCGAATTAATTTTCCACCAATAATGTGTTTCTTCTTCATCTTGTGTAGGGGTTTTCTTGGTTAGCCAATAACATTCTTGTGGGAGGGTGTTCTCATTCTTGAAACGCCTCGAACTTTCCGCGAGAGTATATAAACTGCTGATTTTCGGGTCTCCGCGCCACTTCAGTAACATCTATCAGTGTGTAAAGTACGTAGCAGGGGGCGGGAAGCGCCTCTTTCGTCGGGCAGCAGTTCAACCACCAGGTAATGGCCGTTTAATAACTTCTTTTCTTGCTAGATCAGCAGTTTAACTCTCGGGGCAGGTCCGAAGCCTTTTACCATGTAACTTTTCCCAAACATGTAAAGACACTTGGTATCAATTCTATCTTGTTAAACTACATATTGGGATAGAGAGTGCTTAACCCTCTCGAGCTCCCACTCATATTGCATTGAGGTGAACTTATTTTCTCAACCGTTTCTTCCTTAACGTAATGTAAATTGTCTCCTTCTATAAGTCACCTCTTTAGTATGGGATTAGCCCTTGCATTTGAGGCCTAGTGCCAAGTAGGTTTTAAATAAAGTATATTAGGAGTGCAAGAACGTCTCCGCTCAAGTTGGTATTCTAGAGGCCATGTAATATTTCTGTTTCTTCTCTGAATAGGCCTCAGTAGGTTGGGTATTTTTACCCCTGTGTATGTGTCCTTGGGGGACAGCTTGAAGGTGGAATTTGGTGTGGCCTTTGATAGGCTTGAACTTAAGAGCGGGTCGCTCTTTCTTAAAATTTGTTTATGCGTGCCTCGAGGAGGCTTTACTGTGTAATTGGGAGCAAGAGCTCCTGGGCATGATTGGGGTCTTCTGCCCCTTTATTGAATCTTGTATAGCGTAAGGTTGGGCTTATTGCTCAAGAATTATGTGTCTGGCTCTCTGAGCCCAAATCCTGTAACTCTGTAATTGTACATTCTCGATTGGTTGCTTCGCTACTCTGTACCTGCCATTCTTGTTATTTCTTAATCTTGGAAAGAAAATATAACCTTGCTAAATTTTATCTTAACTTTAATTTCGTATTTTGAGACCTGTTCACCCCCGCACCTTCTTTTACCTCTGCAAATCCACGATACTCCGTAACAATTATTATTATTATTATTATTATTATTATTATTATTATTACTATTACTATTTTAACTGTGACTAATTAAGAGTTCACGCATATGCTTTACGGCTGTTGATAACACTCTGTCTGTCGTTTTTCGACAGTTAGCACATGTTGGAAAACATATTTTATGTTAAAACTTCATTTTATAAAGGCCACAAAAAATGAAGTAGTCGATATCGCACGAAGATATGAGTGAAAAGATATCTGATAACTATGTTACAATAGAGCTATCTGTTGGTAAGAGAGTACTGTATATTGTTTGCGGAGAGGTAAGTTGAGTAGAGAAAGATGGTTACACAGTGATTGATTGGAAGAGAGGTGTACCAAAGTGGACAAACCGATCGAGCCCACAGAGGGCTGATGGAGCTACTGTAAGAGCGTCATAACAGAACAGAACGTGGCTACCTCGTCCACTACATCCATCTTCACTGTCAGCATCCACTCCCTCATCCATTTCCTACTTGTCACATCCATATCCAGTCTTTCGTACCCACTCAACGATTAAGAATCCTTTAGATGTTTACCCTGAGCAGAGTCATCTTAATTTGGTGATCTACAATATTCTGATTACCTACTATACGCTGATGACTTCAAAGGTATTCAAAGCCATTTCAACCATTTACATCTCTGAACATATTTAGTTAAACCTGACCAGCATAATGGACAAGAATGGAAAATAAATTGCATATTAACATTCAAAGCCTACGCTAGGTTCCGTGGTTCAAATCCCCGCCACTCCATATTTACAAAGCGGAGGCGGGACATTTCTTTCTCCGGGTACTCCAGTTTTCCCTGTCATGTTTCATTGCAGCAACGCACTCCAATATCATTTACTTCCATCTGTCAGTCATTAATTACTATCCCGTAGAAGTGCGACAGGCTTTGGCAGCCGGCACAATTCCTATCCTCGCCGCAAGATGGCAGCTTCATTCATTTTCTTTTGCTACTGGTTTTGCGTCGCACCGACGCAGATAGGTGTAGTGGCGACGATGGGATAGGAAAGGACTAGGCGTTGGAACGAAGCGGCCTTGGCCTTAATTAAGGTACAGCCCCAGCTGTAAACCAAGGAAAACCATATTCCGGGCAGCCGACAGTAGGTTTCGAATCCACTATCTCCCGGATGCAAGCTTACAGCTGCAGGCCCCTAACCGCACGGTCAGCTCACCCGGTGGGGCTTCATTCATTCTATTCCTGACCCGGTCGAATGACTGGAAACAGGCTGTGGATATTTTTATGTTAACTTTCACAATGTTGTTCACTCGAAGTAAAACACCTGAAAGTCCATGGATTCGAACCGGTTATCAGGATCCAGTTTGTAGCGGTTGGATGTAGCGCGTACACAAATAAATAATAATACGAGTAATAATGAACTCGAAAATAATAATAACAAAAATAATAAATATTGACTGTTGACATAGAATGTGAATAAAGAAATAGTTGTAAATAATATAGACAAGTAATAATATGAATAAGGAAATAGTAAAATGACGCAGTATCGGTGAATTCACATTAGAACATGGAAACGTTACGAGAAACTTTTAAATACGCAAAATTAAATCAAATACAAGGGAACACTTACAGGCCTAAAAATGACAACTAAGAGAGGAGAGTGGAAGGTGCGAGGGCCCTATGAGGTCCATGGGAACGTATGACGTTATGGGGAGAAAAGACTTACAAGAATCACCCTCTAGCACAACTATATTAAAAATAACAAGGAAAAATTACAAGAAACAGAATTAAATCACAAAGCAGCTGATACTTAACGCTTTTGACAAACGGATACAATTACGAATCCAAAACACCAATGAATGGATTGTTGATTTAAAAAAAAAACAGGTAAAAGACTTGAAATTACAAACAGCGGGAATCTAGGGCAAACTCAAACACGTTTAATTTAAAAGTTTGAAAATGACGTTAAGCAAGAATATGCCGAAACGCAAAGGAATTAAATTAAATCAAACAAAATCAGAAAACATTGAAATGGCAATAGAAATAGCACTTACCAATAAGGAGGTAGGGTCCCCGGAGGGGAAACCTTCAAGTACAACCATCTCGAGGACGGTCAGATGGAATAGACCTCGCCTAATTGCCTCCCGCACTCGAAGCAGCCTAAGGCCGGAAATTGACAAATCAGAATCCACCAATGGGAAACAAATTCCACTAGATTCCCTATCATTTCTCCAATAGGAAATCTCGTTTTAGCGAATGGAATTGCATGACCATATATGGTCATATTAAGATAGTTAGCAACTTCTCGAGAATTCCTATTGCGACACCTATTTCAACAGCAATAAACGCGCGTGCGGTATAGGATGTTTCGAACTAAAGCTCATTTTCATCAGATTACAATTTTGAAATATAGAATTACAAAAAAAAAAAAATTCAAATAATTCTTCAAGAAATTATTCAACTTAAAACGTCCCAAGTGTCTTTTTACATGTTTGCTGACATTAATTTAAATGATCAATTACATAAAATTGATATACAAAAAAATCACTTCACAACAATTCTGGTATCTTGCAATGTTCATTTACAGTTAAATATATCTTGAAGTTACAAACAAAAATGAAATCCTTCAGACACGTTAAATAAAAACTTTAAAATTATATTTCCCATAGTTGTAGTTCTCCGTCTCATCACATATTACACAGTTATACGAAATATGTCGCGGTAGAAAGAATTGCATAAATATTATGGGTAGAGCAGATCTGCACATGTTTCTACAGAATTATTGTGGACTCACTACGTCTATAACAACCTCCTTAGAGTAATATGCTTCTTGCAGCTCGTAGAAGGACCGTTGACGGGTATTCTAACCACTTTGCCAGATTTTACATCCTCATAGTTTCCCAAATTTTTCCCTTGGATGTTGTTGCATAGAGCTTTTCTATTTAAAAAATGCGATTTAACCTCTAGGAGAAGACAATTATTTTCTGTTATTATTAAGATATTTCTACCTGGAAAAGATTATAATAAAATATAATAACTGAGCTACTTGCGAATTGAAATTCAGCTGTTTTCGTACTGATGTACCCCTCTTGAATCAAGATATTAGATGTTATTCACTTTTGTTGATATAACCAACTTATTTCTGTCTACTGCTGCTAATATTATTGTGAGGTAGATTTCACACCTTCTTCTTATTTTATAATGTCTTTGAGGCAGGTTAAACATTATGATTCTTAGGTAGTAAGATTACTAAAAACTGTAATGTACAGTACAAATAAGAAAAGAAGAATATATTTAGCAAAATAAACATTTATAAATAGCAAACAATGTTAATAATTAACCGTATTAACGTACACAGCAGAGAAGATTATGATAAATCATTTACTGTATATGGAGAAGTGAAACTTGGAATTTGTGGACTACAGTTTAACCGTATCGAAGCAGAAGATGAAACTGAGTGAAATGGAAACAAATATACAAGTGCTGAAGGGAATCAAGGTAGGGAACAATAGAAAATTATATTTATATTAGAACAAGAAATCTTTGACAATAAATACAAAATTGAAACATTATAAGACTGTAGTCCAAGCTGAAATAACTTATAACTTTATAACTAAAGCAAAAGAATAACATAGACAAAATCTTAAAAATAGAAAGAAGAATAGAAAGAGCATGCATTAATAAGAAGTAGCAAAAAGGAGAATGGCGTATCATCCCAAATGCAGCAGTACATATATCAGGAAATAGAACCTATAACGGATTTCATAAAAAAGAAGAGAATATAATTCTTTGGTCATCTGTTGAGAACACCAGAAGACAGATTAATACGCAGAATTTTGGAAAAGCTTTGGAAACAAAAACAACAACCTGTCTGGATAAAAGAAATAAAAGAAGATATGAAAGAATTAGACATAACACTGGAGGATTTAAAGAATAAATCAAACAAAGTAAATGCAGTAAGCTGAAGAATAGTAAAATTACATTTCTACCAAAATGTGATAATAGAGAAACAACTAAAACGGTATTTTCAGAAGAAGAACGACAACGAAGATCAGATAGAATGAAAAAATACTGGAAGAACAGAAAAGAAAAAACATAAAACATCATAGAAACTGGACAGAAATTGACTATCGTGGTCCAATGAGGCCGTAAAAGCATAATAATAATAATAATAATAATAATAATGATAATGATAATAATCATAATAATGATAATAATAATATATATATATATATATATATATATATATATATATATATATATTCGTTTACGGCCATTAGAGACCACGTTAGATAACAATTACATGTTTCTGGAAGCCTTCCTCACAGCCCAGAACTTCAGCATCCTCTCTCTGGCAGCCTGTCTTCTTTCGTCCGTCCACCCACGGTTAAGTTTTGGTTCGTCATGGAATCCCTGAAATCTGTCGATCACTGACCTAAACTTTGTTCGGTTTGAGATGTCTTCCGAATTTAGTCCCACCTGTCTGAGATCCTTTCTCACCTCCCTGAACCATTTGTCTGACACTTTAGGTCTGCTGTCTAGTATTCTGAAAATCCTTTTCGTTAGTCTCTTCTCATCCATTCTAAATAAATGCCCATAGAATTTAAGTCTCCGTTTTCTCATGGACTCAGTTAGCCTTTCATTGTCTCGGTAAAGTTCTTCCCTTCCTCGCAGCCTATACTGTCCATCCACAATCTTTGGACCCATTATTTTGCGAAGGATCTTTCTTTCAAATTTCTCAGCTTCTCTCAGTCCCGCTTTTCCTGTCATTTGGAGGCATTCACTAGCATACAGACATTCCGTTTTAATCACTGTATTGTAGTGCCTTAGTTTAGCTCGTCTGGAGATGGTTTTCTTCTTGTATATAGGATATGTCTTACGAAAAGCCGCAGCCATTTTCTCCCGTCTGGTGTTGTTTGCTTCTCTTTCATTTGTTTTCAATTGCACTATTTCACCCAAATACTTAAAGCTATCAACTTTTTCTATTTTACCGTGTTCTGTCTTCAGGTACCGAGGGGCTGTTTTGATGTTTGTTAATAATAATAATAATAATAATAATAATAATAATAATAATAACAACGTGTTCTAAGATAACGAATTTTATATGACCGTTCTTGATGAAAATCTCTCGAATTTATGCTTACAGAGATACAGGGCTCGTATTGTGTCGGCAACTTACTCGGTTCTTCTTCGTCTTCTATTTCGTTATTACTATAAAGCAAAGGCTATGAAGGCCCTTGGAGGGGTGGAAGGTAAAGGCTTCCACTATCCTTAACCTCCGCACTTCATGGGGTAGAGTGGTTAGCTCTACGCCTGGACACCTTTGCCCCCCAGAAATTAACATGGTACTCATTTTTGGTGTAGGCTAAGTGAACCTCAGGCCCATGTGCACCTCCGGAAGTAGAAATCTGGTCTCTTAAATTTTTCGACTTCCTGGCGGGGTATCGAACCCACGTCCTTCCACGTGAATCGAGCACGCCTTTATCGCCTCGGCGGCCAGGCAGTCCCTTCTTTATTACTGTACCGCAGACTATTACAGTAGGTAGTGATAGGTTAGAATACAAAGTAATTATTTGGTTATTAGGAAGTGTCGTCTAGCCCGATATTTCGTAATATAGCGAAGGCAACATAAATATTGTAGGGGTTTGTTTGGGCCGTACCCCTAATACATATGCAAAACTTGTAGCACAGCCGTTGTGCAAGCTGGAGAATACTTGTTACTTGTTTCCGAAATTATCCTATTATTGCCTAAAAATCCGAGCTCTGATCAATGACCTGCTTTTAGGGCTGTTGTCCCTGTGGTCTTTTTCGAAGAATTTGGAAATTTGTCGAACAATTCCCTCGACGAATTATTCCAATCCCTTTTTCTTTGTACTATAAATGAACCATTACTGTGATCTTCTTGCTATGATGTCAGATGTTGTACACAATACTGCACTATACAGCAGAATCTCGATATCTCGAATTATCTCGGGAGCTAAATTTTACTTCGAGTTATCGAAATTTCGAGATAATAGAGAATATATTTCTTGAGCATGTGTTTTAGTATAGGAATAGAACAAATTTATTTATTTATAGTGAAGTAGTACTGTGAAGGGAAATTGAAAAAGTTGAAAATACATTTTTATAGGAATAGAACAAATTTATTTATTTATAGTGAAGTAGTACTGTGAAGGGAAATTGAAAAAGTTGAAAATAAATTTTTAGAAAAGTAAAATAATATTGTACCTTGTGTATCAGGGTTTATTAAAATTGGAATAGAGATTTATTTTTCCCGAATTAAAAAGAGCTAATTTGTTATGTTGGTTAATGTAATATTATTATCAAGAATAACAAATTTGTAATGAAATATTAGTCGGTTTTTAAGATAATTGAGTCGTATGTATCTACGGGCTTATAATGAGTACATTATTTTTAACAGTACTTAAAAATATACAAACTCTATTTTACGGCATCACTTTAATTATAACAGTCATTATAGTAACTTTTTAGAAGACAGGATTTAGTACACACAGTAGTGAAACAAGAAACACACCTCCATTAACACCTTTGGAAAAAAAACAAAAAAAACGTTAGTCTCTTCTGTTTGTCAGTTCTTTGAGGTTGAAACTTCTCGCAGCCGAGATTCGTAAATGGAGCTTATCATCCGCGACTTCGGTGGTTGCTTTCGTACGTGACCGGTAATTAATTCACACTCAAAAAACAGCGAGGCTTCACCGAATTTACGGTCATTAGAAGTTTTAGTTTTTCGGTTACCGTCATATTAACCCCCTTTCTTTACTTGCTGACCGTTCCTCACAAACCACAAATGCCATATTGCACAGTTAATGTTGCACAAAATTGGAGTTACAAAGCATTTTCGGCTTCAAGTGAGGAATATTTGCTTCGAGAAATCTAGACTTTCATGTAACCGAATTTCGAGTAACAGAGAAATAAATACACGTGAAGAATAGGACATATGGCCGGGAAATTTAAGTTACTTCGAGATACTGAAAATTCGAGTAATGGATGTTCGAGATATTGAGTGTTGACTGTATTTGTATAAACTCTAGGGCCAGTGTCCTCTAAAACCTCTACTACTCTGGTGTCAATGCTGGCTCGCCGTAAGCGCAGTACCCGAGCTAGAAATACCTGTGCGCAAGTTTCTTCCCCTTTGTCCCCACATTGCTGACTCAGGGCTGAATGACGGGTTCCAGTTCCAGTTACCAGTTTTGGTCTACAATTAATGGTTAAAAAATTCAGCTGCATAGGCCGTGGCATAAAGATCGACACTGTACTTTGTTAGGTTTGTTTGTGTACTTCTGTATCAACATGGTTGCTACTTTTATCACAACCTGTTTTCTTTTGTTTGTAAAAGCATGACGGTTTGCTACAGAAGCGATATAGTAGCGGCATATTGTTACGTGCCTTTCGGTACTTCCAGAAATGGGCGAGTGACTCACACGACCTGGAATCTCCCAGCCGGCTTGTAAGATGTGACCGCTTTTCCGTGTACTGTTCTCGTCGGTCGGCTTACCTGTGAGTTTCTTGGAGATTCGACGGGAATGCTTTGCCTCTAGTGACATCGCGAAATTTCTGGCTCAAATCACCCGAGCTATAAAAAGGGGAGCTAGCCGCGGACAGTCAGTCAGCCCTGGACTCGGAGTGACAGTTGGGCTCCGAGGTGGAATAGAGGTGTTGGCTGTCGCTAGTGTCCCACTGAGGTCTGAAACAGGAGCTGTCGTTGTGGTGTCGGAGAGACCAGTGAGTGCGTGGACTAGAGTCGACGGAATGGAAGACTATACTGTGTGTTCGTGTATTTATGCGTGAGTCGCGAGTGTGAAGGGAAATGGACGTGTGTTATTGTTCGCTGTTGTGAGTATCGTCCTGCTGTTGAATACTGTTGAGCTGTTTGGTTGTTCACTGCATGTGACTGTGTGAATTACTGGACTGTCTGTGGAGTCGAACCAACGAACAGTCGCCGTAGCCCTGTGTTCAGATCCAGCGGTCTACACACAGCTGCTGTATGAGGTGATTAGACTTGGGGAAAGTGAAAGTAAGGCTTAAGCGTCCGCAGGTAGACAAACGAGCTGGACCACTTACTGTGCCGTAAAGAAGAGGGACTTGTGAATAGACTTGTAATTAGTAAGTGTGACCATTCATAACTGGTTAGAATTGTGTGTATTTAAATATGTGCATTTATTAGTTCATAATAACATAAATTAGAGTAATGAAACAGATGGAGTTTTATTCGTAACAATATTATTTGATATTATTCTGCTTCATAAATGACCATAGGAGAGTGGAGCATGTTAGCCCCTAAAATATGAATGCCTTTTATTTTTTTATCTCATTGCTTATGACAACCTTTAAAATAATTATTCATTTTCCTAGTACGCGGTGATTGCAAAGCATATTGTTCGGTACAATTTATGCAAAAGCCGTGCTGAGCTAATTTTGTACGTCCTTTAAAAGAAAGAATATACAGGATGAACCGAAATTCGCGCACTCGGACGTCGCAGCGCGACTCCTCACATGCCAGCAATAAAAATAGATCTCGCACAAAAGTTCGTCCTGCGAGTATATCGACAGAAAAAGGACGTTGAAGAGTGGCAATCTGGCAACACTGTAACCACATGTAGGGTAACTACCTCTGTCAGCACTTGTTAGTCGTGCTGTACAGTTCGTGCAGTGGATACAGTTTTGGGTTAGCATGCAGGGGGTCGAGGGGTCGATCCTGGGTTGAGGCGTATATTTTTTTATTTCGTAAATGTAGTCCAGGTGGTATGGTATCCGGCGTCGTATTCATCAACAGCGAACAAATTCACGCCCACGGCGTGGAAAGGGCATCTTTCAAAGCTGACCCATGAAAACGATTGTTCGTCCATTTCTAGGATCGCTGTATGTAAGTGCAAATGGTTTTTACAGGACATGCTGCAATCGCTGTTGACGATTAAGATTCCATATCACCTGGACTACATTTACGAAAAAAAAAACATACGCCTGAACACAGGATCGACCCTTCGACCTCCTGCATGCTAACCCAAAACTCTATCCACTGTATCAACTGTACAGCACGACTAATATGTGCTGACAGAGGTAGTTACCCTACATGTGGTTACAGTGTTGCCAGATTGCCACTCTTCAACTGTCCTTTTTCTGCCGCATATACTCGCAGGACGAACTTTTGTGAGAGAAATTTTTAATTGCTCTCATGTGAGGAGTCGTGCTGCGACGGTCGAGTGCGTGAATTTCGGTTCACCCCGTATATATGTATTGCACGGAGTACCTTCGTTGTGTCTTACACCCCTCCAGGCTTGCGCTATCTGATTACGTCCTCGGCTAGCGCTCGTAACAGCTATTCCTCATGCAAGCAGAGCTGTCAGTCAGATCGCGACCTTGACATGCCTGCCCTACTATTTCTGCAACACACTGGGTTTTACTTAGCCATTTATAGAAGAGAATACGAGGGGAAACGGTGATCGTACATGGACTGAGCACTCCGTTGTAATTGAGATAGCTGCAGTCGCTAAAGTGCGGCCAGTATCCAGTATTCGGGAGATAGTGGGTTCGAATCTCACTGTCGACAGCACTGAAGATGGTTTTCCGTGGTTCCCTATTTTCACACCATGCAAATGCTGGGACTGTGCCTTAATTAAGGCCACGACTGCTTTTTTCCCACTCCTAGCTCATTCCTATCCCATTTTCGCCATAACACCTGTCTGTGTCGCTGTGACATAAAGCAACTTGTAAAAATTTATTGAACCTGAAATTAACATCGACAGATTCCTATACCTTCCACTGCATTACGCACCTTTCAAGACGTTTAATGAAAAGGTGTTTCATATCCCAGTGCCTTTAGAAAGTGAATTAAGGATCTAGGGTACAGTGGTTACCCTAAATCGGCCTCCTCCTTCCCCAGGAATGAATGTGGTACTAATTTATATTACTAGCAGAGAGATGCGCCAAGTATCTTTCCAGAAACCGAATTCAAAACTTCTTCACTTCCTGGTGGGGATCAAAACCACGGCCCCAAACAAACCTTCATCACCTCGGATAAAGAGGTAACACCTGTCAGTATTCATAAACTAATTAATAATTAGAGGTGTAGATCATCAACTATTACTTGAACCGCTTACGAAATAATTTCCGGTTCTTTTAAGGGTGATTAAGTATTCAACATTAATCTCTCTGTATCCAGAAAATTAAACCCACAACAAATTAAAACTAGCCAACCTGATCCTCTAAACAACATACTATCTCTGAAATAATTTACTAACACTGGGAATATTGTAATTATATGCTTATTCATATGGAAATAATTAATTTCAGGCTTAAAACCAAATTAGTTAAAATACGAGAACGTATTTTGAACACCGGAGTCTGTTTCATTAATATACTGTAATCGGCGAAGAATTAAAACCGAGCTCGATAGTTGCAGTCGCTTAAGTGCGGCCAGTATCCAGTATTCGGGAGATAGTAGGTTCGAACCCCAATGTCGGCAGCCCTGAAAATGGTTTTCCGTGGTTTCCCATTTTCACACCAGGAAAATGCTGGGGCTTTACCTTAATTAAGGCCACGGCCGCTTCCTTCCCACTCCTAGCCCTTTCCTGTCCCATCGTCGCCATAAGACCTATCTGTGTCGGTGCGACGTAAAGCAAATGACAAAAAAAAAGAAGAATTAAAATCTACCTTTCATAACAATGAACAGTAGAAAATGAAATTGCAGGTAACATTTAAGCAGTGGCGGCTGGTGTTTTTTAAGTGTAATGGTGCACGGCAGATATATATGTTTTTTACTAGTGGCTTTACGTCCCATCGACACAGATAGGTCTTATAGCGACGATGGGATAGGAAAGGCCTAGGAGTTGGAAGGATGCGGCCGTGGCCTTAATTAAGGTACAGCCCCAGCATTTTCCCGGTGTGAAAATGGGAATCCACGAAAAACCATCTGCAGGGCTACCGTAAGTGGGATTCAAACCCACTATCTGCTGGATGCAAGCTCACAGCCGCATGCCCCTAACCGCACGGCTAACTCGCCCGGTACGGCGGATATCAAGAGGAGGGTTGGATTTACTTTATTCTTGAAAACTTTGTACCTGATGACTTACAGAGCTTTCAATGAAATACCATTTCGTATGTTAAATGGTTAACTAAGAGTATGCTTGTTTTTATACAGAAAGGGGAAATGAGAGAAAAGCCATACGCTCTCACTATAGCCTATTAAATAAAAGTGAAATGCAGGATTCCTGATCTGTCACGAGGTAAGGGAGACAGTAGCATGACCAGTGCTGTTATTTCCTGACAGTCTACGAAAATGATGAGTTTCAGGATTGTCCACTAGCCGACATCATTCTACAGACTACATTCCGCAGGTGTGCAACTCTGCTGCAAACCTATAGATGTACAATAATTATGTTACTTAATTTACGTGCCATTAGATACTTCAACGGTTTTAGGAGACGCCGAGGTGCAGAAATGTTGTCCCGCAGGAGTTCTTTTACGTGTCAGTAAATCTACCGACACGAGGCTGACGTACTGAACACCTTCAAATACCATCGGACTGAGCCAGGATCGAACCTGCCAAGTTGGAGTCAAGCCAGCGCTTCAACTGTCTGAACCACTCAGCTCGGTTATAGACGTCAAAACCAGTCGCCAGCTACAGACAGTCATGAATGAAGACATAATTTTTTTTATCTATATAGTAAAAGAGTTTACTAAAAACGGTTTGTCAAATCTGTCCGTCCGTTCTACTGGACCGATGTGTTTCATTCCCTCCGTAATTACCTGCCGGCGAATCATGAGACATTGATAGGTCTATAAGTTCAGCCAAATTGTATTGTATTGTATTGTATTTATTAGTGAACAAAACAGGCGTTCAGCCCCGAATACATGTTCACAATAATAATAATAATAAATAACAAATAAGATTAATAAGAATAGTCCAACCTGAGCCACCCCTCTCCACTATATACTAAATAACATAAAATGAAATAAACAATACCGTCCCGGTTTTATACCAGAACCAACTCCATCTACATCAATTCACAACAGCCTGGTCAATGTTTACATTCTACTGCTGGTGTTACAACTCCATGCTTGTTATCACTCTCACGTACGCAACCTTCTTACTTCAGCATTTTCATCACCTCTATTGTTCCCTGACCTACTCCAGCATAAGCTGCAACAGCAGCATTACCAGGTTGCATTCCAAACCAGCCATTACATGATTGCATACCAAACCGGCCATCTTATTCCGTCATTACGTTCCAATCAACCATACCGCAACTTTTACCAATCTGCGTTAACATTGCTTCATTTCATTTCATTCCGTCATAACACTCCATAATAAAATTACCTCTCATCTCCAGAAATTTCGGCAATGAATAACAAATACCAATCACGCCTCCAAAAACTTTGGCCAGCAATACTCCAACACCACATTTCCGCAATACCACACCAACCCTACCTCATATACCACCTCTACTTCTTCTACAAATACACTCACCTTCTGCCATCCACCATCTTATACCACCACTTCTCCAACACCACATTTCAACCCTATAACATATCATAATTTAATACTTCCAACACCACACTTCAGCATACCAGCTCTACTCCTTCCACAAATACACTCACCTTCTGCCATCCACCATCTTATACCACCACTTCTCCCACACCACATTTCCACCCTATAACATATCATAACTTGCATTTACCATACACTCATACTCATCCTACCCGTCATAATTACCTACTGAAGACTCCATCTTCTACCAAACCAAAATTTACAAATAGCCGAGTTACATTACTACATCTCCATACCTTTCCAACACCACATTTCAACATATACCACCTCTACTTCCAACACCACATTTCAGCCCTAACACGCACTCGTCTGCCCTCACTCAGCATTTATACCAGTCACCAATACAATACAAAATGATAATAAACTCACCTGTTTCCAGCTCCAAAAATTAAATAGCCATCAACACCACATTTCAACCCTATAACATATCATAACTTGAATACTAAGCCTTCAATACTTCCAACACCACACTTCAGCATACCAGCTCTACTCCTTCCACAAATACACTTACCTTCTGCCATCCACCATCTTATACCACCACTTCTCCAACACCACATTTCAACCCTATAACATATCATAACTACATCTCCATACCTTTCCAACACCACATTTCAACATATACCACCTCTAATTCCAACACCACAATTCAGCCCTAACACACACTCATCTGCCATCACTCATCATTTATACCAGACACCAATACAATCTCAGTACCACCACCTCTACTTCTTCTACAAATACACTCACCTTCTGCCATCCACCATCTTTTACCACCACTTCTCCAACACCACATTTCAACCCTATAACATATCATAATTTGCTCAATTAGCCATACACTCATACTCATCCTAATACCCATCATAATTACCTACCGAAAACTCCAACTTCCCCCAAACCAAAATTTACAAATAGCCAAATTACAACACTTATCCAACACCACATTTACCATCACTCCTCCAGCTCCAAATATCAACAAACTGCCATCCACCATCTTATACCACCACTTCTCCAACACCACATTTCAACCCTATAACATATCATAACTTATATACCACTTCTCCTTCACAACATTTCAGCCTCCACGCCCTTAATTACTTACTTACTCGCTATATTGTTGTTTTTTACTTCTTGTAACAAAACCCTCACTACTTTTCATTGCTCTCATCATGTCCGTATATCTTCTATCTCTCCCTGCGCTCAAACTCAAATTCTGTGCGAGGTACTCACGGGTTAACACTGGCCTTACTTTTATACCCTGATCTTGTCTAACTACACCACTACACTCAGCTCTCTCAGCTTCTTGTTGCTCACTCTCCTTTCCCCCATCACCCCTTTGATCTTCAGCCTCTCTCCTGCATTGCCCGTCCACTGCTCTTTCCTTACCGTTGTTCATACTTCCACTTAGCACCTCGCTCTGTCTCTCTTGACACTTTTCAGTACTACTTCCTATAATTACACTTCTACCCTCGTTATCTTTCACTTGCCTATTATCTTCCACTCGTTTGTCATCCCCGTTATTCACTACACTTCTCTTAGCCTCCTCATCTTGTTTCATCCTCCGTTCTAGGTCCATCAGTCTATTCACCGACCATACTCTCCTCCATCTGTTGCCTGTCACCACTAATTCCTGTCCTCTGATGACTGCATTCAACCCTTGCTGCCTAGCTCGTATCATGTGTTTTTTAAGAGTTTTTTCATTCCTCCACTCTTCAGCTCCTATGTCCCTCCTTATCCATATTTTTTCTCCTTGCACGTTACCTGCATTACGCACCACTGCATCAGCCATCAGTGTAGAAAATAATTGCACTTTGATAGGCCTATTACCTCTAAATCTTCCCACTCTTGTCACATCATCAATGTCCACTTCACTGAAATTTATTTTCATTTTACCCTGAATTATGTCCACTACTTTATAAACTATACTCGTCTTATCTTCCTTCTTACCCTCTTGCACTCCATATATAAATAAGCATTTATTTCTGCGACTTCGGGTGTTAACAACTACGTCGGCTTTCAGTTTCGATATCTCCTCTTCCAATCTCCCTATCTCCTCTCTTAATGCTGAAACTTCTTCACCATTTCTTCTCACCTGTGAAGCTGTGTCTTCTATCTTTTCCTGAAACCACCCCTTCATTTTTTCAAACTCCCTCGTTTGTTCCTTGATCATGTTCTTGATTTGTTCGAAGGGACATGTCTCTGCTACCACCTCTTTTACGATTTTTCTGATTGTTTCCATGTCCTCCCAGCTCATATTTCCTCTGGAAGTCGGACCTGGGTTCAGTTCTACTCCCCCAATCCAAAGCAATATCAAAATCACCGCTGCAGAAAGTATAAAGTATCCTATTTTATCCAGTTCTATTCTGCATCTTCTTGTCTTCACTTCTTCTTTCTTCTTCCTTCCCTCCCAACCACCTATGCTCGCCCTGTACTGCTCTGTACCAATCATTGCCTGTAAGCACCTCGCTGACTTCCAACACTCCGCACTTACACTACCTTCTCCCACTCCAGGGACCCTCCACTCCGTACGTCTGCACTCGCCGGTGGCTCTGGGTGAACTGAAGTTCAGCCAAATTTGAGTGATCATAAAATCAAATCATTAAATGACCACTCCAATAATTGCAGTCGAAGGCTTACCCTAACCTATAATACATCCTGTACATAGCAGGTTGCTAAGCGACTGACACTTTCATTGATATTCTGATATTGTGTGATCAAATCTGACTATTAGATCGATAATGAAGCCTTTGTTGGATTTCTTATCAATGACTAAAATGACCGCTCCTTCAGATGACATACAGGTCACTTCTTCATAAATTTCGAACTGGCCTGTATTTCGAAAGCAGACAGCTAGCTACCCTTCTTTTGGTCTATGGTCCCTTTGGGGTAGAAACCAAGAACATGAGGAAGGGATTCAATCTTGTTGCAATCACGGCGACGGGCATCGAGGCTTCTGACGGGATATTACGAACCGCGACTACATTGCAGTTCATTTTTTATGGCGTTCGTCCATTGAGAAGAAAATAGGCCAGTCTTCGTCCATATCACATTATTAGATTTCTTCCACTCCGAGAAAAGTCATATACCTCTGCCACAATGGGGTAAGCTTTTCCACTTTTCATATTCCTGTTCGCGAAGTTTCTTTACTTTGAGCTCTAGTTATGGCAATTTGATAGACTGAAAACCATAACCAATATTCAGAATTATTTATATATATTACCATGTCCAGTGGTCTGATAAAAAATGGATTGAAAGAAAATATTTTAGCCACTTCCAATGTAGCTCAGAATATTTTGTCTGCTTTTCATTGAAAATTTAGGCTCTGAAAATGACTTTAAATACAAGTAAATACGTTTTCATTACATTGTAATTGTAACTAGTTCCCTAGAAACGGTTTGTTGTCGAAGACGGGTAAAATTTTTATTTTGTTAATTTACCACTATGCCTTTGCTGGCAGGACCGAGTGTTTACAGTGCGCTATGTCTTCTGGTATAGGCTAGAGCAATTTTGTTACTTTCATAGATCTGTCTCTGTCTCATCCTTGGCTTTGACAATATGAAAGTGACTGAGGTATGAGCGATGCTAGTAATGCCAATCCTTATGCAGCCAGTCCCTGCTATGAATGGTGTGAAAATGTTGCTCATAGGGTCGGTTGGTGTATGCATTTCAGTGGCCTTGGCAGACGGATATGTAATAGCAACTCTGGCTCGGTGAGGAAAGCAACGGGAAACCACTTCACTCCTCATTTCCCTAGTACGCCTCTTCAGTGATGCCTAGGCCATCTATGACAGCTGATGGCAGAGCCGCCGAGCAGGAGGTAAATTTCCTATCAGTAGTTTACCTATTTTTCTTCTTAAATGATTTCAAGGAAGTTGAAAAATTTAGCGAACATATCCCTTGGTAAATTATTCCAAACCGAGCTCGACAGCTGCAGTCGCTTAGGTGCGGCCAGTATCCAGTATTCGGTAGATAGTGAGTTCGAACCCCACTGTCGACAGTCCTGAAGATGGTTTTTCGTTGTTTTCAATTTTCGCACCAGGCAAGTGCTGGGGCTGTACCTTAATTAAGGCCACGGCCGCTTGCTTCCCACTCCTAGCCCCTTCCTGTCCAATCGTCGCCATAAGATCTATTCCAATCTCCAATTCCTCTTCATATAAAATAATATTTACCTCAATTTGTCCTCTTGAATTTCAACTTGATTTAAAAATTATATTCAAGCTTATTCTTCTGGAAATATCATCTCACACCATGCTATAACTGGTTAGCTATACTATAACTCTTAAATTCCCTCAGAGATCTGTAACGCTTGTTTTCAGTCTCGTTAATTAGATAACCCCAAAGAAGATATTCACTAGGTGTTTACTGTGATCTCCATGACGTATTTTCACTCCATCAACGCAATATTAAAAGTGAGAGGACTCTTCCTCTTGGTGAAACTTATAACCGGACTTTTCACCAAGTATATCAGCATGCTGTTGTCTGGCATCCATTCCACTGTTGCTCACCATCCTGTAACTTATTTATTACTCTATACTGTAAGGCAGGGCCTCTCAAACGCCCAAAATCTCACGCGTGCAGAGCGCGGCGCAAGAGCTCCGTGCACTGTGCATCGGTGCCGCTCGGTGCCGCTCGGTATGGCTCGGATCAACGCTTCGTCTCTGGGCTACTCGGCTATGCTCGGCTCTACTCGGCTATACTCGGCTCAACTCAGCCCGGATTTGGAGCGCTACGGCGCAAGTGAGGGAGAGGGAGACAGGGGGAGCGAGCGAGACAGGCGTGAGGAAAGAGAGAGTTAGCGCTATTGCTCCAAATCGAGGAGTGGGGGTCTGCACTCTGATCAACCAAGCCAAGTCGTCTTTTGCACCGTGCACAGTGCATGCACCACGCGCATGCACCCTGAGAGGCCCTGCTGTAAGGCATCACCCGCAATACGTCTTATCTGTGTTTCCTGTTCTTTGCTCAGATAATTTATGGTATATATAAAGGAACGTAACGGTTTTAGAACTAATATAATATATCATAATTATTTAATGTTTCATAAAGAAAATAAGAAACCAATATGAATATACGACCCACCACTGCTACGGTCAGCCTGCGTTGCCCGTGAGTTACTGTAGTTACGGAAGGGAAGAAATATCTCCCTGCACGCCTTCGGAGTTCTTTTCGACGAGCCTGTATACATACTGTGTAATGAAGCGTGTTTCAACACCACAGGTTCACTTTTTCTTTACTGCTTCCCTGCCACTTGTCACGTAGAGTTGACCTTTGTTCATAAGCTGGTGTTGCTATGCTAGAATATTCCTCAATACAATAGGAAACTGTCTCATCACGGGGCTGATGTGGCCAACAAATATTAAGGAGGTTTTGTCAACATTGGATAAGAGGAAATAATATTGGAACTTGATGAATCAGTACGTTTCAGTGTTATGGATTGTGCCTAACTAAACATATTCTACAGTAATAAATAGTCTTCCGCAGTTGTAATATTGTTTTCTTTAACGTGACTGTTAGTTCACCATTACCTGCATGGCGTTATAATAGAAGCCTGACAACCCTGAGAAAATCGTGTGGAACTGCAGATAAATTTTTCATTATGTTTGATCTGCATCAGGGATCAGCATTCGGCCCCTAGTCTTTGTAATCTTCATGGACTTACTGGCAAGGCACATCCATGTAGGAGCCCCATGGTGAATACTCTGATGAAATTTAGGTCATTTCAAGAGAAATTTGACATCTGGCAGAATTTTTTGGAAAAACAATAGGCTTAAAATAAACAGAAAAAGATCAGTGTATCTACATAACAAATTATCCATGAGTGGACCAAGTTATGAAGGACTAAATATTAGATCTACCTTCCGATAGCTTGGATGAATGATTCAAGAAAATGCAGATTTTGAGGCCATCTATAGGATAAATAATGACTTGGCAAAGTGACGGGCAGCACTAGGGTGAAAGAAAGATGCAATTCTACCTGAAAGGCTATGGTAGGTCAATTCATATTACTTGACTCTGATGAAGAGGAAATTTATGTTGATGAAGAAAAAAAGAATGCTACGATGGACTCGTGAAGTGACCAGGCTGGATGTTCAACACCTATCTCTTAGAGTAACACCGATCTCAGAAAAAATAAGAGAAAACCGATACAGCCTGTTAGATCATATTGAAAGAAGGCCAGAGGGGTATGTATCTCACTGGTTTGAAAGTTGAACAGGCTCTGGGATGACTAGAAATAAAATGGAGAGCTGGAATTATGGAGATATGGAACATTCCAAAACTGACTCTGTTAGGGCTCGAGACAGTATGACCTGGAGGGCAGCGACCGGAAGAGTCGATCCCATTTAACCAGGATACAGCGTGCAATTTTAATAAATTTTCTTTCGAAACTGTAATGCTAGCCGACGGCTGAGAGAGAGAGAGAGAGGGAGAGAGAGAGATACCCCCTTATTTAAATAGCCACATTTAAATTACGTTGATTGCAGGTCATTGCACACTATACATATAAATAAATAAAATGGAGGTGCCTGTTTGTAATGTCAAAATAACCGCATTTGAATAAGTTTATATTAAAGTAATACGGTACATATAACTAAAAACCAATTTTACAAATTTTGTCTGTCTGTTTGTTCCAGCTAATCTCCGAAACGGTTGGACCGATTTTGACGGGACTTTCACTGTCAGATAGCTAATGGTATAAGGAGTAACTTTTTATTAACAATTAGAGGGGGCAACGGGGGTAGATATAAAATAATAGGTGAAATATCGAATTTGTGGCACAGGGATGAGACAAAGCTCATTAAGCCCATTGACGCAAATAACAAAACACGGTAAGCCCTACGGGCCCGAAAACCATGTTTTAAGGCCCTAAAATAAACCGTTATGGAGATATTGGCACCGCACTACCACTGCTCTAGGAATCCGATAAAGAAACGACCAGCCGTAACCATGGCAACGTCAGCTCAAGGATTCTACAGCAGCGAGATATGCCACCCAAAATTGGTACACATATGAATTACTACGGGAAAATTCCAAGATGTTGAAATGTTTAACATTTTACCCTGAAAAGTACGGAAATATCGAGGCAATTTTAATGACGGTGCGGACTTTTGTTTCGAGGCAATTGTTGGCTATACAGTAAGCGAATAACAGACCGGACAAAACTACAGTATTAAAGTTCTGTATTTCATCCAATTTACCTATGTAAAAGCGATGTGTGTTAATGAAATATGTTTTCTTTTTTATAAATAAATAGTTTAAAACATCAAACAGCTGAATTAATAAACGCTGGTGAAGCCGCGGGAACGTGCTAGTATTATATATTATTTGATTGAGGAATTCTTGCTCTATTCAAAGAAGACGTCGAAAAATGTCAAATTTCCCTTCGGGTAAATCAAATGATCATAAATATGTGCCCGTCATAAGAGGGAACTAAAAGGGGCGACCAAGGGATGATCAATTTAGAACCATGATACTACTTGTAATTCGTACCACCACGTAGAGAACACCATGGGTCGCTTTTACTTGCGCGTAGTACCATTCTGTTAGGAACACAATAGGTTTGTGGTTAGTAGCGACAGTGTGTGCTCAGGATGCATTTTATAGGATCTGTGATTCGTACCACTATATGAGCGACACCACGGGATAGTGCGAGTCCCTGTGGTTAGTCCACTTACGTGAAGAGCACCATAGGTTTGCGTTGCCTGTAAATAGCGAAACAATGTGCGAAACACTAGTGGTCTGTGTTACATGTGCGCATTACATTACCTGTGAGTAGTACCATAATGTGTGGAATACCGCGAGTCTACGCTACTTTTGATTAGTACCGCAACATGACAAATACCATGGTTCTACTTTCCTAGCAATGAGTACCATTATGAGAGACGGATGACTTAGATTTTGGACCCGTTTAGACTACAAGGATTATCGATTCAGGATTGTGCTTTATAAGCAGTCTCTTGGTCAGTAATACTATCATTTAACGCTAGTTTCTGGGAATGTGGGGCATTTCGGGTCGGATCGACTGATTGTTTTAACTTCATATCCATCCATTCATTCTTCGTCCTCACCTTTTCGAATTCTGGTCAGAGGAGGATTATGTATTTTTAAATGGTCGTACCATGACCTAGATGTTAGGCCCCTTTAAACAACAAGCATCATCATCATCATCATCATCATCATCATCATCATCATCATCATCATCATCATCATCATCATCTTCTGTCCCGTTCTTCATCTGATATTTTCAGTATCCTCTTCTCTTCTCTCCCCACACCGGTGCTTCTCTATCCTATTCCAGTACCTATCTCTGATATTGAGCTTTGGTATGTATATTTATTTCTCCAGTTCTCTGTCTCTTCCACTTCGATCCCCATCCCAGTCCAGTCCTTCCAAAGTTCGACAACCCACTTAGTTCCCGTCTTTGCCCTCGTCCTACCCGTTTCTTCCTGTAATGTTCTCTTATCTTCTGCCACGACTATCCTTGCAAACATTTCTAACCTTGCTTTCTTCCCCGGATCTCTACACTTCTACATACCCTACGCCAGGGCCGCTCAGAGTGCATGCGCCCGTGCACTGCACGGCGCAAAGTGCAGGAGATGACTTCACTAGGTTGAGCAGAGTGCAAACCCCCACTCCACTTCGCCTACACCTGTCTCACCCGTTCGGCCTGTCTTCGCCTTCCCCACCTTCCCCGCTGATTCTCCCCTTACTGGGAAATGTTTATGTGCGGTGAGCGGTGACACTGTTGTATGGGGCAATGTTATCGGTGTTGAAACACTCTTCTTTCAATTTGGTTTGAACAGACAATTTATCTCATTTAGTTCTTCTTTTCCTTTGTCTTTACAATGATACCGCTTATGCCTGGAACAAGGGACCGGGTGACAGCAATTATGAGAGCCTTCTTTACATTACAATCATAAATTGGCCTACTCGCATGCAATCTAGTTTTCGTACAAGTCAAAATAGGAAAAAAATACCTTTCACATATGCATAGAAATAATCTTAGCTGCTACTCGATGCAGCTTAGGAAAATCTTCCTTCGACAAATTCTCGTAGAATTTGAGCAAAGCCTTTGTATTGGAAAATAGATCTTTCTGATTAACTTATTACATAATTATTGTCCCACGGATTAAGCATTTGACTTTATCGTCACGACTGACAAAAAAATACGGAAGTTCCCAGTTCGATTGAAATGGATTTTCGGAAGTCTTTGCTTTCTTCGAAACAGGTCGCTCGATTATTATGTTGTTGTCTTGCGCTTATCTATTTCACTGATAAACAAGATGTCTATCACCGAACGCCTAGATTTGCACGCGTGAGATTTTGGGCCCTGCCCTACGCTAATCGCGTCTTTTCAACTTCTACTATATTCTTGAACTTTCCAGTCCCTTCTCCCTCTCGCCCGTACCATTACGTCTGTTTACGTCACACTTTTCCGCCTATAAATTCTCGCCCATCTCTCCACACTTGGTCAGTGTGCTTCGGATCATTTCGAGACTGGAACGTATTTCGACTTCGTCTCTGTCACGAGTGTATTTTACTTCATTCCAGCTGAAGTGTCTTCAGTGACTCAGGTAGGGGGAGAGACCTTTCGATTTTCTGGGTAAGCTGGTTCTTCCTAGTTCTTTTTTTAAATAAAGTTTTACGCCAACATTGAGCATTTTTTCTGAAGTAGTAGATGATCCTCGGGACCTATCCTATGATGGACTACTAAATCTTTCTGCTCTCTTTTCGTTTTATTATAACCCCTCCTTTCTTTCTTTTGCTAGACCTTGGATTCGTGCTTTGGACCAAAGAGGATAGAATAGAACTTTGGACTTTGCCCATCGTGCCGA
Organism: Anabrus simplex; assembly: GCF_040414725.1. Lineage (NCBI taxonomy): Eukaryota > Metazoa > Arthropoda > Insecta > Orthoptera > Tettigoniidae > Anabrus > Anabrus simplex. Next base: position 62,115,760 of record NC_090275.1, read on the forward strand.
TGCGGTGAACGTAGTGATCTCCCTTCGTTTTTTATGGAACACCTGGAACAATTGTATTTGTTGTGCTCAAATTGACTGGACTGTTACGTGTAATGGCTACTCATGTAAACACTGTATCATTCTCCATTTAAACATTGTTCATTTTCTTTGTTCAGATCATATAATATTTCCTGTTTGTATATTGTCTATATACTGTGAGTATTTAAATTGTATTATCTTTCTAAAATTTGAAGAAGGAAATGTTACCCTATATCTACCTATCGATATTCTGTGTTTCAGGTACCTATCGTTGTAATTATAGTCTTGTATTTTCTTTTAAATATGTACTATTTTAAAGATATTATTTTAATTTAGGCTGTCACAAGGCATTGTTTAATACATTTATCCTCTCATATCACTGTTATAACTGTTCTTAATGTCGTGTTGCTATCCCAGTTATAACGAAAAATCTTGGTTTGGTGTTAAACACACACTAATGATTGTGATTAGTTAAATAAAAATACTCTTCGAAACGCTTCTTCCATTTATTCTTCTGTACGTCCACGGACCTCTCTCAGGTGAAGGCCCAGAAAAATAAAATCGTTATATGCTTCCTCCATTTTGATGAATATTCCTGGAATTATCTGCTTATTCTATTGTGTACTAATGTTTATGTGGCATATCATTCATAATACGTCAGTACTCTTCTAGTCATTATCTCCATGTCCATCCTGATCACATGTCCAGTAAATCTTGCTCTACCGGGCGAGTTGGCCGTGCTGTGAGCTTGCATCCGGGAGATAGTAGGTTCGAATCCCACTATCGGCAGCCCTGAAGGTGGTTTTCCGTGGTTTCCCATTTTCACACCAGGCAAATGCTGGGGCTGTACCTTAATTAAGGCCACGGCCGCTTCCTTCCAACTCCTAGGCCTTTTCTATCCCATCGTCGCCATAAGACCTATCTGTGTCGGTGCGACGTAAAACCCCTAGCAAAAAAAAAAAAAAAAAAAATCTTGCTCTTTTGTGTCTTACTTCTTCGGAGATCGTCCTCGTGTTTCGGTACAGTTTGTCTCTTGATTTTCGTTCCCATCTTCCACCTCCTCTTTTTGGCCTAGTATCTTTATCAGAATGTTTCTTTCCTCTTTCTCCAGTTGCTTGTTTCGGTCGCGTTAAACACTGTTGCCTTGTAGTGCCTAAGCTTTGCGTCTGTTGATATGTTTATTTGATTGTACATTTCTCTGGTCGCAAGGTAGGTAGTCGTCATCTTTTTCACCATCTCTTTTATCTTATCGCTGCTCCTGTTCCTTCCTGTTACATATTATGGAAGGTACTTAGACTTTCCTACCTTCTGCACGTTGCCTTATAATGTTTTCCAATCACTGGTCGTTTCTAGCGAATCATTTTCGAGAAACCTACAACCTGTTTTCCAGTCATTGACCGGGTCGGGGATGGAATGAATGAAGCCCCCATCTTGCAAATAATAATAATAATAATAATAATAATAATAATAATAATAATAATAATTGTACCGGGCGGTACACCTCCACGCCGCTAATTTAAAATGTGCGCCAATTGAAACTCCTCTGCTGGAGGAACTCTGAACCTTATTGATGGTATTAATTTTCAAGTTTCTCAGAAGATGTCTCTACCTGGAAATTTTGGAGTTTTTGAACTGTGTCATTTTCGACGTATTTTTGTTTTGCTTGTAGTAAGAAGTGTGAACTTTCTCTTCTAGAGGACACTACTGAAGATCAACAATAGTGCACCCTAGTGCGGAGTGAGAGAACTGTTTTTTTTTGGAGAAATTTTTATTTCAAAAGTTTGTTGTTTGTTAAATTTCTTTCTGTTATTGTTTAAGTTGGCTGTATACCCCTCTCTTTCCCCTTGTTTTGTATGTATCCAATCCCGAATTTCTTCAATTTATTTCTGACCAATCCGAGGTATCTTCCCCCAACTTGAATATGTTGCTGTATCCCACCCAATAAAGTGATTGTGGGCGGGTGTTTTCTTTCCCCTAACGCCTAGAACCTTCCGCGAGAGTATATAAACTGCTGATTTTTGGGTCTCTGCGCCACTTCTGTTCCATCTTTCAGTGTGTAAAGTACATAGCAGGGGGCGGGAAGCGCCTCTTTCTTCTCCGGCTGTTCAACACCAGGTAATGGCCTCTTAATAACTTCTTTTCTTGCTAGGTTGGCAGTTTAACTCTCGGAGCGGGTTCGAAGCGTTTCCACCATGTAACCTTTTCCTAAAATGTAACCAATCTTTTCATCTATTCTCTTTTAAAGCTGCATATTGGGATAGAGAGTGCTAACCCTCTCGAGCTCCCACTCACATTGTTTTGAGGTGAACTTATTTTCTCAACCTATTCTTCGTTACCGTAAAACAAATTGCTCTTTTCTAAAGTCACCTCTGTAGTATGGGATTAGCCCTTGCATTAGTGGCCTAGAGCCAGATTAGGTTTTAAAAACAAGTGTATTAGGAGTGCAGATCGCCTCCTTTCAAATTGTTATTTTAGAGGTCATGTAATTGCCCCTTTTAATTTAATAGACCTCAGTAGGTTGGGTATTTTACCCCTGTGTCTATGTCCAGTGAGGACAACTCGAAGGTGGAGTTTGGTGTGGCCTTTGAGAGGCTTAAAGTTGAGAGCGTGTGGCTCTTTTGAAAATTGAGTGTTGTATGCCTCGTGGAGGCTTTTCTGTGTAATTTGGAGCAAGGACTCCTAGGCATGAATGGGGTTTTCTGCCCCTCTGTTGAAACTTGTGTTTGGGGTAAAACTGAGCTGATTGCCCAAGCATTGTGAAGTCAGGGCGCGAAGCCCAAATCCTGTAAATATTGTAACTACCCTTTGGACTTGCTACTTTGTACCTGCCATGCTTGTTATTTCTTTGTTTTTGAAAAGAAAATATAACCTTGTTAAATTTTACATTAACTTTGATTCCGTAGTTTGAGACCCGTTCACGCCCGCACCTTCTTTCACCTCTACGTACCACTAAAACACGGTAACAATAATAATAATAATAATAATAATAATAATAATAATAATAATAATAATAATAATAATAATAATAATAATAATAATAATAATAATAATAATAATAATAATCGTATGGCCTCAGCTACCGTTTGCAGACATTTCGATTTGACGCCATCTGGCTGTCTGCTCGTCAATTTCGACGTTCCGGTTTACTCTGTCTGCCATCTAGCGGACCTCTGCCATCTAGCGGACCTAGAGTAAACCGGATCTCTCTTGGGCGTCTATGGCTGAGATTTAATTAATTTTGTCGGGTAAATACCAAATGTATCACCAGAGATCTTTTACATGCCGACATCGTACGACATGGAGTGTCGAATGGACTTTTTTCCGCCCTTCAAAAATCCGACTACCTCTGCCGGGTTTGAACCCGCTATCTTGGGATCCGGAGGCCGACACTCTACCACGGATCCACAGAGGCAGCCTTCCGGTAGGTACATTAGTTCAAGAACACATCTCTCCTTGAACGTTGCTGAGACTGGCATTTACGGAAGCTTTGGCACTCTTCTGGGGCAATGATTAATAACTGACTGATGAAATGAAATTATATTGGAGAGTGTTGCTGGAATGAAAGATGGCAGGGAAAACCGGAGTAGCCGGAGAAAAATCTGTCCCGACTCCACTTTGTCCACCACAAATTTCACATGGAGTGACCGAGATTTGAACCACGGAACCCAGTGGTGAGAGGCCGACGCGCTGCCACCTGAACCACCGAGGCTCTTTCGAGAGACATCTGTATGGAATTCGGAGGCGACAAGTGTCGGATTCAGTGCATCAGAAGGGAGAATTACCACGAAAGAAATAATTACTTCCTAGAGTATAATGAGATGAGGCCCCTTTGACAAAAAAGCCTTCCGAATGTCTTTCAGTCATGGCCATCCATCAATACTTCACATCACAGCCTGCTTGAAAGTAACATCTCTCAAATCTAGCTCCTAAAGTTAAAACTAGAAATAATAATCTTCAGAAACTTACTGGTACATCATGGGGAGCCAAGACTCATGTTCTATGATCAATAGCATTAGCCTTATCATATTCTGTTGCTGAATACTGCTTCCCCTCCTGGATCAATAGTGTTCACACTAAGAAGATTGATGTACAATTCAATCAGGCAATGCGCATAATCACAGGATGCATTCGGAGCACGAACATGCTTTGGCTTCCTGTTCTCGGCAACGTTCCACCTCCAGCCCTAAGACGATCAGAAGCTCTCCTAAAGGTATGGAAATACATTCAACAGAACCCCCAACTACCCATCCGTCAAAAGATATTACAAACACTGAACATTAACGACTGAAATCAAAGAAACCCTGGCGTACAGCAACAGGTCTTGAAAGAACCTCTTTTCATGTTAACAGTTTAAGGAGACCCCAGTGGGATCAGTCTTCAGTAGTCGGCAAACATCTAGTTGAGATTCCTCCTAAACGTATACAAGAATTTGATCTTCTAAGGCGACAGTGAAGAATCATCAATCGGATAAGAACTGGGACAAGGAAGATGTGATTATCTATTGTTTAAATGGGGTTGGACTAGCTCTGCAAATTGTGATTGTGGTGTCCCTTCTCAGTCAATCCAACACATTGTTACTGACTGCCCAATTCGAGCTTTCAACCATGGTTCAGTCTACTATCTCTCACTCGCCGCCATATGACATCAATTATCAGAATGCGACTTGGACATGCATCTTACCCCAGTCATCTGTTCAGACTCAAAGTCATAGACTCCTCAAATTGTCCCTCTGACCCCACTCAAGAAGCAGACCTCAACCATACAATTTTAGGATGCACTAGATACAAACCACAAGTGACCAATTTATATCAAACGCTTATACAACTGCAAGTTCCCCTTCCCACCTCCGTTTCGTCGTTGTTCAGCAGATATGACATCCGTATATATCAAGCAATAGCCAAATTTTTAAGTGAAGCCAATTTAACACTGTGATTCGTTTGTTCTGTAGTCTGTAGTTAAACTGTTCTCATCCAACCAAAGTTCCCGTACCGTGGCTTTCCATCACCAATTAGTTACAATGACATGAACGGTCCTATGTTGTAAAGACTTGTTGTTGACTTTCCTGTTTTCTAAATGTACAGAGCTGGCAGCATGGTCTTACGGACCAAATGCCAAAATGTAAAAAAAAAAAAAAAAAAAAAAAAATTCGAGCTTTCAAAGGAAAGCTAATAGACATCGGATGAAGCAGCTTAATTGGGTCAAAAAACTAGACCTAGAGTTGTAGTATTGTACGGACTTGCCACTACGCACATTTATCCTGAAACTATACATATGTGTACATACATTCATCATACGATAAATAAATAAATAAATAAATAAATAAATAAATAAATAAATAAATAAATAAATAAAATCACAGCCTGCACGGTTGCTAGGTAACATCACGTCGCATGTACTGTGTCGGTAATTTCGCGATGCAAATGCTCAGATGACCCCCAGGCATAAGTCATGTTGATGACAAAACAGAAATGTGCATTTTAACGTAGGCTTACCTTCCTCGACGACCGGTGCATGGAAAGAAAAAAAAAAGACGCTTTTAGTGTTTTGATAGAACGCGAATATCGCCCAGAGTATTTTACTTACGATTATATTCAATGCCCCCAATTGATATATACAAGAGAAGGGTACCAGTTGCAAACAAAAATCGAAAATCTGAAACGTAGTTTTCATGAAATAACGCTTCAACATACATACATTTTTTTTTTCTAGTTGCTTTACGTCGCACCGACTCAGATAGGTCTTATGGCGACGATGGGACAGGAAAATGGCTAGGAGTGGGAAGGAATCAGCCGTGGCCTTAATTAAGGTACAGCCCCAGCATTTGCCTGGTGTGAACATGGGAAACCACGGAAAACCATTTTCAGGGCTGCCGATAGTGGGGTTCGAACCTACTATCTCCCGAATACTGGACACTGGCCGCAATTAAGTGACTGCAGCTATCGAGATCGGTACATACATACATACATACATACATACATACATACATACATACATACATACATACATACATACATACATACATACATACATACATACAACCTGTGACAATAAAGTTCGGTGAATAGTCCTGTACTATCAACATAGATGGACAATGCACGACAGTGACCTTACTGTCCTTCGAAATAAAGTAGTCCCCCACTCATAACTATGCACTGCTGAGATCGGCGATACATGTTCTGGAAACTTTGAAGGAAGGCTTCCTTTTGGATGGTGCTCAAAAGCCCCGTCACGTTTCGTCACGAATATCGTCAAATCCCTTACCTTTCAAAGCGAGTTTGAGTCGTGGACCTTTTACCGAGGAGGGGATCCCGGAGAACGCCATTCCATGCTTTGCCGTTTCGTTTCTGGGTCGTACCTGAGACGTCAGGTTTCATATTCAGTGACAATACAGTTCCAGAAATGTAGTGCCGCATCCGCCGTTTCGACAAAATCCCGTGAAGCCTCTAAACGTGCCTGCTTCTGATCGTCAGTCAAGTGATGTGGCACAAGACGAGAACACGTTTTCCTCCTCCCTAACTTCTGGGTTTGTCGCACGGACTCATGGTTGATCTGCAGTTCATCCGCTCTCATATGCACAATTAATCACTGATCGTTCGTGATTGATGCCCTTCCCTTCTCAATATTTTCGTCACTGACGGCGGTCGCCGGTCTTCCGCTACGGGGGTTGTCAGAAACACTTTCCCGGCCTCCTCGAGCACGGGCGAACCACTCGTACACACACTTCAAGGACAGTGCTTGATCTTCATAAACACGTACCAGCATCGCATGCGTTTCTTTTGGTGTCTTACCAGGCTTAAAACAAAACTGTACATTGATCTTTGGGTCGTTCATGTACCTGTTCGCAGTTCAGAGCCAACGCACTAAACACACACTGTGTCAAACAGGTCTTACACAGCACACACACGATGCTCAATTGAACAACATTGGGGGCAGGTGGACAAAACCTGCTGCTACGCAGGTGCAGCGTTGCGTATCGCCAGTATTGGCGGATCGACCGTTCTGACTTCATTCAGCGAACTTTATTGTCACATACATAATCATCATTATAGACCGTTATGCCTTTCAACGTTCAGTCTGCAAGCCTCTGTGAATTTACTAAACGTCACAACAATCCTCTATTTGCAACTAGTGCTGTTGCCTCATTTAGTTCTATACCTCTTATATTTAAATCGTTAGAAACTGAGTCTAACCAACGGCGTCTTGGCCTCCCTCTACTTCTCTTACCATCCTTAAGAGAGTCCATTATTTTCCTAGGTAACCTATCTTCCTCCATTCGCGTCACATGACCCCACAACTGAAGCCGTTTTATGCGTACATCTTCATCCATCGAGTTCATTCCTAATTTAGACTTCATCTCCTCATTCCGAGTACCCTCCTGACATTGTTACCACCTGTTTGTACCAGCAATCATTCTCGCTACTTCTGTTACTTCTAACTTACGAATAAGATATCCTGAGACCACCCAGCTTTCGCTCTCGTAGAGCAAAGTTGGTCTGAAAACAGACCGATGTAAAGAAAGTTTCGTCCGGGATCTTCAAAGTGTAAATAAAAATTTGTGCTAAATATGTGACGTCACACGAATACTCTGTTATAAGATGGCGCTGTGTAACTCGCGCGCTCACTTGGAAGTTAGCTGTCGTTGTGAATACATCGTGGTCAGTTGTGCAGAATAACAAATTTGATAATGGAAAAGAAAGATTTGACTAGGATTTGGCAAAAACGTGCAAAAATAAGAGTTGAAATGAGAAAAGTGAATGGTGAGGGAATAAAATAAATGAAACTAAAAGAACGTAATAGGCTTTACCATGAGAAATTGAAACAACAGAAACTATTTACATTGAATAACTTCTTTGGAAGAGAATAGAAGCTTTTGAAACGTGATGTTACAGAAGCATGCTGAAGGTGAGATGGATAGATCGAATCACGAATGAAGAGATACTGAATCGAATTGGTGAGAGGATATCCTTTTGGCTAAATTTGACAAGAAGAAGAGAGAGAATGATAGGACACATCTTAAGACACCCAGGACTTGTGCAGTTGGTTTTTGAAGGAAGTGTAGGTGGTAAGAACAGTAGGGGTAGACCAAGGTTTGAATATGACAAGCAGATTAGAGCAGATGTAGGATGCAGTAGTTACGTAGAGATGAAAAGGCTAGCACAGGATGGGGTGGCATGGAGAGCTGCATCAAACCAGTCTATGGACTGATGACTCAAACAACAACAACAACAACAACAACAATAACAACTTCTTTGGAGTAAATGGAGATGCATCTACATTACGCACGACTTTGTTAGAAGGCCATCATTTAATTTTTAATAAGTAAGTCTACAAAATCCTGTAAACCCTGCCGCTGTTACAGTAGTGACAGCATACCCCCAGTAAGAAAAGATATTTTTCACGTTCTTAAACATTAAGCGTTGATGGTATTTTTCCAGACATTTCAAGTGTTTTCTGGGAGTATGCGAAGTCTTGCATCTCTAAGTAAATCTTGGTATCATTTTGACATTTTCATATCCATGACTACCTGATGTACCCGTGATTTGCTAAGGAATTCTTAGAAAGACTGTCTTTGTGGTTTTCGTAACTGAGTTAACATAGGTCATTACGGAAATGACAGTAGGAATGCAGCGATTAAAAGCACAGTTATCGTATAAAACACTAGGTCAAATAAAAAAAACGCACATTTTCTCACTTTTAACGAACAGTACTACGGTGCCGATCTAACAGTCCAGAGATGGAGTGACCAGGCCGCAGACAGCCATGAACACTCCTCTGCCATTATTCCGTTAAATATGCACAACTGCTCATTCCAATCAATGCCTCAGAGTAGGGATTGAATAGCTCGAATGTTATAATGAACCAGTGTGTTACGTACGAGAAGTATCAGAAAATGTATGAACCAGAGGAATTGCATGCTAAAGAAGAAAGTTATCTAACTCCTCATCTACTTCCCGCCAATATTCAATCAGGCTGTTACTCTCGGTACGATCGGGCGAGTTGGCCGTGTTGGCTGCGAGCTTGCACCCGGGAGATAGTGGATTCGAACCCCACTGTAGGCAGCGTTGAAGATGATATTCAGTGGTGTCCATTTTCACACTAGGCAATTGCTGGGGTTTTACCTTAATTAAAGCCAAGGCCGCTTCCTTCAAACTCCTAGTCCTTTCCTATCCCATCGTCGCCATAAAACCTATCTGTGTCGGTGCGACGTAAAGCAAATTAAAAAGTAGTAAAATACTCGATACTCATCGGTATATGTTGGGTATTCAGCCCGAAGGCTGGTTTCATCCTACACAGCTGTCATAAATGACCTAGGCATCAATGAACAGGTGGAGACGAGTGGCAACAGAAGAAACAAAGCACATCACAACAAACAATGGTCAATGTAATGTTATTGTTGATCAATTTTATGAGCTTTCTATATTGTAGGCTTTCACATTTAGTTTTCTTTCGACTCTATGATATTAGGGCGTCTTATAAAATTATTTACTGAAACATAACATACCAGTTTTCATTAAATTCTGTTTACCCATTTTCTCGCGACTTGGCACTGATATGGACTTCGTAACAAAAATAAAATTTCATGAATATATGTGTAATTATAGCCGATACGGTAAAATGTGTAAGACATAAATGATCGGGAATTTAATACTACACAAATTTAGATATGTAGTATTTATCGACACGACCGCTAATAACATAAATATTTCACAATCAAATTTTAGGCCTTCCCCTAAATTGTCATTTCACTCAGCGTGAATAAAATTATTTATGGCCTAGACTGTAGCGACTTATTCCCCAAGTTTGCGTACCGATTTTCATTAAGATAGGTTCACTAATAACATAAATATTTGAGAATTAAATTTTAGGCCAACCCATAAACCACCATTTCTCTCAGCGCGAATAAAATTATTTATGGCTTAGATTGTAGTGACTTATTCCTCGACATTGTATACCGATTTTCATCAAATTCTCTTCATCTGTTTTCTCGTGATGCGTGTGCAGGCAGGCAGGCAGGCAGGCAGGCAGGCAGGCAGGCAGGCAGGCAGGCAGGCAGAAATTACGGACAATTAAAAAGCGCATTTCCTAGTTACTCTGGACACGACTGATACCTAAATACCATTCTTTTAAAATTCTGAACAATGTACAGACAAAATCTCATAACAGTACCGGGCCGCCTACTCCAATGGTCACATTTCGATTCCGTGTCGTTTTAAGCCAGAAACCTAAGAGTATACCGTCACAATAACAATAGCGACGCTCCATCGTAACTCTTTGTCTTCCAGTTCACAGCAGTAAATTTAGTTCTCATTAGCGGAAGGTAATTACGACGACACGGGTGGCTGATTTTCCAACTGGATTATCAATGAAGTGTGATATAAATGATGTCAAACAACTACTGTATGTACAACAGTTTCAGAACAATTTCCACCTGTTTCAAAGTATACACTGTGTAATATAAACGTTCAATTATGCATTCATTTATAAATCTATAGGAGCAGTTAATATCTGGATTATGAACTTGACATTAAAAACTAATTATAAATGCATTTATGGTGAATTAATTACTGTGAAATAGAATACAAAGGCTATCTCTTTAGTACATAAACACAAACCCTCGTGTAATTTACGGCTATTTATTTCCATTATGAAGAAAATGTAATTGCACACAAAATGTAAGGTAAAAATGAGGCTTTTAATCCCGGGAGTGTCCGAGGACAAGTTCAGCTTGCCAGATGCAGGCCTTTTGATTTGATTCCCGTAGGCGACCTGCGCATCGTGATGAGTATGGAATGAAGATGAACGTGACACATAAACCCAGCCCCCTTGCCAGCGAAATTAACCAGTTTTGGTTAAAATTCTCGACCATGCCGGGAATCGAACCCGGGACCCCTGTGGCCAAAGGTCAGCACGCTAACCATTTAGCCATGGAGCCGAACAAAATGTAACGTAAAACGCATGAAGTAACATGTAAGTTATTTTACAGAGTGTAACTCTTAGTTTTTCAAGCCCCTGTTCCGTTGTCTCATTTACAATAGTTAGTGCATAAATTTGTTCGAGGTTCCTAACAATGCACGCGGCGATATACGTTGCAGCATGTCGTCGTCGTTTGAGGCTCCTAGTATCAAAAGACCAAGAAAGACATTCAAACCTTTTCACAGCGTGTACGCACAATTGTGCGGGCTCGTATTTTATTTATGTCTGAGCTTATTTGACGTTTTTCTTGGTGCTACACCGGACTGCAGTGCTTGTGCGGGTCACGTAGCATGTACTTCACTTTTTTTTTTTGCTATTTGCTTTACGTCGCACCGACACAGATATGTCTTATGGCGACGATGGGATAGGAAAGGCCTAGGAATTGGAAGGAAGCGGCCGTGGCCTTAATTAAGGTACAGACCCGGCATTTGCCTGGTGTGAAAATGGGAAACCACGGAAAACCATCTTCAGAGCTGCCGACAGTGGGGCTCGAACCCACTATCTCCCGATTACTGGATACTGGCCGCACTTAAGCGACTGCAGCTATCGAGCTCGGTTCACTTGTTTTTATTTAGCACTTGACCAACAGGGGGCAGGAAGAAGAGTTAGAAAATACAGTTCATTGGCAAGATGGCGGGAATCAGTAATGCCTAAAGTAAGTATTTATTTATTGCATTCATATTAATCTAAAAGCTTTACTGAGTATCAGAATGTAATCAATGAAGTGTGTATATTTTTTAGCGAACGTAAATTTTGAACTTACAACATCGTACATAATACCATGAGGTTTTGAATGTTGATACGCACAATTGTGCGGGCTAGATTTCCCTATAGGCAATGCATGCGGGAATGCTGGGTGCTGCCACCAAAAGGACTGTGAAACCAGAACTCGTACTCTACGTGAGAAATGTAATCTATAAGGTTTTTAATTGTTAAAACTCGTTCCACACTGTAAAATAGGACAGTTGATCATGTACATGTGTATATTCACATGTACTGAGCTGAATTATTTATTTTTTATTTTTTGACACGCACAGTTGTGTGGGTGCTGTTATTGAGACTGTTACGGAGATTTCCGTGGTAGTTAGAGGTGAAAGAAGGTGCGGGGGTGAACGGGCCTCAAAATACGAAATTAAAGTTAAGATAAAATTTAACAAGGTTATATTTTCTTTTCAAAATTAAGAAATAACAAGCATGGCAGGTACAGAGTAGCAAAGCCACTATTCGAGAATGTACAATTACAGAGTTACAGGATGGGCTCCGAGAGCCAAACCCACAATACATGAACAATTAGCCCAATCTTACGATATACAGAAATTCAACAAAGGGGCAGAAGACCCCAATCATGCCCAGGAGCACTTGCTCCCAATTACACAGTAAAGCCTCCTCGAGGCATACAACACTCAATTTTCGAGAAAGAGCCACTCGCTCTCAACATTAAGCCTATTAAAGGCCACACCAAACTCCACCTTCAAGTTGTCCTCTAAGGACATAGACACAGGGGTAAAATACCCAACCTACTAAGGCCTATTAAGTGAGAAAAAGGTTAATTATATGACCTCTAAGATAACCATTTGAGAGGAGGTGATCTGCACTCCTAATACACTTGTTTAAAAACCTAATCTGGCACTAGGCCGCTAATGCAAGGGCTAATCCCATACTAAAGAGGTGACTTAAGAAAGAAACAATTTACATTACTGTTACGGAAGAATCGGTTGAGAAAAATAAGTTCACCTCAGAACAATATGAGTGGGAGCTCGAGAGGGTTAAGCACTTTCTATCCCAATATGTAGTTTAAAAGATAGAATAAATACAAAGTGTCTTTACATTTTAGGGAAAGTTACATGGTGGAAACGCTTCGGACCCGCCCCGAGAGTTAAACTGCTGAGCTAGCAAGAAAAGAAGTTATTAAACGGCCATTACCTTGTTGTTGAACTGCTGCCCGAAGAAAGAGGCGCTACCCGCCCCCTGCTATGTACTTTACACACTGAAAGATGGTACTGAAGTGGCGCAGAGACCCTAAAATCAGCAGTTTATATACTCTCGCGGAAAGTTCGAGGCGTTTCAGGAAAGAAAACACCCGCCCACAATCATTTATTGGTTAGGGTTAAGCAGCATATCCAATTTGAAGAAGAAACACCTTATTGGTCGTAAATTAATGAAAGAAATTCGGGATTGGCTAAATTCAAAACAAGGGGAAAGAAAGGGGAATACAGCCAACTTAAACAATACCAGAAAGAAATTTAACAAGAACCAAACTTTTGAAATAAAAATTTCTCCAAAAAACAGTTCTTTCACTTCGCACTAGGGTGCACCATTGTAGTTTTTCAGTAGTGTCCTCTAGAAGAGAAAGTTCACACTTCTTACTACAGGTAAAACAAAAATACATCAAAAATTACCCAGTTCAAAAACTCCAAAATTTACAAGTGGTGACATCTTCTGAGTAACTAGAAAATTAATACATTAGATAAAGTTCGGACTTCCTCCAGCAGGGGATTTTCAACTGGCGCAAAGTTTGAATTAGCGGCGTGGAGGTGTACCGCCCGGTACAGAGACGATGGTTCTTATTTTGTAAAATAAACTGTAAACACATGTATTTTTAGAAAGAGGGTAGTAAATCTGGAGGGATTCCAAGGAAGATTGAACAAGAAACCTGGTGCGAAGTAGTCCGAGGACAGAAAGAAACAGTATAGTAAAGGGGTGAAGGGAAATTGGAAGGAACGGAAGAGAAAACAATAAAGTATGAAGAACTGAATTGAAATTGGCACGTGGTCCTTACCAGGCCTCATCGGAAGGAAGGAAGGAAGGAAGGAAGGAAGGAAGGAAGGAAGGAAGGAAGGAAGGAAGAATAAGAAGAAGAAGAAGAAATATAATGTTTTTATATGCAACATTCTATAATAATAAGATGCTGAGTTTCGGAGTCAAATTAAGACATTACAGCACTGTTGGTTAGACCAAAGGCTTATATGCTTCGGAGACCGTGTGCACGAATCGAAAAGGACAAGTCAATCAACTACTTCAAAGAGAACGCAGGCTACTGCGGAAGATGTTAGGCAACACATGGGTTGATGGGCAGGTTGAATTGAAATGAGCCTCACAGTTCCAAAATCCGCCATATCCATTTTAGAAAATTTTTCATTAGACGAAAAAAAAAAGTTTCTTGCTCATCTTCGGTAGAATAAAAGTATCTATTCATGTTTATTATATTACCGTACTTACATATATTGATATAATTGAAGAGATACATACTGTTACCGTTGTTTCGTGGATTAGCAGAGGTGAAAGAAGGTGCGGGGGTGAACGGGCCTCAAAATACGAAATTAAAGTTGAGATAAAATTTAACAAGGTTATATTTTCTTAGCAAAATCAAGAAATAACAATAATGGCAGGTACAGAGTAGCAAGGTAACAAATTACAATTACAGTATTCACAAGATTTGGGCTTCGAGCCCCGAACTCACAATTCTTGGGCAATTAGCCCAACTTTACCCCAACACAAGTTTCAACAGAGGGGCAGAAAACCCCATTCATGCCCAGGAGCACTTGCTCCAAATTACACAGTAAGGCCTCCTTGAGGCGCGCAGAAAACAAAATTTTCAAGAAAGAGCAACTCGCTCTCAAAATTTAAGCCTGTCAAAGGCCACACCAAATTCCACCTTCAAGCTGTCCTCTAAGGACATAAACACAGGGGTAAAATACCTAACCTACTGAGGCCTATTAAGTGAGAAAAGGTTAATTACATGGCCTCTAAAATACCAACTTGAGAGGAGGCGATCTGCGCTCCTAATACATTTGTTTAAAACCTATTTGGCACTAGGCCGTTAATGCAAGGGCTAATCCCATACTAAAGAGGTGACTTTAGAAGGAAACAATTTACATTACGTTAAGGAAGAATCGGTTGTGAATAATAAGTTCACCTCAAAACAATATGCGTGGGAGTTCAAGAGGGTTAAGCACTCTCTATCCCAAATTTTTAGTTTAAAAAGATAGAATTGAAACTAAGTGTCTTTACATTTTAAAGGAAAGTTACATGGTGAAAGGTTTCGGACCCACCCCGAGAGTTAAACTGCTGAGCTAGCAAGAAAAGAAGTTCTTAATCGGCCATTACCTTGTTGTTGAACTGCTGCCCGAAGAAAGAGGCGCTTCCTGCCCCCTGCTATGTACTTTACACTTTGAAAGTTGGAACTGAAGTGGCGCAGAGACCCGAAAATCAGCAGTTTATATACTCTCGCGGAAAGTTCGAGGCGTTTGAGGAATGAGAACACCCTCCCACAAAAACTTTATTGGCTAGGGTTAAGCAATATATCCCCTCTGGGGAAGATACACCTGATTGGTTATAAATTAATTAAAGAAATTCGGGATTGGCTAAATTCGAAACAAGAGGAAAGAAAGGGTTATACAGCCAACTTAACCAAATTTCTCCAAAAAACAGTTCTTTCACTTCGCACTAGGGTGCACTATTGTAGTTCTTCAGTAGTGTCCTCTAGAAGAGAAAGTTCACACTTCTTACTACAGGTAAAACAAAAATACGTCGAAAACGACCCAGTTCAGAAACTTCAAAATTTCCAAGTAGTGACATCTTCTGAGAAACTTGAAAATTAATACAGTAGATAAAGTTCAGACTTCCTCCAGCAGAGGAGTTTCAACTGGCGCAAAGTTTGAATTAGCGGCGTGGAAGTGTACCGCCCGGTACAGACCTCCCCCCCCAAAGGTCCCTCCAGGGGTGACACATGAAATTTGTTTGAAAACAAGGTTCAAGTTATGATGTTGATATGGAGATTAATTGCAGAAGCATTTACAAAAATTTACTAAATTTGGTTTGATCTAGGTTCAAAATTCTTGTAGTAACTGTTGATGTAATGTCTTTATGTTTGTAGAAGTTGAATTCAGAAGGAAACATTTAGTTTTTAAAGTTGAGGAAAAAAAATTTCTAAGTCCACCAGATATTGCAGTAAAATCCAAAACAAAGGTAGTAATGTTGAACTGGAATGTCCATATAGCTGGATATGTACTTTAAACGTTGATAAGTTTGACGGCCAGACCAGCCGCCGCTGCTTGAGTTCAGAGGAGGCCGCTCGGACCCCTCAAGTACCCTGAGATACCGCTCGCCCGTACTATGAGAGGAGTAGTGGAGTTGAAGCACGCCGCGCCCGCGGCGAACATATACAGGCTGCGGGCAAGTAGCAGGTTGTGCGCCGCACATCCGCCTTGGCCGGGAGGAGGGCTCCGGCTCGCCGTGCACAGGTCGACCTCGCTGGAGTAGAGGGGGGGCTTCCTCTATCCCAGTCGCGGCACGGCGCCGCGCGGCTGCGGGGGCACTGAAACATTAAAGCTCGACGGCAGAATTTCATGTTGAACCAGAATAATAGTAGGGTACATTCATTGTGGTGAGGTTGAGGGGCCAGCGGCGTGGAGAAATTCTGTTCATAAGCAAGCCACTGTGTGTTGTGGAGCAGGAGACGGGAGCGTGGTAATGGCCGTGGCAAGGACAGGATGGCAGTTTAACTAATCGGGGGAGGTTTACAAAAATAATTACACATAAAGGAAACAGCTCCCAAGGGCAGAAGGCCTTAAAAGTGAAACCCCTCAAAAATATAACCTTCATATTTCTTTCAAAATCATATGAAACAAATTAGTACAGAAATTACACCGGTTTCACCTGTGACAGGTGAACCCTAAATATCCTCTCGGTGGCTGGATTGCTTAACAACAACGTAACCGGCGTAAGGAAATCGAGAATGATACACGGCCCATGAAATCTGGGGCAAGCTTGCCCGCGGGAACAAAATTCTTGACCATCACCTGGTCGCCTACCTTCAAATTGGTGGGTCTCCGTCCACGATCATATCTTTCCCTAACCTTTTCGTGAGACACTTTAAGATTGGCTTTAGCCTTCTTCCAAAGATCTTTAATGTTGTCCGGGTCTATTGTCTCAGGTAGAATGTCACTCAGACACCAGAGGTTAGAGAGCGGCGTGTTGGGAACAAACTTAAACATCAAAGAAGTTGGAGTAAACTTGTGAGATTCATGAACCGCCGAGTTCAAAGCAAAAGCTAACCAATGCAGGGACGTGTCCCACCTGGAATGATCTTCATGATGATAGGCAATAAGCGCGGACCTGAGATTACGATTGACCCGTTCAGCCAGAGATGGTTGAGGGTAATAAGCAGAAGTCGTCACATGAGAGATGGACAGGTCAAAACAGAATTTACGAAAAAGATTTGATGTGAAAGCCTTAGCATTGTCAGACACAATATATTGACACGGACCAAAAGAAGCAAAAATAGAATTTAGACAAGTAATGGTGGACTGAGCGGTAGCCAGCTTAGTCGGAAATAACCAGGAAAATCTTGTAAAACCATCTACGCATACAAAGATGAAGTTGTTGGCATTTCCCTTTGACTGGGGGAAGGGTCCTACATAATCAATATACAGGCGTTCCATGGGGCGCGACGCTTGATGAGAAGACAACAGGCCTACCTCGGTGGACATGGTTGGTTTACTAAGCAAACAGGATTTACAAGCCTTTACTAGTTCACGGATTTCACCGTCCATACCCTTCCAGATGAATCTTTCACGAATCTTTTCACGAGTTTTAAAGATACCAAGATGCCCGCCTAATGGGGTCTCATGATAGTACTTGAAGATCATAGGTACAAGAATAGCTGGATCGACAACCTTCATCATCTTATCATGCCTCGATGGGCAACATAAAACACCATTCCTCAGTACATAAGGGACGACATGTTCCCCAGAAGAAAGGGTTTCCATTATCGGAGCCAGCGTCGGATCATCACGTTGATATTTCTCGATATCCCTAAAGAGCATGGGAGCATCTGTTAAGATGGCATTAACATCAGATAGCATGGACTCGGGAGGAGATGAACTATCGACCGGATCATGGGTCTCAACGTCGTTGGAAAATATACGGCTCAGTCCATCAGCAACAATATTTTCGGTACCTCTGATATGCCTGACATCGAATTGGAAGGCAGAAATACGGATGGCCCAACGGGCTAAACGACCAGTACGACGCGGCCTACCTAAGACCCAGCTTAAGGCTTGATTATCTGTCTCCAGGTCGAATTTGACATGTTCCAGATAGAGACGGAACTTTTCTAAGGCAAATAAGACTGCCAACCCTTCGAGCTCATAGATAGAATACTTGGCTTCTTGAGCCGATAGAGTCCTAGATGCATAGGCGATGGGTCGCCTCCCAAGTTCAGTCTCTTGAAGAAGGATTGCAGCTACCGCCGACGACGACGCGTCGGTTTGGACGATGAATTTCTTTGAGAAATCAGGCATAGCAAGGACAGGTGCATTACAGAGAGCTAATTTAAGATCTTCAAAAGCGGCTTGTTGAGAAGGTCCCCACTCGAATTTGATGCCTTTCCTACGAAGAAGGTTCAAGGGCGCCGCTCTATTAGCGAAGTTAGGAATAAACTTCCTGAAGAAATTCACCATTCCAATGAACCTAGCGATACCTTTGATGTCCTTAGGAGGTTTAAAATCACGGATGGCCTGTGTTCTAGAATGATCGACTGCAACACCAGCAGGTGACACAATATGCCCTAGGAATGACATGGAGGGCTTAGCGAAGGCAACCTTGGACAACTTGACAGTTAACCCAGCCTTACGAAGGCGATCGAGAACTTCTCGCAGATGATCTAGATGTTCTTCAAAAGTCTCCGAAAATACGACGACATCATCCAGGTAGTGATACAAGTACTCAAATTTGATGTCGGAGACGACCCTATCTAGCAGCCTAGTGAGTACAGCTGCTCCCGTGGGGAGCCCGAAAGGCACGCGGTTGTATTCATACAAATTCCAATCCGTGGCAAAGGCTGTAAGATGTTTAGACTCTTCCGCTAGAGGAATTTGATTATAGGCCTGATTCAGGTCCAAGATAGTAAAGAACTTGGCCTTACGAAACCATGAAAAGCAAGAATGAAGGTCAGGAAGGGGCACAGATTGTAACACCACCTTCCGATTGAGAGCCCTATAATCAGTGACAGGCCTGAAGCCGCCTTGGGGTTTCGGGACTAGAAAAATAGGTGAAGAATACGCCGACTTAGAGGGCCTAATAATACCATCCTTCAACATCTGATCGATGATTTCTTTCAGAGCCTTCATTTTAGGTGGAGATAGCCTATATGGTTAAAAACGGACAGGAATCGAATCCGTGACCTCAATTTTGTATTCAATAAGGTCAGTAACACCAAGAGTATCAGAGAACACCTCTGGAAACGACTGACACAACTTACGAATACTATCAGCCTGCTCCTCAGGTAGATGTCTAAGGTCTAATAACATCTCATCCTGGGTAGGCGAAATAGATGAACATGATGCAGAATTACATTTCAATAATGGGATTTTACAATTAGACGCAAATTTGAAAGTGCACGACCTACTCTGAAGATCGAGCACAAGACCAGTGTGAGAAATGAAGTCAGCTCCCAATATAATGGGGCAAGACAAGTGCTTGGCCACAAACAATTTAATTTTCCATGTAAATTTAAAAATACGAATTTTGACATGTAAAGAACCTAGAATTTCTAATGGAGATGAATTAGCCGAAACATATTGGATCGCAGACAAACAATAGTCAGGAAGCTTACAAACAGATTTCAATTTTGAATACCATTCAGCCGAAATAATCGAACACACACTGCCTGAATCTAATAGAGCTGTTACAAGTTCATTATTTAACTCAATCTTTGGGGCATTCAAAAGATGAATTTGAAGACTGATCGTTCCCTGAATTTTCGACCTGTTTATCAGGGGCTGAGCCTCGGGAAAAGGGATTAGTCGACTCAGCCGAAACCACTAGTCACCTTTTATTATTGGCATTGGTGGAATTTGCACCAGAAGTTGAGCAGGAGGGGGTGCTATTTGAATTTGGGCAATTCTTGGCGATATGTGAGAAAGCCCCACATTTAAAACAGCCTTGTGATGAACCAGCTCCATTTCTTGTCCTACTAGACTTGATTGATGGACACTTATTGCGAAGGTGGTCAGGCGACCCGCAAGCATAACATTTATGGGGTGTGACTGGTCGGCGAGGTGGAGGCCGAGGATTACTAAAAGAAGGAGGGGGTTCTTTCGCTACACGCAAGGAATCTTCGTATCTAACTCCTTCCGCTGAGACGGCCAATGCTTCAAGTTCGGAGAAGGTTTGCGGGCACGCCGCGAAACAGAAGTATGACCTATACGATGGTGAAATACCTTCCACAATAGCTTGTACAATCTGATCCTCAGGAAAGTGAAGAGCAAACACCCTAGTATAGAACTTAATATCTTGGATGAAATCTGCCAAGTTTTCATCCAAGCGCTGTACACGATAATAGTACTTCTGAATAAGGTAGGACCTTGCCCTAGCCGGGATGAAGTTAGCTAGCAAGTGGGCGTGGAAGTCCTCAATAGATGATTGCTCGGCAATGGCTCTAACTATTTTGTCTGAGAGAATACCAATTGCATAGGGATAGATGATTTGCAAAATCTGACATGGAGAAAGAGAAAAAGCAGGGGCATGATCCTGAAATTCAACTAAAAACCTTAAGAAAGAAATAACTTCACTGGTAGTATTAACCAAAACTTCGAGATACCTCTGAGCAACATTGCCAATGGATGAGGCAAGCTGCTGAACCCAGGTGACATAGTAGGTAAAGGTTTAAGTGGCAAGGACGTTAATTCAGAACGTACATTATTCAATGAGTTACGGCGTTCAGACTCGTTGTCCAATGGGGCAGAGATTGTTTGAGCTGCAACGGTTTTCCTATTGATATCTCCCTTAGGAGGCTCTTCCTCGCTACCTACATTCACCGTGGTGGGTTGATCGATTTTGGGAGGAATTTCCCCAGTTAACAATTGGGTCACCTTACTAGATAATTCAGAAAGATTTTCAAGAACCATACTAGCTTCCTTCCTCTGAACGTCATTCAACTTTAGAGACAACAGATTGTTAACTCTATTTGAAAAATGAAATAGCCTGGCTTGCACACGTTTAGTTTGATTAGGCGAAGGATCATTTTCTTCAAAAAAACTAACTACAGATGCTAGCTCAGTAGTATTATCAGTGATCGTGGAAAGAGAGTCGTCAATTTCTTTCTCTCCCAAGGTGGGGATGGAAATGGGCAAACCAAGGGACTCTCTAAGCTTATTTGTGTCTACCGCAACCGTGCCTCCAGATTGCACATTTCTGATAGTTAACTCATAGATCAACTCCTCCTTGCGCAAATAGTTAAGATGGAGAACATCGCGAGGGCCGGGCATGATGACAGAACAATTTTGAAAAAGTAAAAATTCCAGCAAGTGAGAAAATACTTAGAGTTGTAATCAAAGCAATGTTTAGCCGTCAAAATGGGCTAAATTGAGACCCATTCAACCACGCTCTTCTACCACTTGTTACCGTTGTTTCGTGGATTAGCAGAGGTGAAAGAAGGTGCGGGGGTGAACGGGCCTCAAAATACGAAATTAAAGTTAAGATAAAATTTAACAAGGTTATATTTTCTTAGCAAAATCAAGAAATAACAATAATGGCAGGTACAGAGTAGCAAGGTAACAAATTACAATTACAGTATTCACAAGATTTGGGTTTCGAGCCCCGAACTCACAATTCTTGGGCAATTAGCCCAACTTTACCCCAACACAAGTTTCAACAGAGGGGCAGAAAACCCCATTCATGCCCAGGAGCACTTGCTCCAAATTACACAGTAAGGCCTCCTTAAGGCGCGCAGAAAACAAAATTTTCAAGAAAGAGCAACTCGCTCTCAAAATTTAAGCCTGTCAAAGGCCACACCAAATTCCACCTTCAAGCTGTCCTCTAAGGACATAAACACAGGGGTAAAATACCTAACCTACTGAGGCCTATTAAGTGAGAAAAGGTTAATTACATGGCCTCTAAAATACCAACTTGAGAGGAGGCGATCTGCGCTCCTAATACATTTGTTTAAAACCTATTTGGCACTAGGCCGTTAATGCAAGGGCTAATCCCATACTAAAGAGGTGACTTTAGAAGGAAACAATTTACATTACGTTAAGGAAGAATCGGTTGTGAATAATAAGTTCACCTCAAAACAATATGCGTGGGAGTTCAAGAGGGTTAAGCACTCTCTATCCCAAATTTTTAGTTTAAAAAGATAGAATTGAAACTAAGTGTCTTTACATTTTAAAGGAAAGTTACATGGTGAAAGGTTTCGGACCCACCCCGAGAGTTAAACTGCTGAGCTAGCAAGAAAAGAAGTTCTTAATCGGCCATTACCTTGTTGTTGAACTGCTGCCCGAAGAAAGAGGCGCTTCCTGCCCCCTGCTATGTACTTTACACTTTGAAAGTTGGAACTGAAGTGGCGCAGAGACCCGAAAATCAGCAGTTTATATACTCTCGCGGAAAGTTCGAGGCGTTTGAGGAATGAGAACACCCTCCCACAAAAACTTTATTGGCTAGGGTTAAGCAATATATCCCCTCTGGGGAAGATACACCTGATTGGTTATAAATTAATTAAAGAAATTCGGGATTGGCTAAATTCGAAACAAGAGGAAAGAAAGGGTTATACAGCCAACTTAACCAAATTTCTCCAAAAAACAGTTCTTTCACTTCGCACTAGGGTGCACTATTGTAGTTCTTCAGTAGTGTCCTCTAGAAGAGAAAGTTCACACTTCTTACTACAGGTAAAACAAAAATACGTCGAAAACGACCCAGTTCAGAAACTTCAAAATTTCCAAGTAGTGACATCTTCTGAGAAACTTGAAAATTAATACAGTAGATAAAGTTCAGACTTCCTCCAGCAGAGGAGTTTCAACTGGCGCAAAGTTTGAATTAGCGGCGTGGAAGTGTACCGCCCGGTACAGACCTCCCCCCCCAAAGGTCCCTCCAGGGGTGACACATGAAATTTGTTTGAAAACAAGGTTCAAGTTATGATGTTGATATGGAGATTAATTGCAGAAGCATTTACAAAAATTTACTAAATTTGGTTTGATCTAGGTTCAAAATTCTTGTAGTAACTGTTGATGTAATGTCTTTATGTTTGTAGAAGTTGAATTCAGAAGGAAACATTTAGTTTTTAAAGTTGAGGAAAAAAAATTTCTAAGTCCACCAGATATTGCAGTAAAATCCAAAACAAAGGTAGTAATGTTGAACTGGAATGTCCATATAGCTGGATATGTACTTTAAACGTTGATAAGTTTGACGGCCAGACCAGCCGCCGCTGCTTGAGTTCAGAGGAGGCCGCTCGGACCCCTCAAGTACCCTGAGATACCGCTCGCCCGTACTATGAGAGGAGTAGTGGAGTTGAAGCACGCCGCGCCCGCGGCGAACATATACAGGCTGCGGGCAAGTAGCAGGTTGTGCGCCGCACATCCGCCTTGGCCGGGAGGAGGGCTCCGGCTCGCCGTGCACAGGTCGACCTCGCTGGAGTAGAGGGGGGGCTTCCTCTATCCCAGTCGCGGCACGGCGCCGCGCGGCTGCGGGGGCACTGAAACATTAAAGCTCGACGGCAGAATTTCATGTTGAACCAGAATAATAGTAGGGTACATTCATTGTGGTGAGGTTGAGGGGCCAGCGGCGTGGAGAAATTCTGTTCATAAGCAAGCCACTGTGTGTTGTGGAGCAGGAGACGGGAGCGTGGTAATGGCCGTGGCAAGGACAGGATGGCAGTTTAACTAATCGGGGGAGGTTTACAAAAATAATTACACATAAAGGAAACAGCTCCCAAGGGCAGAAGGCCTTAAAAGTGAAACCCCTCAAAAATATAACCTTCATATTTCTTTCAAAATCATATGAAACAAATTAGTACAGAAATTACACCGGTTTCACCTGTGACAGGTGAACCCTAAATATCCTCTCGGTGGCTGGATTGCTTAACAACAACGTAACCGGCGTAAGGAAATCGAGAATGATACACGGCCCATGAAATCTGGGGCAAGCTTGCCCGCGGGAACAAAATTCTTGACCATCACCTGGTCGCCTACCTTCAAATTGGTGGGTCTCCGTCCACGATCATATCTTTCCCTAACCTTTTCGTGAGACACTTTAAGATTGGCTTTAGCCTTCTTCCAAAGATCTTTAATGTTGTCCGGGTCTATTGTCTCAGGTAGAATGTCACTCAGACACCAGAGGTTAGAGAGCGGCGTGTTGGGAACAAACTTAAACATCAAAGAAGTTGGAGTAAACTTGTGAGATTCATGAACCGCCGAGTTCAAAGCAAAAGCTAACCAATGCAGGGACGTGTCCCACCTGGAATGATCTTCATGATGATAGGCAATAAGCGCGGACCTGAGATTACGATTGACCCGTTCAGCCAGAGATGGTTGAGGGTAATAAGCAGAAGTCGTCACATGAGAGATGGACAGGTCAAAACAGAATTTACGAAAAAGATTTGATGTGAAAGCCTTAGCATTGTCAGACACAATATATTGACACGGACCAAAAGAAGCAAAAATAGAATTTAGACAAGTAATGGTGGACTGAGCGGTAGCCAGCTTAGTCGGAAATAACCAGGAAAATCTTGTAAAACCATCTACGCATACAAAGATGAAGTTGTTGGCATTTCCCTTTGACTGGGGGAAGGGTCCTACATAATCAATATACAGGCGTTCCATGGGGCGCGACGCTTGATGAGAAGACAACAGGCCTACCTCGGTGGACATGGTTGGTTTACTAAGCAAACAGGATTTACAAGCCTTTACTAGTTCACGGATTTCACCGTCCATACCCTTCCAGATGAATCTTTCACGAATCTTTTCACGAGTTTTAAAGATACCAAGATGCCCGCCTAATGGGGTCTCATGATAGTACTTGAAGATCATAGGTACAAGAATAGCTGGATCGACAACCTTCATCATCTTATCATGCCTCGATGGGCAACATAAAACACCATTCCTCAGTACATAAGGGACGACATGTTCCCCAGAAGAAAGGGTTTCCATTATCGGAGCCAGCGTCGGATCATCACGTTGATATTTCTCGATATCCCTAAAGAGCATGGGAGCATCTGTTAAGATGGCATTAACATCAGATAGCATGGACTCGGGAGGAGATGAACTATCGACCGGATCATGGGTCTCAACGTCGTTGGAAAATATACGGCTCAGTCCATCAGCAACAATATTTTCGGTACCTCTGATATGCCTGACATCGAATTGGAAGGCAGAAATACGGATGGCCCAACGGGCTAAACGACCAGTACGACGCGGCCTACCTAAGACCCAGCTTAAGGCTTGATTATCTGTCTCCAGGTCGAATTTGACATGTTCCAGATAGAGACGGAACTTTTCTAAGGCAAATAAGACTGCCAACCCTTCGAGCTCATAGATAGAATACTTGGCTTCTTGAGCCGATAGAGTCCTAGATGCATAGGCGATGGGTCGCCTCCCAAGTTCAGTCTCTTGAAGAAGGATTGCAGCTACCGCCGACGACGACGCGTCGGTTTGGACGATGAATTTCTTTGAGAAATCAGGCATAGCAAGGACAGGTGCATTACAGAGAGCTAATTTAAGATCTTCAAAAGCGGCTTGTTGAGAAGGTCCCCACTCGAATTTGATGCCTTTCCTACGAAGAAGGTTCAAGGGCGCCGCTCTATTAGCGAAGTTAGGAATAAACTTCCTGAAGAAATTCACCATTCCAATGAACCTAGCGATACCTTTGATGTCCTTAGGAGGTTTAAAATCACGGATGGCCTGTGTTCTAGAATGATCGACTGCAACACCAGCAGGTGACACAATATGCCCTAGGAATGACATGGAGGGCTTAGCGAAGGCAACCTTGGACAACTTGACAGTTAACCCAGCCTTACGAAGGCGATCGAGAACTTCTCGCAGATGATCTAGATGTTCTTCAAAAGTCTCCGAAAATACGACGACATCATCCAGGTAGTGATACAAGTACTCAAATTTGATGTCGGAGACGACCCTATCTAGCAGCCTAGTGAGTACAGCTGCTCCCGTGGGGAGCCCGAAAGGCACGCGGTTGTATTCATACAAATTCCAATCCGTGGCAAAGGCTGTAAGATGTTTAGACTCTTCCGCTAGAGGAATTTGATTATAGGCCTGATTCAGGTCCAAGATAGTAAAGAACTTGGCCTTACGAAACCATGAAAAGCAAGAATGAAGGTCAGGAAGGGGCACAGATTGTAACACCACCTTCCGATTGAGAGCCCTATAATCAGTGACAGGCCTGAAGCCGCCTTGGGGTTTCGGGACTAGAAAAATAGGTGAAGAATACGCCGACTTAGAGGGCCTAATAATACCATCCTTCAACATCTGATCGATGATTTCTTTCAGAGCCTTCATTTTAGGTGGAGATAGCCTATATGGTTAAAAACGGACAGGAATCGAATCCGTGACCTCAATTTTGTATTCAATAAGGTCAGTAACACCAAGAGTATCAGAGAACACCTCTGGAAACGACTGACACAACTTACGAATACTATCAGCCTGCTCCTCAGGTAGATGTCTAAGGTCTAATAACATCTCATCCTGGGTAGGCGAAATAGATGAACATGATGCAGAATTACATTTCAATAATGGGATTTTACAATTAGACGCAAATTTGAAAGTGCACGACCTACTCTGAAGATCGAGCACAAGACCAGTGTGAGAAATGAAGTCAGCTCCCAATATAATGGGGCAAGACAAGTGCTTGGCCACAAACAATTTAATTTTCCATGTAAATTTAAAAATACGAATTTTGACATGTAAAGAACCTAGAATTTCTAATGGAGATGAATTAGCCGAAACATATTGGATCGCAGACAAACAATAGTCAGGAAGCTTACAAACAGATTTCAATTTTGAATACCATTCAGCCGAAATAATCGAACACACACTGCCTGAATCTAATAGAGCTGTTACAAGTTCATTATTTAACTCAATCTTTGGGGCATTCAAAAGATGAATTTGAAGACTGATCGTTCCCTGAATTTTCGACCTGTTTATCAGGGGCTGAGCCTCGGGAAAAGGGATTAGTCGACTCAGCCGAAACCACTAGTCACCTTTTATTATTGGCATTGGTGGAATTTGCACCAGAAGTTGAGCAGGAGGGGGTGCTATTTGAATTTGGGCAATTCTTGGCGATATGTGAGAAAGCCCCACATTTAAAACAGCCTTGTGATGAACCAGCTCCATTTCTTGTCCTACTAGACTTGATTGATGGACACTTATTGCGAAGGTGGTCAGGCGACCCGCAAGCATAACATTTATGGGGTGTGACTGGTCGGCGAGGTGGAGGCCGAGGATTACTAAAAGAAGGAGGGGGTTCTTTCGCTACACGCAAGGAATCTTCGTATCTAACTCCTTCCGCTGAGACGGCCAATGCTTCAAGTTCGGAGAAGGTTTGCGGGCACGCCGCGAAACAGAAGTATGACCTATACGATGGTGAAATACCTTCCACAATAGCTTGTACAATCTGATCCTCAGGAAAGTGAAGAGCAAACACCCTAGTATAGAACTTAATATCTTGGATGAAATCTGCCAAGTTTTCATCCAAGCGCTGTACACGATAATAGTACTTCTGAATAAGGTAGGACCTTGCCCTAGCCGGGATGAAGTTAGCTAGCAAGTGGGCGTGGAAGTCCTCAATAGATGATTGCTCGGCAATGGCTCTAACTATTTTGTCTGAGAGAATACCAATTGCATAGGGATAGATGATTTGCAAAATCTGACATGGAGAAAGAGAAAAAGCAGGGGCATGATCCTGAAATTCAACTAAAAACCTTAAGAAAGAAATAACTTCACTGGTAGTATTAACCAAAACTTCGAGATACCTCTGAGCAACATTGCCAATGGATGAGGCAAGCTGCTGAACCCAGGTGACATAGTAGGTAAAGGTTTAAGTGGCAAGGACGTTAATTCAGAACGTACATTATTCAATGAGTTACGGCGTTCAGACTCGTTGTCCAATGGGGCAGAGATTGTTTGAGCTGCAACGGTTTTCCTATTGATATCTCCCTTAGGAGGCTCTTCCTCGCTACCTACATTCACCGTGGTGGGTTGATCGATTTTGGGAGGAATTTCCCCAGTTAACAATTGGGTCACCTTACTAGATAATTCAGAAAGATTTTCAAGAACCATACTAGCTTCCTTCCTCTGAACGTCATTCAACTTTAGAGACAACAGATTGTTAACTCTATTTGAAAAATGAAATAGCCTGGCTTGCACACGTTTAGTTTGATTAGGCGAAGGATCATTTTCTTCAAAAAAACTAACTACAGATGCTAGCTCAGTAGTATTATCAGTGATCGTGGAAAGAGAGTCGTCAATTTCTTTCTCTCCCAAGGTGGGGATGGAAATGGGCAAACCAAGGGACTCTCTAAGCTTATTTGTGTCTACCGCAACCGTGCCTCCAGATTGCACATTTCTGATAGTTAACTCATAGATCAACTCCTCCTTGCGCAAATAGTTAAGATGGAGAACATCGCGAGGGCCGGGCATGATGACAGAACAATTTTGAAAAAGTAAAAATTCCAGCAAGTGAGAAAATACTTAGAGTTGTAATCAAAGCAATGTTTAGCCGTCAAAATGGGCTAAATTGAGACCCATTCAACCACGCTCTTCTACCACTTGTTACCGTTGTTTCGTGGATTAGCAGAGGTGAAAGAAGGTGCGGGGGTGAACGGGCCTCAAAATACGAAATTAAAGTTAAGATAAAATTTAACAAGGTTATATTTTCTTAGCAAAATCAAGAAATAACAATAATGGCAGGTACAGAGTAGCAAGGTAACAAATTACAATTACAGTATTCACAAGATTTGGGTTTCGAGCCCCGAACTCACAATTCTTGGGCAATTAGCCCAACTTTACCCCAACACAAGTTTCAACAGAGGGGCAGAAAACCCCATTCATGCCCAGGAGCACTTGCTCCAAATTACACAGTAAGGCCTCCTTAAGGCGCGCAGAAAACAAAATTTTCAAGAAAGAGCAACTCGCTCTCAAAATTTAAGCCTGTCAAAGGCCACACCAAATTCCACCTTCAAGCTGTCCTCTAAGGACATAAACACAGGATTAAAATACCCAACCTACTGAGGCCTATTAAGTGAGAAAAGGTTAATTTCATGGCCTCTAAAATACCAACTTGAGAGGAGGCGATCTGCGCTCCTAATACATTTGTTTAAAACCTATTTGGCACTAGGCCGTTAATGCAAGGGCTAATCCCATACTAAAGAGGTGACTTTAGAAGGAAACAATTTACATTACGTTAAGGAAGAATCGGTTGTGAATAATAAGTTCACCTCAAAACAATATGCGTGGGAGTTCAAGAGGGTTAAGCACTCTCTATCCCAAATTTTTAGTTTAAAAAGATAGAATTGAAACTAAGTGTCTTTACATTTTAAAGAAAAGTTACATGGTGAAAGGTTTAGGACCCACCCCGAGAGTTAAACTGCTGAGCTAGCAAGAAAATAAGTTCTTAAACGGCCATTACCTTGTTGTTGAACTGCTGCCCGAAGAAAGAGGCGCTTCCCGCCCCCTGCTATGTACTTTACACTTTGAAAGTTGGTACTGAAGTGGCGCAGAGACCCGAAAATCAGCAGTTTATATACTCTCGCGGAAAGTTCGAGGCGTTTGAGGAATGAGAACACCCTCCCACAAAAACTTTATTGGCTAGGGTTAAGCAATATATCCCCTCTGGGGAAGATACACCTGATTGGTTATAAATTAATTAAAGAAATTCGGGATTGGCTAAATTCGAAACAAGGGGAAAGAAAGGGTTATACAGCCAACTTAAACAATAACAGAAATAAATTTAACAAGCAACAAACTTTTGAAATAGAAATTTCTCCAAAAAACAGTTCTTTCACTTCGCACTAGGGTGCACTATTGTAGTTCTTCAGTAGTGTCCTCTAGAAGAGAAAGTTCACACTTCTTACTACAGGTAAAACAAAAATACGTCGAAAACGACCCAGTTCAGAAACTTCAAAATTTCCAAGTAGTGACATCTTCTGAGAAACTTGAAAATTAATACAGTAGATAAAGTTCAGACTTCCTCCAGCAGAGGAGTTTCAACTGGCGCAAAGTTTGAATTAGCGGCGTGGAGGTGTACCGCTCGGTACACATACAATTCGTGATATATGAGGAATATATTTAAAAAGTTTGGATAAGGCGTGTTTTGGTACTAAACATTGAATAAGGAGGGTTTTGGAACTGGCATCGTGATAAGGCCAGGGTTTTCAAACGTAGCTAAAATTTATAATGATAATTTTTGTCATTAACTGATATTATAATCGACATTATCTCATTATTTATGCTCTTTGGAATCATAAAAATATTTTAATCGTATTACATAAAAATATAGACGGATATGAATGTCAGTGATTAAACTCAATATCAATAAACTGGCACGAAATTATCGATAATAGTATTGCCAACGATTTCAAAGAACACACCGTGAACCTGTAACTTCATAAACATCGCACTAATGCTTACTTCATAGAGTATTATTTGAGATAAGTTCCAGTTACGGTGTCCCATATTTGGATAAGGCGGATTTTGGAAACAACACCTTAAGATAAAGTGGATTTTGGAAACGTCACCTGAATTTGTGTTACATTTTCAAGGGGACAAAGCGGGTTTAGGAACAGTTTTCTTGTTGAAAAAGATGCTGAATCATATGATTTGTATAGATAAGCTACGAACTCAATTTTCATAAAAAATGGATAAGGCGGATTTTGGAACCGTGCACCCCAAATACAGTAAAGAAGTATACAGCAAAATGGAACCGATAACAATAGCAATTAGAAAGAGAAGATTGCCGCGTTATGGGCACATTTTCCGTATGAATAATGACCAGCTCACAAAGAAAATTTGGAATTTTGTAAAACCAAAGGCATCTAAGTTGAGGTGGTTCCAAGAGTGTGTGAAGGATCTGAGAGAGGCGGGCCTTGCGGAGGATGAAATCAAAGACAGGGTTAGTTTCAGAGGGATGGTGGAAAGCTGTGAGGGTTTTGTGGTGGTGGCAGAACCCAGAAGACGGTGAGGCTCTTTACCAGAGGAGCGCTGATCGATGAGCTCAAGAGATACTGGCAGGATGTCGAAGCCCGCAGACGAACAAGATACAGAGACTGAAAATGAGATTGGTTGTTAACACGCACTTCGAAAAAAAGTTTTAATATGCAACATTCTGGTGGTATGCAACATACAGTGCAAACATGTCACTGATACATGTTTGAGTTCAAGAAGACAAACGGGGGAAGATTTTCGTTTAGAGGAAGATGAATTAGGGACTGAAATAATTCACCCCCGGGAGGAGACCGACGACTTCTTTGTTACCACTTAAGAAAGTACTAGTTAAAGAATTGATCAGGGATATATTACCTGGGCGACAGCCCTAAATGTCAGTGGTAAATGAACGAATAAATAAAAACTAATAGCGTTAAAATGTGATTATAAATTCAGTATGTCTTAACTTTATGATTGGGATTAAGACCCACGTCTGCCTGGGTGAACCTGACATGCATTTTCTGCCTCGATTTGACAGCAGCCTGCAGCTGTCAACGAATATACGCTAATTAGTATTTAGTGATGCTGATCATAAACAAATGCCCAGACCGTTATTATGATATAATTATCATATGTTTTCACATGATTAATTAATCAGCTTCAAGCTCTCTGCGGTCTATGAACCAAACTCGTGAAACAGTGAGTCTAATCAACATGATACTCTAAATAAAAGATTTTTAATACGGTAGTAAGTAATAAATTATCCGGCCCCGTGCTGTATGGGGCAACGCGTCCGCCTGTCACCCGGCGGCCCCGGGTTCGATTCCCGGCCGGGTCAGAGGTTTTTAATTGTAAACGATTAATATCCCTGGCCTGGGGACTGGGGGTTTGTGTCGTCCTTAAAGTTCCTTTCCTCACATTCAACACTCTACACTTCCGCAATTCCAATTACACGCAGGTTCATATCATAAGGTGCAAGTAGTGGCAAAAGATCCACAGGGGTCGACGCCACGAAAAAAAAAGAAAGAAAAAGGAAATAAAGTAATACACTGTAAACAGAAATTATATGTTATGAAAGCTGAAGATTATTGAAATACAGGTTTAATGAATACTAATTTCGTGTGCCTATTAAACCTAGATGCTGTCCTTGTAAGACAGATCTTCCTACGAGGGTGGGCGTCATCTGCCTTGTATAGGAAAATGTACGTTATTGTATAATTCTGATATTAAAATAAGAATTCTGACAGTTAGCGCAGGAGGGAGAGGCTACTGCAGTGCCTTTGTTCAGAAGTGAAAGGGTTGGCAACTCCAAGTGGACAGAAGGTTCGTCTCCATGGCAACCACAGTGGGTGGACTACGTTTTCATGGCCATCTACTACATTCTGTCCATCCAGACAGGCAGTAAACCGACCCTTCCAGCGCTAATAGTCAAAATGCTTCTTTCAATATTACGATTATAGTTGAGGGTAGTATTTTACATGATGAGTGAGTAGAGGAATGTTGAGGACACCTAGAATCTGAGCAAAGCTAATTAACCGTTTACAATTAAAACCCTACGATCCAGTCGGAAATCGAACCGGGAATCCGTGACCTAAAGGGCAGGTCACTGACTGTTTAGCCAGGAGAATGCCCAAGAAATCTGTTTCACAATCTTCGTGCATAGGCTTGCGCGATCGGTGTCGTAGTCAGGACTATTATTTCCATTGAAAATGTCACAGCACAGCATGTGCGAAACGTCTGAGCATAGACCTATTATTTATACTGAAAATGCCACATCGTAGCACAGTTAAAAGGTCTGATTACACTAGGCAAATGATGGTCTGTACCTTCATTAATGCCACGACCGCTTCTTTCCCAATCCTAGCCCTTTCCTATCCCATCGTCGCCAAAAGACTTATTTGTATCGGTGTGACATAAAGCCAATTGTAAAACGAAAAGTTCTGATGATAGAGCTGTAATTGCAATTGATGCCACGTAATACGATTGATGAAATATAAGGTCATTTACACTGGAAATGCCACATAATAGCAGGCACGAAATGTCTGATGATAATGGAAATATTGTCATTGAAAATGACACATCAGAGCATGGGTGAAACGTCGGACATTAAAGAATTCTTATTGTCTTCAAAATAGCAAATTATAATATGGGAGAAACTTCTGATGATAGAAATATCAATGTCATAGGAAATATCATAGCATATTAATGATGAAATATCTGATGGTATACTAACACTTTCACAAAAAACGCCTCATAATAGCACGGGTGGAACTTGTGACATTGAAAATGCCACATCCAAAAGTGTAAAACATCTGATGATGGAAATGCCATTGTCATTGATACAAAACTAATTAATATTTAGGACTAGTGATATAGACCTTAAACCAATATTACCACCTGCTTTGAAGTGAATAAATTTGTATTTATTATTAGAGCCCGGATTTTAATGCAGTAATAGGTTAGAATGCAAACTTACTGAAGCGAATAGCAAGTATAGTCTACCTTCACAACGTCGATGCTATGGGGTTTGCATAACATTAAGGGTACGACCCATCAGAACCCCTATAATTTATGTTACTCTTGCTACATCATCGAAGAGCGGGTGGCCGACACTTCCTACTAACCAAAATAGTTTGCAGTTTAACCTGTTACTGCATAAAAATCCGGGCTTTATTTATTATTTAGAACACTTCTCTGAGTTGAAGATTGCCACAGTGGGCAATGCATAACGAAACAATTCAATGTATAATTTCGGCTTATAATCATAAATTTGTTGATTACCTTATTCTTATAATGTACTTAAATTACAAGAGTTACAGCATGTAGCAATAACTTCTGAGCAATGAAATACAACCTATTAAAGCTAATAAAAAATAGTTTGCAGTTCTGGAACGTCTAAATTAAAATGATCCGAAAACTTTACAATGAATCGAGAAATACTCCCTCGAGCTCCTATCATTAATCCTATCACTTTAATGTCCTTCAATCTAAATTTATCTTATAATATGTTATGATCGGTTCATAGACCACTTCTTTTCCCTATACCTGTAATAATTAAATATACTAATAATAATAGTCTGGTGTCTCAATGACTAATTTATCCGGCTATTAGAAACACTGAGGTGAAATTTTGGTCCCGCAGGAGTTCTCTAACGCGCTGTTAAATCTACTAACACGAGGTTGACGTATTTGAGCGCATTATTCTTTATTTTCAAATTGAATTTTATTGCTTGTTTGTGTTCTTCTTTTCATCCTCTTTGCTTTGTGGTTGTTATTTTCCGTATTTCTTTCTTCCTTTGCTTAATTATTTTTGTACATGCTTGTTCGCAATTTTTTTGTTTTTGTGCATACTTCCTTGAGTATATTGAGTTTATGGTAAAATATTATCTATGATACCAAGCCTTTTGACGATGAAAAGAACTAGAAGATTGGGGATATCGGGTAAAGATAGAGAAGGACTAAGAACTAAGAATTTATGTTATTGATTTCTTTTGCTAGTGGTTTTACGTCGCACCGGCACAGATAGGTCTTATGGCGAGATATGTTATTGATTACATATTCATTTTGCTTACTTCAGTTTCCTATATTTGGTATCATTTCTAATCGTTCACTTACATGGGATCTTCTAAAAATCCGTAATAAATACCAGATAATAGTAGTGTCTCTTAATCTTACATTTTTGGAAAATGTTCGTGAATATAACGTCATACAGATCTGCTGTTTTCTATTGTGAGTTTTGGACGATGCACCAGCGTTGTGTGAGTTTAGATATTTTCTGTATTGCAATCCTGTCAGCTGCCTTCTTCAGTGTGTAAATCCATTATTATTTCCAGTACAGGTTCAGGACTTCAAGTTCTATAGTAGTATTTTTAGAACAATAATAATTTCGTGTGGCTATTTCTAGCCGAGTGCAGCCCTTGTAAGGCAGACCCTCCGATGAGGGTGGGCGGCATCTGCCATGTGTAAGTAACTGCGTGTTACTGTGGTGGAGGATAGTGTTATGTGTGGTGTGTGAGTTGCAGGGATGTTGGGGACAGCACAAACACCCAGTCCCCGGGCCATTGGAATTAACCAATGAAGGTTAAAATCCACGACCCGGCTGGGAATCGAACCCGGGACCCTCTGAACCGAAGGCCAGTACGCTGACCATTCAGCCAACGAGTCGGACATTTTTAGAATAGAAACCATGGCAAACACGCATCTCAATTAGCTACTAAATACATGGATTTTGAATTTCCTTTCTGCAGTTTCTTGTCGTGAAGCACCACTTAATAGCTCCGACTATGTAAGTGAATGTTTCACTAGAGAATTGTAGAAACAAATCTCATAGCATTTTATTTCAGTGTGAGAAAAATAGGGCACATATTAATAATGTATCTCACTGGTAGTAGGAAAAAGATTGTTGCAGAGTGTAATATTTTACTATCTGTCTAGAGATGTTAGTTGCACATTTAGTTTCGTTTCGCTTCAGATTTATATCGCGTCATGTACTTGCCCTCATTTCTTTGAAATGTTCGGTGGGAAATGAAAGAGAATATGTAACGGTGCAGGAGAACAATTTACGACATGCAACTTTGTACAGAATGAACTAGAAGTCTTTGTATCATTAACAGTATGTGTTGAATTGAATGTTAAAAGCTGAAATAATTCTCAGTTTTTCCTGATGTGCATTAAAATGCATTGTGAACATTTTTTTTGAAAAGTTAATATAACTGTGTGAAAGCTCATTAAAAATATATTATTTATTCGTTTATGTGGAGTTCCTAACTGTTTTATTTCCACTACTATTTATTTGCAATTTCCTTTTCAGCTGCATTTAGAATACTGTAGTATAGTCACCGTTTTTCTTATAATTTAAAGGGCGTTCTTATATGTAACATTTTCCTTGGTTGTGTAATTTCATACATACTCCTGTAATATCAATTGACTATGGTAAACCCTTGCTGCTTTCAGTGACATGTGAAAAAATTAGTACACAACGCAACTCAACGTCTTAGGCATTCAATGGGAGGAAATAATAACGATTGTATTCCGAATGCATGGATGTTGATTGGGAGTTCTT
This sequence comes from Anabrus simplex, assembly GCF_040414725.1. Lineage (NCBI taxonomy): Eukaryota > Metazoa > Arthropoda > Insecta > Orthoptera > Tettigoniidae > Anabrus > Anabrus simplex. The sequence goes on from NC_090275.1 coordinate 62,151,739, forward strand.
AGTTGGCTGTAGTAAAAGAGAATTCAATAATGACTAAAGCCCGGATTTTTATGCAGTAACAGGTTAAACTGCAAACTATTTTGGTTAGTAGGAAGTGTCGGCCACCCGCTCTTCCATGATGTAGCAAGAGTAACATAAATTATAGGGGTTCTGATGGGTCGTACCCCTAATGTTTATGCAAACCCCATAGCATCGACGTTGTGAAGGTAGTCTATACTTGCTATTCGCTGAAGTTTGCATTCTAACCTATTCATCATCATCATCATCATCATCATCTGTTTACCCTCCAGGTTCGGTTTTTCCCTAGGACTTACCGAGGGATCCCACCTCTACCGCCTCAAGCGCAGTGTCCTGGAGCTTCAGACTCTTGGTCGGGGGATACAACTGGGGAGTATGACCAGTACCTCGCCCAGGCGGCCTCACCTGCTATGCTGAACAGGGGCCTTGTGGAGGGATGGGAAGATTGGAAGGGATAGGCAAGGAAGAGGGAAGGAAGCGGCCGTGGCCTTAAGTTAGGTACCATCCCGGCATTCGCCTGGAGCAGAAGTGGGAAACCACGGAAAACCACTTCCAGGATGGCTGAGGTGGGAATCGAACCCACCTCTACTCAGTTGACCTCCCGAGGCTGAGTGGACCCCGTTCCAGCCCTCGTACCACTTTTCAAATTTCGTGGCAGAGCCGGGAATCGAACCCGGACCTCCGGGGGTGGCAGCTAATCACGCTAACCACTACACCACAGAGGCGGACATTCTAACCTATTACTGATTAAAAATCCGGGCTCTAATAATGACACCCACATAGTAGTTGTTGAGTACGTTATATAGTTTTGTTTGCAATTTGCTTTAGGTCGCACAGGCACAGACAGGTCTTACGGCGACGATTTTTTGAATATAAAAAGGCATTCAACAGAGTAAACTGAGCAAGGTAAGACCTTTAGAAATAGTACAGAACGATGAAGTTCCACAGCAGGCAAACCTAGCAATATCCAGATTATACACAAACAATCTAATTTCAGTAAGAGTTAACAATAAATACTCTTCAGAATGGAAGTTAGTGAAGAGAGGTGTATTGAAGGGTTGTGGTTTATCCCCCTTGCTTTTTGTAGTATACAATAATGCTCTTATAATAGACTGGAGTCTTTTTCTCCACGCGGCGTTTCCTCATAAAAAGTAAGAACTTTAAAAATGAATACAGCTCCACAATTGATTTCAGGCGATATTCGTCTTCAGAAATGTCGACGTTGGCTGATGATCTTTCTTAAGACTTTCCACTTTTTCTTTCGGTTCCTGAAAAATGAAATGTCGTAATGGCTTTTAGTGCCGGGATATCCCAGAACGGGTTGGGCTCGCCAGGTGCAGGTCTTTCAATTTGACTCCGTAAGCGACCTGCGCGTCATGATGAGGATGAAATGATGATGAAGACAACATATATACCCAGCCCCAGTACCATTGGAATTAATCAATTAAGGTTAAAATCCCCGACCCGGCCCGGAATCGAACCCGGGACCCTCGGAACCAAAGGCCAGTACGCTGACCGTTCAGCCAACGAGTTTTCGGTTCCTCTCTACGGTATCTTAAAGTGGTGAGTGAAGGCCAAGCACACGGTGGCCTATGGGGTTTCAGGACGTAGTACTGAAGGGTAGTGACGGTATTCAGCCTGTCAAGAGATTGATCGATCTGGAATTACAAGGGGGTTTACAGCGGTGAAAAGTTTTTCCATGGAATTGGCTCAATATTTAAAGGCTTCTTGGTCTGATGCATTAAAGGAAATAATGTCTTCAAAATAATGAATGCAAGTTTGTTTGTACCATAATTGGCACCAAGAGATGCGGTGGTACTATGATGGCCAGACACTATTACTTGAGGTTTGTAGAAAGAAATCTGGAGACCTAGAGCTTCAGCTGATTCTTGCTGTATTCCATCCTGTATGCGGGTGATGTTGATGTCATCTGCCATTAAGACATTATTCTTCTTCTTTTCCTGCCGCTTTTCCCACACATGTGGGGTCGCGGGTGCGAACTACGTAGCACGTGTGGATTTAGCCCTGTTTTACTGCCGGATGCCCTTCCTGACGCCAACCCTTTATGGAGGGATGTAATCATTATTGCGTGTTTCTGTGGTGGCTGGTAGTGTAGTGTGTTGCGTGATTATGAAGAGGAGAGTGTTGGTACGGACACAAACACTCAGTCCCCGAGCCAGAAGAATTAATCAGAAGCGATTAAAATCCCCGACCCGGCCGTGAATCGAACCCGAGACCCTCTGAACCGAAGACCAATACGCTGACCATTCAGACAACGAGTCGGACTTCTGCCAATAAGACTTCATCTCCTGCAAAAGCAAACCAGTCAATGTTGCTTTGCATCTAGTGTCCAGTTTAATACCATGCTTGGGTAGCATGTTTCTCCACTCACGGATGAATTTTTGAAGAATATGGTTGTAAAGTATGGGTGAGAGGCCATCGACTTGAGGAACGCCAGTATTAATCTCAAAGGACCTGGAGATTTTTTCCCACGAAGTTCCATTGTGTATAGGTGTCAGTCAAAGTTTGTTTGATAAAAATGTCTTGTTTTCAACACATTTTCTCGAGGATATCTGACATTATTATTATTATTATTATTATTATTATTATTATTGTTATTATTATTATTCACAACAGTAAAGTCGAAAGACATACTTGAAAAAGAGTCAATTTAAATACAATTGGATTTGCATTTATTTGCATACAATTCCAGTCAGCTGGATAATTGTGAAACTTTTTAATTAATTCGACTGTTAGCGTACTGGACTAGAAATAAACATTAAACTATTTTGATAGAGAGGCATCCAGACCGTGAACACATTAACAAATATGGAGATAATTACGAAGCAATTTTTTTAGAGGATCTAAAGTGATATTTAAACATATTTCTATCAACTGCTGATGAGGATGATGGTAAGTGATAAAGCGAGAATTATGTGCACCATATGAAATAATTCCATATTAATATTTATGAGGGGTAAACGTGTTAGGATATTGTGAATTTATTATACATGTAATCCATTATCTACTAAATCGTTCGAATTCAATTCAATGGGCACAAATGTTTGCATAAATGCTTTGAAACTTAATGCAAATGATGTCACTATTTTTGAATTCATGTTGTTAGCGACATATGGATGTACTGTGCAGGCTGGTTCTAGAATGATTGTAAAGTTGAAATTATTAAGAGAGATTTATTACGCTTTGGTTCAGTCTATTCTTTAATTACGGAATATTGGCATGGGGAGGAGCATATGCAGAATGTAATCTCTCTCTTTTTTTTTTTTGGCTATTTGCTTTACGTCGCACCGACACAGATAGGTCTTATGGCGACGATGGGACAGAGGCGGCCGTGGCCTTAATTAAGGTACAGCTCCAGCATTTGTCTGATGTGAAAATGGGAAACCACGGAAAACCATCTTCAGGGCTGCCGACAGTGGGGTTCTCCCGGATGCGAGCTCACAGCTGCGCGCTCCAAAATGTAATCAATAAAATACAAGTTGCTAAAAACCTTATATTACGAATAATGTTCCAGAAAGAAAAAAATATATCCAAGAAGTCAATTATATGCTGAAGTAAATATATTTAATGTAAAGCAGCTGTATGCCCTTGAAATATATTAAACCGGGCGAGTTGGCCGTGCGCGTAGAGGCCTAGCAAAAAAAAAAAATATATATATTAACAAAAATTTTAATTGAGAACGTTAAACATGAATATTCGACACGCAGTAAGATGTACCACCGTTGTATGTTATACAAATCAAAACTTAGCATAAAAGATGCAATTTATTGTACTTCATTCCAAAATTTTTTATGTCCTTGCAGATTCGTTACAAAATACTTCACTAAGCCAGAATATTAGTAGGAAACGTCTTAAATCCTTTGTCATGGATAATAAAACTGTTATTGAAAAAAACCACTAAATGCTAGGGGCTTTACGTCGCACCGACACAGATAGGTCTTATGGCGACGATGGGATAGGAAAGGCCTAGGAGTTGGAAGGAAGCGGCCGTGGCCTTAATTAAGGTACAGCCCCAGGATTTGCCTGGTGTGAAAATGGGAAACCACGGAAAACCATTTTCAGGGCCGCCGATAGTGGGATTCGAACCTACTATCTCCCGGATGCAAGCTCACAGCCGCGCGCCTCTACGCGCACGGCCAACTCGCCCGGTAAAAAAAAAAAAAAAAAAAAAAACCCACTAAATGAAGATATCACGTCATCATATTAAATTTCTATTCGATGTTATAACATGTGCTGTTGATCATACCCATCATTCTCTCATACCCATACTCGTACTTCAGACATCATTGTTAAGTACGCATTTTTAAAAATAATTAACATTCTAAATTACCACACTCGGGGTTTCACCTTACGTGGCATTACTGATATCTTAACTCTACTCTGTGGAGGTTGTATGATTTCGTATTAATAATAATAATAATAATAATAATAATAATAATAATAATAATAATAATAATAATAATAATAATAATAATAATAATAAATTATGCAATGTGTGAAAGGGATAGTTGTGTGAGGGTTAGTTACACAATTAATTTCTTTTAAGTATTCATGTTATTAGAAGTGTTATGTATATAAGGAACAGAGTCCTGTAAATATGTAAACAACGTAATGAGTGAATAAATACTACTACTGCTGCTGCTGCTACTACTACTATTAAAAATTGGAAATGAAGGGATTAATAATAAAAAAATACTTTCCGATATCTAGGAGAATCTAGAAGACGCTCAACCAACAAGAACCACTGTGACATAATAGAATGTGTCTCCCATGCTCTGAGTGCTGGGTACCGAAGTGAAGGAGCAGTAGTGGGTAGTGGAGAGGAGGAAATTAATCCAGTGACGGGCAGTGCATTTGTTTAATAATGTTATTGGTATGTTCGTCCCATTAAATACTTTGACGGTTTTCGGAGATGTATTTGTTTACATTTAGAACCAGTTTTATTTTAACACGTCACTTTTATGGTTTAATGACATGCACATGCGTTCATACAGCTATATTTTCTAATGATAACATACTAGTAAATACACAACGTAATTTATTGTTGCATTGTTAAAATAACACATAACAAGTTATTCAATTAAATTATTAAAATAAATACCACACATTTTTTATTTTAAACTTTCTTTACATTCAACAAGTGCAGTCGAACATCGATATCTCGAACCTCCATTACTCGAAATTCGGTTACATGAATTTCTCGATTTCTCGAAGAAATCGTTTCCTTCCTTGAAGCAAAAAATACTCTGTAACTCAAATTTTGTACAACACTGACTGTGCAATACAGCGTTGATAGTTTTTGAGGAACAGTTAACATGTAAAGAACAGTGTTGCAAACTTATATTTTTTTAATTTTTTTTTTGGTAGGGGCTTTACGTCGCACCGACACAGATAGGTCTTATGGCGACGATGGGATAGGAAAGGCCTAGGAGTTGGAAGGAAGCGGCCGTGGCCTTAATTAAGGTACAGCCCCAGCATTTGCCTGGTGTGAAAATGGGAAACCACGGAAAACCATTTTCAGGGCTGCCGATAGTGGGATTCGAACCTACTATCTCCCGGATGCAACCTCACAGCCGCGCGCCTCTACACGCACGGCCAACTCGCCCGGTACTTATTGTTACCGTGTTTTAGTGGTAGGTAGAGGTGAAAGAAGGTGCGGGCGTGAACGGGTCTCAAACTACGGAATCAAAGTTAATGTAAAATTTAACAAGGTTATATTTTCTTTTCAAAAACAAAGAAATAACAAGCATGGCAGGTACAAAGTAGCAAGTCCAAAGGGTAGTTACAATATTTACAGGATTTGGGCTTCGTGCCCAGTCTTCACAATTCTTGGGCAATCAGCTCAGTTTTACCCCAAACACAAGTTTCAACAGAGGGGCAGAAAACCCCAATCATGCCTAGGAGTCCTGGCTCCAAATTACACTGAAAAGCCTCCACGAGGCATACAACATTCAATTTTCAAAAGAGCCACACGCTCTCAACTTTAAGCCTCTCCAAGGCCACACCAAACTCCACCTTCGAGTTGTCCTCACTGGACACAGACACAGGGGTACAATACCCAACCTACTGAGGTCTATTAAATTAAAAGGGGCAATTACATGACCTCTAAAATAACAATTTGAAAGGAGGCGATCTGCACTCCTAATACACTTGTTTTTAAAACCTAATCTGGCTCTAGGCCACTAATGCAAGGGCTAATCCCATACTACCGAGGTGACTTTAGAAAAGAGCAATTTGTTTTACATTAACGAAGAATAGGTTGAGAAAATAAGTTCACCTCAAAACAATGTGAGTGGGAGCTCGAGAGGGTTAGCACTCTCTATCCCAATATGCAGCTTAAAAGAGAATAGATGAAAAGATTGGTTACATTTTAGGAAAAGGTTACATGGTGGAAACGCTTCGAACCCGCTCCGAGGGTTAAACTGCCAACCTAGCAAGAAAAGAAGTTATTAAGAGGCCATTACCTGGTGTTGAACAGCTGGAGAAGAAAGAGGCGCTTCCCGCCCCCTGCTATGTACTTTACACACTGAAAGATGGAACAGAAGTGGCCCGGAGACCCTAAAATCAGCAGTTTATATCCTCTCGCAGAAGGTTCGAGGCGTTAGGGGAATGAAAACACCCTCCCGCAAATTATTTATTGGCTAGGGTACAGAAACATATCCAAGTTGGGGGAAGATACATCGGATTGGTCGGAAATAACTCAAAGAAATTCGGGATTGGATAAATCTAAAACAAGGGAAAAAAGAGGGGTATACAGCCAACTTAAACAATAACAGAAAGAAATTTAACAAGAAACAAACTTTTGAAATAAGAACTTCTCCAAAAAAATAGTTCTTTCACTCCGCACTAGGGTGCACTATTGTTGATCTTCAGTAGTGTCCTCTAGAAGAGACTGTTCACACTTCTTACTACAAGCAAAACAAAAATACGTCGAAAATGACACAGTTCAAAAACTCCAAAATTTACAGGTAGAGACATCTTCTGAGAAACTTGAAAATTAATACTGTCCATAAGGTTCAGACTTCCTCCAGCAGAGGAGTTTCAACAGGCGCACATTTTAAATTAGCGGAGTGGAGGTGTACCGCCCGGTACAGACCTTCCCCCCCCCCAAAAGTTCCTCCCGGGGTGACACATGAAATTGTTTGAAAACAAGGTCCAAGTTTTGATGTAGATATGGAGATTAATTGCCAAAAAAAAATTTATAAGATTTTCTTAATTTGGTTTGATTCAGTTTCAAAATTTTGTTGTTGCAGGTGGAGTATAGTCTTTAAGTTTGCAGAAGTAGAATTCTGAAGATAAACTTTTAATACTTAAAAGTGATGAAAAATTTTGCAATGTCCACCAAATATTGCTGTTGAATTCCCAAGTGTAGTCATTGCTTATAGTAACGGTTCATGTAGTTGATGTTAATGAAGTTGGATGGCCAGACCGGCCGTTGCAGCTTGCGTCCAAAGGAGGCCGCTCGGACCCCTCAAGTACCCTGAGATACCACTCGCCCGCACTATGAGGGGAGCAGAGGTGTTGAAACACGCCGCGCCCGCGGTGAACATATACAGGCTGCGGGCAAGTAGCAGGTCGTGCGCCGCGCATCAGCCTTGGCCGGGAGGAGAGCTCCGGCTCGCCGTGCACCTGACGTCCTCACTGGAGAAGAGGGGGCCCGTCCTCTGCCCCAGTTGCTGCACGGCGCCGCGCGGCTGCGGGGGCACTGAAACATTAAAGCTAGGCGGCAGAATTGTGTTGGACCATCATGTTTCTTTTGAGGGCAACAGGCATGTAGAGAGATTGAGGGGCCAGCGGCGTGCAGATATCCATGGCATTTCATCTAAGCCAGCCACTGTGTGTAGTGGAGCAGGAGACGGGAGCGTGGTAATGGCCGTGGCAAGGACAGGATGGCAGTTTAACAAATCGGGGGAGGTATCACACAAATGCTTACATATAAAATAAAATGGAAGGAGCAGAATGCCTTAAGAGTGGAAACTCAAAAAAAAATATAACCTTCATATTCCTATCAAATTATATGAAGCAAGTTGATACAAAATTTACACCGGTTTCACCTGGGACAGGTGAACCCTAAATATCCTCTCGGTGGCTGGATTGCTTACTAACAACGTAACCGGCGTAAGGAAATCAAGAATAATGCATGGCCCATGAAATCTGGGGGCAAGCTTGCCCGCGGGAACAAAGTTCTTGACCATAACTTGGTCACCTACCTTCAAAGGGGTGGGTCTCCGTCCACGATCATACCTTTCCCTAACCTTTTCATGAGACACTTTAAGATTGGCTTTAGCCTTCTTCCAAAGATCTTTAATGTTGTCCGGATCTATTGTCTCGGGTAGAATGTCACTCAGAGACCAGAGGTTAGAGAGCGGCGTGTTGGGAACAAACTTGAACATCAACGAGGCTGGTGTAAATTTATGTGATTCATGAACCGCCGAATTCAAAGCAAAAGCTAACCAATGCAGGGACGTGTCCCACCTGGAATGATCTTCATGATGGTAGGCAATAAGTGCGGACCTGAGATTACGGTTAACCCGTTCAGCCAGGGATGGTTGAGGGTAATAAGCAGACGTAGTTACATGAGAGAAGGACAAGTCAAAACAGAATTTACGAAATAAATTAGATGTAAAAGCCTTAGCATTATCAGATACAATATATTGGCACGGACCAAAAGAAGCAAAAATAGAATTTAAGCAAGTAATGGTAGACTGAGCGGTAGCCAGCTTAGTCGGAAATAACCAGGAAAATCTAGTAAAGCCATCTACGCATACAAAGATGAACTTGTTAGCATTTCCCTTTGACTGGGGGAAGGGTCCTATATAATCAATATACAGGCGTTCCATGGGGCGCGACGCTTGCTGAGAAGACAAGAGGCCTACCTTGGTGGACATGGTCGGTTTACTAAGCAAACAGGATTTACAAGCTTTTACAAGTTCACGGATTTCACCGTCCATACCTTTCCAGATGAACATTTCACGAATCTTATCACGAGTTTTAAAGATACCCAAATGCCCTCCTAATGGGGTCTCATGATAATACTTGAAGATCATAGGTACAAGAACCGCTGGAACAACAACTTTCATCATCTTATCATGCCTCGATGGGCAACATAGAACACCATTCCTCAGAACATAAGGGACAACATGTTCCCCAGAAGAAAGGGTTTCCATTATCGGAGCCAGCGTCGGATCTTCACGTTGGTATTTCTCAATATCCCTAAAAAGCATGGGAGCATCTGTTAAGATGGCATTAACACCAGATAGTATGGACTCGGGAGGTGATGAACTGTCGACCGGTTCATGGGTCTCGACGTCGTTAGAAAACATACGACTGAGTCCATCAGCAACGACATTTTCGGTACCTCTGATATGCCTGACATCGAATTGGAAGGCAGAAATACGGATGGCCCAACGGGCTATACGACCAGTACGACGCGGCCTACCTAAGACCCAGCTTAAGGCTTGATTATCTGTCTCCAGGTCGAATTTGACATGTTCCAGATAGAGACGGAACTTCTCTAAGGCAAATAAGACTGCCAAACCTTCGAGCTCATAGATGGAATACTTGGCTTCTTGAGCCGACAATGTCCTAGACGCATAGGCGATGGGGCGCCTCCCTAGTTCAGTCTCTTGAAGAAGGACTGCAGCTACCGCTGACGACGATGCGTCGGTTTGGACAATGAATTTCTTCGAGAAATCAGGCATAGCAAGTACAGGGGCATTACAAAGAGCTAATTTAAGGTCTTCAAAAGCGGCTTGTTGAGAAGGTCCCCACTCGAATTTGATGCCTTTCCTACGAAGAAGGTTTAAGGGCGCCGCTCTATTAGCGAAGTTAGGAATAAACTTCCTGAAGAAATTCACCATACCAATGAACCTGGCGATACCTTTAATGTCCTTGGGAGGTTTAAAATCACGGATGGCCTGTGTTCTAGAATGATCGACTGCTACACCATCAGGTGACACAATATGCCCTAGGAAAGACATAGAGGGCTTAGCAAAGGCAACCTTGGACAACTTAACAGTTAACCCAGCCTTACGAAGGCGGTCGAGAACTTCTCGCAGATGATCTAGATGTTCTTCAAAAGTCTCTGAAAATACGACGACATCGTCCAAGTAGTGATATAAGTACTCAAATTTGATGTCGGAGAAGACCCTATCTAGTAGCCTAGTGAGTACAGCTGCTCCGGTGGGGAGCCCGAAAGGCACGCGGTTGTATTCGTATAAATTCCAGTCCGTGGCAAACGCTGTAAGATGTTTAGACTCTTCGGCAAGGGGAATTTGATTATAGGCCTGATTCAAGTCCAAGATAGTAAAGAACTTGGCCTTACGAAACCATGAAAAACAAGAATGAAGGTCAGGAAGGGGAACAGATTGCAACACCACCTTCCGATTGAGAGCCCTATAATCAATTACAGGCCTGAAGCCTCCTTGGGGTTTCGGGACTAAAAAAATAGGTGAAGAATACGCTGACTTAGAGGGCCTAATAATACCATCCTTCAACATCTGATCGATGATTTCTTTTAGAGCCTTCATTTTAGGTGGAGATAGCCTATAAGGTGGAAAACGGACAGGAATCGAATCCGTGACCTCAATTTTGTATTCAATAAGGTCAGTAACACCAAGAGTATCAGAGAACACCTCGGGAAACGACTGACACAATTTGCGAATACTATCAGCCTGCTCCTCAGGTAGATGTCTAAGGTCTAACAACGTCTCATCCTGGGTAGGCGAAATAGAAGAACATGATGCAGAATTACACTTTAATAGAGGGATATTACAATTAGAGGCAAATTTGAAAGTGCAAGACCTACTCTGAAGATCGAGCACAAGACCAGTGTGAGAAATAAAGTCCGCTCCCAATATAATGGGGCAAGACAAGTGCTTGGCCACAAACAATTTAACTTTCCATGTGAATTTAAAAATACGAATTTTGACATATAAGGAACCGAGAATTTCTAATGGAGAGGAATTAGCCGAAACGTATTGGATCGCCGACAAACAATAGTTAGGAAGCTTACAAACAGATTTCAATTTTGAATACCAATCAGCCGAAATAATGGAACAAACACTACCTGAATCTAAGAGAGCTGTTATAGGCTCGTTATTTAACTCAATTTTGAGAAAGGGGACCGGTGCGGGGGTATCCGCCGCAATCCTAAGACACTCTTTGGGACATTCAAAAGAAGCATTTGAAAATTGCTCATTCCCTGAATTTACAACCTGTTTACTAGGGGCTGAGTCTCGGGAAGATGGATTAGTCGACTCAGCCGAAGCCACTAGTCACTTTTTATTATTGGCATAGGTGGAATTTGCACCAGAAGTTGAGCAGGAGGGGTGCTATTCGAATTGGGACAATTCTTGGCAATATGTGAGAAAGCCCCACATTTAAAACAGCCTTGTGATGACCCGGCTCCATTCCTTGTCCCACTTGACTTGATCAGTGGAAACTTGTTGCGCAGATGGTCAGGCGACCCGCAAGCATAACATTTACGGGGATTGAGTGGTCGGCGAGGTGGAGGCCGAATATTACTAAAGGAAGGCGGGGGTTCTTTCGCGACACGCAAAGAATCGGCGTATCTAACTCCTTCCGCTGAGACGGCCAATGCTTCGAGTTCAGAGAAAGTTTGCGGGCACGCCGCGAAACACAAATATGACCTATAGGATGGTGAAATGCCTTCCACAATGGCTTGTACAATCTGGTCCTCCGGGAAGTGCAGAGCAAACACACTAGTATAAAACTTAATGTCCTGTATGAAATCAGCCAAGTTCTCATCCAAGCGTTGTACACGGTAATAGTACTTCTGAATAAGGGAGGACCTGGCCCTAGCCGGGGTGAAGTTAGCTAGCAAATGGGCATGGAAATCCTCAATAGATGATTGCTCGCCAATGGCTCTTACGATTTTATCTGAGAGAATACCAACAGCATACGGATAGATAATTTGCAAAATTTGACATGGAGAAAGAGAAAACACAAGGGCATGATCCTGAAATTCAACTAGAAATCTTAAAAAGGAAATTACGTCACTGGTGGTATTAACGGAAAACTTAGAGATACCTCTGAGCAACATTGCCAAGGGATGAGGCAAGCTACTAAACCCGGGTGACATAGTAGGTAAAGGTTTCAATGGCAAGGTAGTTAATTCAGAACGTACATTATTTAATGAGTTACGGCGTTCAGACTCGTCCAATGGGGCAGAGGTTGTTTGAGCAGCAATGGTTTTCCTATTGACTTCTCCCTTATGAGGCTCTTCCTCGCTACCTACATTCACCGTGACGGGTTGATCAGTTTTGGGACGAACCTCCCCAGTTAACAATTGAGTGACCTTGCTAGATAATTCAGGAATATTTTCAAGCAGTGTACTAGCTTTCTTCCTCTGAACGTCATTCAACTTCAGAGACAACAGATCATTAACTCTATTTGAAAAGTGATATAGCCTGGCTTGCACACGCTTAATTTGATTAGGAGAAGGATCATTTTCATCAAAAAAACTAACTACAGATGCTAGCCCAGTAATATTCTCGACGATCGTGGAAAGAGAGTCGTCAACTTCTTTCTCTCCCAAGGTGGGGATTGAAATAGGCAATTCAAGGGACTCTCTAAGCTTGTTTGTGTCTACTGCAACCGTGCCTCCAGATTGCACATTTCTAATAGTTAACTCATATATCAACTCCTCTTTGCGCAAATAGTTAAGATGGAGAACATCGCGAGGTCCGGGCATGATGACAGAACAATTTTGAAAAACTCAAAAAAAATTCCAGCAACTGAGAAAATTGTTAGAGTTCGGAACAAAACAATGTTTAGCCGTCAAAAGGGGCTAAAATGAGACCCATTCAACCACGCTCTGCTACCACTTGTTACCGTGTTTTAGTGGTAGGTAGAGGTGAAAGAAGGTGCGGGCGTGAACGGGTCTCAAACTACGGAATCAAAGTTAATGTAAAATTTAAAAAGGTTATATTTTCTTTTCAAAAACAAAGAAATAACAAGCATGGCAGGTACAAAGTAGCAAGTCCAAAGGGTAGTTACAATATTTACAGGATTTGGGCTTCGTGCCCAGTCTTCACAATTCTTGGGCAATCAGCTCAGTTTTACCCCAAACACAAGTTTCAACAGAGGGGCAGAAAACCCCATTCATGCCTAGGAGTCCTGGCTCCAAATTGCACTGAAAAGCCTCCACGAGGCATACAACATTCAATTTTCAAAAGAGCCACACGCTCTCAACTTTAAGCCTCTCCAAGGCCACACCAAACTCCACCTTCGAGTTGTCCTCACTGGACACAGACAAAGGGGTACAATACCCAACCTACTGAGGTCTATTAAATTAAAAGGGGCAATTACATGACCTCTAAAATAACAATTTGAAAGGAGGCGATCTGCACTCCTAATACACTTGTTTTTAAAACCTAATCTGGCTCTAGGCCACTAATGCAAGAGCTAATCCCATACTACCGAGGTGACTTTAGAAAAGAGCAATTTGTTTTACATTAACGAAGAATAGGTTGAGAAAATAAGTTCACCTCAAAACAATGTGAGTGGGAGCTCGAGAGGGTTAGCACTCTCTATCCCAATATGCAGCTTAAAAGAGAATAGATGAAAAGATTGGTTACATTTTAGGAAAAGGTTACATGGTGGAAACGCTTCGAACCCGCTCCGAGAGTTAAACTGCCAACCTAGCAAGAAAAGAAGTTATTAAGAGGCCATTACCTGGTGTTGAACAGCTGGAGAAGAAAGAGGCGCTTCCCGCCCCCTGCTATGTACTTTACACACTGAAAGATGGAACAGAAGTGGCCCGGAGACCCTAAAATCAGCAGTTTATATCCTCTCGCAGAAGGTTCGAGGCGTTAGGGGAATGAAAACACCCTCCCGCAAATTCTTTATTGGCTAGGGTACAGAAACATATCCAAGTTGGGGGAAGATACATCGGATTGGTCGGAAATAACTCAAAGAAATTCGGGATTGGATAAATCTAAAACAAGGGAAAAAAGAGGGGTATACAGCCAACTTAAACAATAACAGAAAGAAATTTAACAAGAAACAAACTTTTGAAATAAGAACTTCTCCAAAAAAATAGTTCTTTCACTCCGCACTAGGGTGCACTATTGTTGATCTTCAGTAGTGTCCTCTAGAAGAGACTGTTCACACTTCTTACTACAAGCAAAACAAAAATACGTCGAAAATGACACAGTTCAAAAACTCCAAAATTTACAGGTAGAGACATCTTCTGAGAAACTTGAAAATTAATACTGTCCATAAGGTTCAGACTTCCTCCAGCAGAGGAGTTTCAACAGGCGCACATTTTAAATTAGCGGAGTGGTGGTGTACCGCCCGGTACACTTATATTTTCAATATCCGCTAAATACTACTAAAAACCCGCTAGAATTTCGCCAAGAAATCCGATCTCAAACAATGAGCAATAAGATGAGCAATAATAATAATAATAATAATAATAATAATAAAAGTAAATGTCTGCACTCACATGATCTGTGAGTTTCACTGGGATTAACCCCCTGCCTGCCAGCCGGCGAGCTGAAACTTGTAGGTGTTTTAGGGCCGGGTGCAAACTAGGGGAATCCCTACCTCAAGGGCCACAGACAAAACAGGCCAGTTCATTAAACAGTCTTCCTTCATAGCATAAATATAAATGCTACTCTCTCACAGTTTCATTATCTGTCGTCATTCGTCAACTAAGAGATAAGAACCCTTTCCCCACTCATTACAAATTTATGATACCATGATCTCATAACATGAAATCCAAATAACACGTTTTCCGCATGTGATTACTAGCTCTTGATAAGAAATACGTAATAGCTCGAAGACAGACTAGAGTACACATTTTTTTAAAAACGTAAAATTGATAAAACACTAAATTCCGCTATGATAAATCTAGAATTCCGCCAAAAAATCCGCTGTCCGCTAAATGATATTTTTCTCCGCCGACAGTCTTCTAATTCCGCCAAATTTAGCGGAAAATTCGCTAAGTTGGCAACACTGGTAAAGAAAGGGTTGCAGTGATCCTGGGAGCTAGTATGACGGTTATCGAAAAGCAACCTTCTAATGATCGGAAAATGGGCGAAGGCTCGTTGCTTTTCGTGTGTGAATTCATTACCGGTCACGTAAGAAAGCAACCCAAGTCCCAGATGACAACTTCCATCTTGTGTGCGTGGTTTCGAACCTAGCTATAGAGTCAGTTGGATATAAATGGCAGTGTTCCCCACAGCAATAAATGCTGTTGAAAAGTATGTGGAAGAAAAGAAGGATAACAGTAAAAAATCAATAAAAAAGCAGACGAGACTAATTAATGTTTTCCAAAGGTGTTAAGGGAGGTACTGCATGTTTCTTGTTTCACTACTGTATGTACTGTATTCTATCTTTTCAAAAGTTTCTTTAATAAGGGGCATAATTATTAAAGCGATGCCATAAAGTACGAGCTTGTTAGTATATGTTTAAATACTATAAAGAATACTGTATTCAATATAAGCCTGTAGATATATCAGATACAGTTACGCGCTATATATGCTCATAAACTGTGTTCTTAAAACCAAACCCGATGGCACTACAGCCCTTGAAGGGCCTTGGCCTACCAAGCGACCGCTGCTCAGCCCGAAGGCCTGCAGATTACGAGGTGTCGAGTGGTCAGCACGACGAATCCTCTCGGCCATTATTCTTGGCTTCCTAGACCGGAGCCGCTATCTCACCGTCAGATAGCTCCTCAATTCTAATCACGTAGGCTGAGTGGACCTCGAACCAGCCCTCAGGTCCAGGTAAAAATCCCTGACCTGGCCGGGAATCGAACCCGGGGCCTCCGGGTAAGAGGCAGGTACGCTACCCCTACACCACGGGGCCGGCTACAAACTGTATTCTTCTTATCTCGAAATTTCGATAACTCGAAATAAAATTTAGCTCCCCGGGTGATTCGATACATCGAGGTTCCACTGTAAACAAAAATCTCACTGGTACATCTCCTCCTCTACATGGAAAAGTATAGGATAATAGATACATATTTTTACGGCTTAGCAGGCGAGAGAGCCAATTCTTATCCATAATTCTATGTTCAAAGTCAAGAATGCAGTTTACCTAGCTGACCGCTTATTGCAAACATGCCCTTCTTCCGCTTCATCCAGTACTGTATCGAGTTGGGAATCGACTTCAGGAACGAGAGATTTGGCTCGAAACGCCCTCCATAAAGTTACTGTTTGCTGTATAACCAGTGGTTTTCAACGTGGGGAACAAACCTTCCCTCAAAAGGGATACACATAATCTTCATCGTCATGTTGAGGATATGCTCCGGATTCACTCTGCGTCCGTCTCGTCTACGAATTTCACTCGTAGTCACGGACTGAAGTGTTTGATCTTGAATGTATGCGGTTCACCGAGATAGATGTCCGACTCGTTGGCTGAACGGTAAGCGTACTGGCCTTCGGTTCAGAGGGTCCCGGGTTCGATTCCCGGCCGGGACGGGGATTTTAACCTTAATTGGTTCATTCCAATGGCACGGGGGCTGGGTGTATGTGTTGTCTTCATCATCATTTAATCCTCATCATGACGCGCAGGTCGCCTACGAGCGTCATATAGAAAGACCTGCACCTGGCGAGCCGAACCCGTCCTAGGATATCACGGCACTAAAAGCCATACGACATTTCATTTTACCGAGGTAGATACTAGGGGACGAAATCTCTTCGGCGTGTTCTTCGTACAACAAACTGATCGGTTTCTGTGCCAAGCTCGGTGCGAGATCTAAACACTTTTCTTCCGTACACATAAGAGCGTGTTGCTTAGGGAGAGGCAACACATGTAGAACCTCGTTATCGTCTGGAATCGTACTAATATTAATAATTTCATGTGGCTATTTCTAGCCGAGTGCACCCCTTGTAAGGCAGGCCCTCCGATGACGGTGGGCGGCATCTGCCACGTGTAGGTAACTGCGTGTTATTGTGGTGGAGGATAGTGTTACCTGTGGTGTGTGAGTTGCAGGGATGTTACGGTTTGCACAAACACCCAGTCCCGGGTAACTGGAATTAACCAATGAAGGTTAAAATCCCCGACCCGGCCGGGAATCGAAACCAGGACCCTCTGAACCGAAGGCCAGTACGCTGACCATTCATCCAACGAGTCGCACTGGAATTGAACTAATAACTTGCGTTCTGATATCAACGGGTAGATAATAATAATAATAATAATAATAATAATAATAATAATAATAATAATAATAATAATAAAATTAGAAAAAGTTGAAAGGAGAAATTTGAGAAGAATACTGGAGCTTATAAGAAACAACAATGCCGAATTTAAAAATTGAAAAACTGACAACTCTAATGAGGAAAAGATGACTCCAGGTTTTTGGACAAATTTATACAATGAATAACAATAGACTAACTAAACAAATCTTCAACTTATTGAACAGTTACAAATCCAAGCCAACGTACTTCGTTGAAATTGAAAAAGATATGAAAAACTCTGGAATTAAAATATATACGATAGAAAACAGAACACGCTTCGGAGAATTAACACAAAGGGCAGAATATCAGGAGAGAAAGAAATTAACAACTGGAAGAAAATGGACTCAAGAGGAAAAGGATCAACATTCTCAGAAAATAAATGGTGTTTGGAAACAAAGAAAGTTAAATGAAAAGAAAAGTAACCAAAGTTGATTTATCGTACCCCCTAAAGGGTTATTCGAAAAAGAAAGAGAGAAATAAATAAATAAAAAAATAGTTACAGAGATATTGTGGAGGTGCAGGTATTAATGGGTGGATATAGATGATTCAGAAGATTCATTTAAAACTTTAAAATTTAAGCTATAATTTTTCCTTATATCTTTTTAGTTTCTTTTCAAAAGTTAGATTTTACATTTCAGGTACAAAAGCTCGTATGCTTGGGTAACAATTTTAGGAAATCGGCACAATCAACCAATAAACAACCTTGAGCTTGAAGCTCCATAATTACGAACGTTACTTGAACACTACTGCTGCCTTCAATCAACAATCAAGGACACGGATCCCCCAATTTATTTTCACGTCATTGGAAGAGCTTTTCTCTGCTCTAAAAATTTACACTTTCCAGGCCTATCAAAGGCGCAACCTACATTTAACAAACTTAAATATTATTCACTGTTTAACTGCTCAACAGCCTGATAACTTTAACATGAAATGAATGAAATAGAGTTTAACTGAGGTAACAAGTACCCATTCTCCATGGCCTTTGATAAAAACAAAAAGCGAACACTTGCACTACTTGAAATTTACAGTGAGATACTACAAACCCTATTTGGGCTCATGACCCGACGTTACGGAGGCTAAGCATGTATTACGGAGGTTACAGAAAATACAAGATAGATTTTTAAATGTTACGTAATCATAGTCACCTCAAGATCAAGTTTAGAGGGAATACAAGAGGGTACCTCACTCTCTATTCCCTGATTTCGGTTAAGTTCTTTCGGCTTGTTTGAAATGTACATTTAAAGTTTGAAATGTATGTTTTCGAAAATAAAGTTACATTACTAAAGATTTGAAACCTTCTCCTCCAGCTAGCTTTGAAAGACTATCACATGTTAAACAGGATCTGCCATTACCTTGAGCTGGTGGACCTCCCGAAGACGGATGAGGCCGTTACGAACACACTCTAGACTGGAGCGATCAATAAGACAACCTGCTTCGAAAATGTGTCAGCTTTCGTAGCAGAGGGGAAGGTTCCAGTAACCTCTGGGCCAAGGCCCTGACATACCCCAATTCTCATTGGATAATCTAATAAATATCGAAATTTTATCATTGGTGAATAAGTAAATGTACAAAATGTCTGATTGGCCAATGTCTTAAGTTGGCGGGAAAAGATAAAGGTTGATAACTTTTGAACAGCAAAAGCAAATACTAAACATTCCAGTTTAGGAAACTTAACATACCAAATTACTCTTGAATTTTAATAGTTCATCTTCACCCCAGAGGGCACAACTTAAGTTGATAGTAGAAACATCTGTCGAAAAATGTCCAAACTACTTGTACTAGTAGTTTCAAAGTTTGTTACAGAGCGCCTTGTACAAGGCACTAGTTTTAAACGTACGGAGCGGATGTACCTCCGGTGCAATAATAATAATAATAATAATAATAATAATAATAATAATAATAATAATAATAATCGTATGGCCTCAGCTACGGTGTGCAGACATTTCAATTTGGCACCATCTGGCAATCTGCTCGTCAATTTTAACGTTCTGTTTAACTCTAGGCCCACTAGATGGCAGACCGAGTAAACCGAAACTCTCCTGGGCATCTATGGCTGAGATTTAATAAATTATGCCAGGCAAACACCAAATGTGTCACCACAGATCTTTCACGTGCCGACATCGTACGATATGGAATGTCGAATGGACTTTCCTCCACCCTTCAAAATACCTCTTCCGGGTTTGAACCTGCTATCTTTGGATCCGGAGGCCGACACTCAACGGGTAGATGAAGCTAAGTGACATAGATGACGAACACTGGCTGCCATGGTTACAATGGTGCCAGGGAGTTGATGACATAATTTTTGTGGATTGTCCAGAACGTTTACAGTACCTCACCGACAGATAAGCATTGACTAGCCACGAATACGCTCTTGATATTATACCATAAGCAAAAACTTTATCCCCGTTACGTGAACGAATCGTATCCACGAAATTTCACTGTATTTTTGTCCCAAATGGAAGATAATAATTGCTTTTACTGAAATAACGTGTAAAATCTGCGGTAAATGAAGAAATAGTACGAAATATTTTACTTGTAGAGAATAATATGGATACACACTTTACTACCTTAAACTACGTCGCAGCGCTTCTGTATGTGTTTTGTTTGTCTAACACTTTCGTCTGTGTTGTCCTTGTTCACTGAAGTTGTTTGAATTAAATAGGTGTCGTTTTCTTCATGTTGCTAATCTGTTTTGTGCTCTAACTTATTCATTAAGTGATGTATCTATTGGTCCAGGGATCATGCTATTTTGCTGTTTGAACTGCCCGCGCTAGTCATATGGACAAAGATAATGATAGTTCACAGACATAGCACTCCCATTCGTTGGTGCTAGTCCAGGACCTCAAGAGAGAAACAAAAGACGGAACGAGCAGCGGAATGCAACATAAGGGTGTCCTGTCTACAGCGCGTAAGTACGTATATATATTTCTCTAGTAACGACGGTATTTCTTAATTTACCGCAGATTTTACACTTTATTTAACTAAAAGAAATTATTATCTTCCGTTTGGCATCAAAATTACAGTGAAATTTCGTGAATATGATTCGTTCACATAACCCTTTATCCCTACAAATCCCATCTTGGAATCGATCCAAAAACCCATTGAACAAGTCTGAAAATACACATACCTCGGTACCATTATTAAAGATCAACAGGATAATTCGGAGGAAGTGAAGTTCCGTATTGGAAAATACAGAGCTATGTTCAACAAAGTGGGAAAACTTTTCAAAAGCCATGAGTTAACATTAGCCACAAAGATGAGACCTCTTCGCTGCTATGTATATTCTGTTCTCTACTACGATGCTGAAACATGGATCTTGAAAAACACACACAAACTCTCTCTCTTCCTTTAATAATAATAATAATAATAATAATAATAATAATAATAATAATAATAATAATAATAATAATAATAATAATAATAATAATTGTTACCGTTGTTTCGTGGATTAGCAGAGGTGAAAGAAGGTGCGGGGGTGAACGGGCCTCAAAATACGAAATTAAAGTTAAGATAAAATTTAACAAGGTTATATTTTCTTAGCAAAATCAAGAAATAACAATAATGGCAGGTACAGAGTAGCAAGGTAACAAATTACAATTACAGTATTCACAAGATTTTGGCTTCGAGCCCCGAACTCACAATTCTTGGGCAATTAGCCCAACTTTACCCCAAAACAAGTTTCAACAGAGGGACAGAAAACCCCATTCATGCCCCGGAGCACTTGCTCCAAATTACACAGTAAGGCCTCCTTGAGGCGCGCAGAAAACAAAATTTTCAAGAAAGAGCAACTTGCTCTCAAAATTTAAGCCTGTCAAAGGCCACACCAAATTCCACCTTCAAGCTGTCCTCTAAGGACATAAACACAGGGGTAAAATACCCAACCTACTGAGGCCTATTAAGTGAAAAAAGGTTAATTACATGGCCTCTAAAATACCAACTTGAGAGGAGGCGATCTGCGCTCCTAATACATTTGTTTAAAACCTAATCTGGCTCTAGGCCGCTAATGCAAGGGCTAATCCCATACTAAAGAGGTGACTTTAGAAAGAAACAATTTACATTACGTTAAGGAAGAAAAGTAGAGAAAATAAGTTCACCTCAATGCAATATGAGTGGGAGCTCGAGAGGGTTAAGCACTCTCCATCCCGATATGCAGCTTAAGAGAGAATAGATACAAAGAGTCTTTACATTTTAGGGAAAAGTTACATGGAGGAAAAGCTTCGGACCCGCCCCGAGAGTTAAACTGCTGAGCTAGCAAGAAAATAAGTTATTAAACGGCCATTACCTTGTTGTTGAACTGCTGCCCGAAGAAAGAGGCGCTTCCCGCCCCCTGCTATGTACTTTACACACTGAAAGATGGTACTGAAGTGGCCCGGAGACCCTAAAATCAGCAGTTTATATACTCTCGCGGAAAGTTCGAGGCGTTTGAGGAAATGAGAACACCCGCCCACCACAACTTTATTGGCTAGGGTTAAGCAAGATATTCAAGTTGGAGAAGATTCATCAGATTGGTCATAAATTAATTAAAGAAATTCGGGATTGGCTAAATTCAAAACAAGGGGAAAGAAAGGGTTATACAGCCAACTTAAACAATAACAGAAAGAAATTTAACAAGAAACAAACTTTTGAAATAAAACTTTCTCCAAAAAACAGTTCTTTCACTTCGCACTAGGGTACACTGTTGTAGTTCTTCAGTAGTGTCCTCTAGAAGAGAAAGTTCACACTTCTTACTAAAAACAAAAATACATTAAAAACGACCCAGTTCAGAAACTTCAAAATTTCCAAGTAGTGACATCTTCTGAGAAACTTGAACATTAATACCGTCGATAAAGTTCAGACTTCCTCCAGCAGAGGAGTTTCAACTTGCGCAAATTTTGAATAAGCGGCGTGGAGGTGTACCGCCCGGTACAATTATAATAATAATAATAATAATAATAATAATAATAATAATAATAATAATAATAGAAAGAAGGAATCCAAGACAAAGAAGCATTCCGTATTGGAAGAGGGGCAGGTGCTATACGGATAGACTGCCTGGCATATGCTGATGATATCGCAGTCTTTGCCAGTGACATAGAAATAGCAAAGAAAAGAGTGGAACAACTCCATAGCATAGCAGAAATGACTGGACTGCAAATATCATACAGTAAGACTGAATTTATGACCAACATCAAGGAGGCTCCCCAAATGTTAAAGTTGAAAGAGGGGAAAGTCAAAAGAGTAAAGAGTTTCAAGTATCTTGGAGAAATAGTTCAAGAGAATGGATCAGAGAAGCTAGCTCTGATAGAACGAGCGAGAAAAATGGAAACAGCGTATCAGCTCACTAGAGACACCTACAACAAGAAATCTTTGTCATATGGAGCCAAATTAAGACATCTGGACACAGTC
Source organism: Anabrus simplex (assembly GCF_040414725.1). Taxonomy (NCBI): domain Eukaryota; kingdom Metazoa; phylum Arthropoda; class Insecta; order Orthoptera; family Tettigoniidae; genus Anabrus; species Anabrus simplex. The sequence goes on from NC_090275.1 coordinate 62,174,373, forward strand.
ATCAGACCTGAATGCTTATACGCAGCAGAAACATTGGACATGATTGGAAAGGGAGATCTAGAGAACATCAGAAAGAAAGAGAGTAAAATGCTCCGGAAGATCTTGGGCCCGAAAATGAAAGGTGGGGAGAGGAGACTTAGACCCAACAAAGAACTGTACCAGAAGACAGAGGAAGTCGTCGTACTGATGAAAAGGCGAAGGCTTCAATTTTATGGACATCTACAGAGAATGGACACCAACCGACTGACAAAAAGGATTTTCAGCTTCTTCAGCCTAAGGAAGACGGAACCAATGGTTTCGGGAAGTAAGGACCGACCTGGCCAGGATAGGAGTAGAAAAAGAGGACGTACTGGACAGAAACAAATTTAGACAAAAAGTGAAGGAGTTCAAGGGTTTCCAGGAGACTGGGGAAGAACTTGTGAAGAAGAAGAAGAAGTAGAAGAAGAAGAAGAAGAGAACCTACACAGAAGAACAGAAGAAAGAAGTCAGTGCAAGGATGAAGAAGTACTGGCAAAATGTGAAGTCAGGACTGGTGAAAAATAACGTAAAGGCTGTAAAACGTGGTCCATAGATGGCCGGAACGATAATAAATAAATAATAATAGTAATAATAACCACTGAACTCTATAAAGCGCACAGACTGCCGTGGAATTACTACAACAAGGGAGTCATATCGCGTAATGCAAAATTACGACATCACAAGACAGTTGTTTCGCCAGAAGCTTTATACACCTCAGAAACCATATCCCTTGGAGGTCACTCTAAAATATTATAGACAATGAAAAGCAAAAAAGAGGAAAATTCTCCAGACAATTGATGGTCCCACGAGAGAGAATGGAATGGGGATTAAGAGAACAGCGGACCTCTACTCATTAACTGACAGGTCCACTGATGCCGTAGTAGGCAAGAAACGCCTGAAATTCTATGGCCATATCTGTAGAAATGACAGCGACAGACTCACCAAAGTAATCAACTCAAAGTAGGTCAAAATAAACAGGCTAGAAGAAACTAAGGTGGATCTCCAAGAAATGAATATCACGAACGACATCATAGAAGATCGTGAAGCCTTTAGTACAATAGTAGTCAAGCACAAAGTCGTGGAGAAATCGAAAAAGAAAGCTGGTAGGAAGTGGTCCACTGAACGTGAGATACGAAACAGTACATTCATGGAGAGATTTTTTGAGGATAAGAAGGCGAAAACCATCTGCTTACGAACTAGCTCAAACACGCTCTTTGAATTGCCATAAGGAAGAAATATTAATAATAATAATAATAATAATAATAATAATAACTGAACCGTGAATTTCTCACCCTCGTCGTTCTTCTCCGTTATTTTGAATCTTATGTACTATGGTAGATCGAGCTGTATTTATTGTTACCGTATATTATTTGTGTGTGTAATATCTTTCCCTGTCTTTTAATAAATTATACTTTGCCCCTTTCCTTTTATGGCCCCAGGGAAAAGTGCTGTAACCCCCCTCCCCCCCCGCTCGACTGGCTGCTCTAATCAGAGAGGGAGGCGTGGCACGTACATACCGGGGTCAGTGCCTCTACCAGTTGGGTTCCTTGGATCGCTGTGTACGAGTCACTTGGCTTGGCCACTAGCGTGGGCTAGCCCCGCTCGCTCCTCGACGCTAGGCCGTCTACGGGTGTGGAGGTAGGAAGTTCGCTTCTCGAGATTTCATTTGGGCTAAGGAAGGGAGAATTTTTCTGTCTTGAAAATGTGTTGTCCTATTGTAATTTTGGGGGGCAAGCTTGCAGGCGTAGTTATTCGAAATGAATTAATTCCTTAGAAGTCATGCTAATGAATTAGATTATTTGATTCCAATCTAGTCTGTTATACTAAATTTTTATAAGATTGGTTGGGAGGCTGAGCCCCGTAAGTTACGTTCTAACTTAACCTTTAGGCAGATTAGGCATTGTGTATTATTTCGTCCTCGATGAAGTTGAGTCATGTATGGCTACATGCCTTTAAAATTCTTAAATGTTCAGGTTGTTTGAGAACTATATATAATTGCCTTAACTTAATATTTTAAGGAGATGGTCTGTAATCTTGAAGGAAGCGTATGTTCGAGGTACACCTTACCCAGATTCTGGGGACTGATGAAGCTTTGAATTGTGTAGGGGCAGGTCCCCGCTCATTAGATTATGTTATCGAAAGGGACACGCACCCTGATCATAGTAACTGAATGCGTTTAAGCAATACTTGTTAATGTTTGGATTTCCTTGTATTAATAAATGTGTAGCATAAGAGATGGCCTTGGTTCGCGTTAGTCCTTTCCACTCTTATCATAGTCTGACTGGTTTAGGGCTCCGATATTTTGCCCGCACCTTCTATTAATAGTGCAATAATATTAATAATAATAATAATAATAATAATAATAATAATAATAATAATAATAATAATAATAATAATAATCTTCTTTTCCTACCGCTTTTTCCCACACCTGTGGGGTAGCGGGTGCGATCTGCGTCGCACATGTGGATTGGGCCATGTTTTACGGCCGGATGCCCTTCCTGACGCCAACCCT